>NC_064564.1:83038369-83359732 GCF_937001465.1 Orcinus orca | reverse complement strand
ACTCCAAAGAGCTTTCGCTTCCATCAGCAACCCGCATAGTGTCACAACTAACAAGTCAGAAATCCTTAACCCAGTTAGTTGCCAGGTCAGCCACTAAGTCAACCACCAAGTCTGCCAGTGCAGTCAGCATCCACGAATACTGGGCGGACGACCAGCAGCTAAGGCAGGAATGTCAAGGGCCAGAGGTACCCTGGGACGTGGGAGCTCTGTCTTCTTCAAGCCTTGAAGAGCCTAGGATTCCTGTGAACCAGCAAGACAAGAAGAAGAGAACTCTGAATGTGTTCCAGAGAAATAAGGCCAGCAGCCCTTGAATATCTGATTCCCTTTCTTTCCCTGAACCCAAAGCTCACAAACCTAAAATACCCCATGACCTTTCATTCCCTTCATTTCATGTTCCTGTGTCCCCAAATCCCTGATGTATCTTTAAGTATGTGTATATAAATGCATGCATTTCTGCACCTGAGGGCTCCCAAGATCTGTGGAAGATTCCTGTGGCAACTTATGTCACACGGCCCCCAAATTTTCCAAGCCTGGGGGAAAACACTACCATTTCTTTCATCATGAATGCTACCTCTAAGGCCTCTGTTGAAAAGATGGGCTTTTATCTCCCTGACCTGGGGTTCATGGGAGGTAAGCAAGTCCACCCAAGCTTTCTGTTTTTCAAGGATACGCTATGGAACCAGTGCAGATGTCACTGCAAACAAATCCCAAACTCTGTGACTCTGGCTCTACCCTCTATCATCTTTCAGTTTATAAGTGGTCTCTGTCCATTGCTTGGGGGTCATGCTGAGGCCTCAGTGTCCTGTCTGCAGCAGAACACAGCTACCTTTCTATGGTTCCTCTTTTATGCACATTGAGTCCCTGGTCCACCCCTAGACATCTTGCCACAAAAGTGGAGCCTGGTTTCTTTTTCTTCAATGATTTGTTAATCTCCAAACTGTCTAAAATTTCCTCTTACCTCAGTTAGACCCACCTTCTTCCCACATACCTGAATTTGGGCTTCTTCATCTTTCTATTAACAAGCCTATGTCAATGTCCCATTTCTGACTCTGGCCAAGTGTGAAGCCTTGCAGTGGCACCTTCGCTTCAAAGGCAGCTCCAGCTTCTGTGGGGCTTGCCAGCTGTTGCCCAGAGATCTCTGTAGATGCATAGAACCATACAGCATAAGCCCTGAGACATGCTGAAGCCTGTCTCCTGAGACTTAGGGGCCTACCTGTTTGGGGAAGCCCATTTCAGTCCTCAAGAGCAAGGTAGTATTTTCCTGGAGCATGCCCTGAGCTGGTGGAGTTCCACCTTCAGAAGTGGTTGATTTGGCTGTTTGATTTACTATTGCTGGGGTCTGCCCCAGAAGATCCAGCAGTCCATCCAGTTGCTTCTATGCCCTGCTGGCCAGCAGCCCCTGCCCCAGTGCAGCACACTGACCAGGGTGAGTGTCCCCTAGCCTGCAGACCCAGAGGCCAGAGGGGATAGTGGCCTCTTCTGATCTATTGTGGCCAGTAGTGCCAGCCCACAGTTGCTTCCCAGGCCATGGTGATGTTGTAGAGCCATATTGGCTAAAAATATGAGAGGATCTGCTAGGGGATTGTCCCTGCCCACATCTGCAGCGGTTGGGACTCAAATCACTGGGTCTGCAGAATTCCAGGGGCCCTGGCAGCAACTCGGCTCCCTTGCACCCCGGAAAGTAAGCCCTTAAGACATAGAGGCAGCCATCAGTCCCTACATGGACTAGGAAGTGACACCCTGAATACTGACAGGCCTTAACCGGCAGCAGTAAGCCTCACCAGACGCTGTTACTGATCACCTTGATTAGCACCTACCCAGGTGCCCTCCCAGGGAGGCTTTGAGAAACTGGAGACAAGTTTTGGCCTTCCTGTCAGAACGGTGGGCTCTTTGTACTGTGGCACTCTCCAAGGCCATGGCTCTGGCCATGGCTCTCACTAGCCAATCTCCAATCACAAAGATGGTGCCTGGGCCTGTTGGGGGCCCAACAGAGTCTCTGGCTCAATCTCATGTAAGCAGCAGTGTATAAATCCTGTGCAGTACAGCAGAACCAAAAGCAAGCTAGTTCCAGAGCAGTCCTAATGGTTCTTCCCATGGGCCTCCAGGATCTCACAGCCCAGTGGGGACATAACAGAGGCCCAGGTGCTTGTGTTCAGCTGGAGGCCAGTGTGAACAACCCCTGCCTGGAAGATCCCTGAGCCCCAGGCCTCTGCAAAGGTGAGAATAACTCCCTGCACCAGCAGGGAGAACAGAGGACCCAGGGTAACTCAAAGCATCAGAGAATCACAGAGAAGGGGGTGCAGCGCCGAGGCTCTCTCCAACCAGAGAGAACATCTACCCTGCCAAGGTTCCAGTAGGGACACTTCTAAGTAGAACCCCCAGAGCCCCTGACTTCCCAAATGTATCTCCAGGATCTTTCTCAGGTAAAATTTAAGTTTGGCCAGGATGGTTGTGTTGAGTGAGTAGGGACTAGCAAGGATCTGTCTGGATCTTTAGAGCTACCATCTCCATCCTGTCAGCTTAGTGCCCCCTGTCAGTACCTTCACCAGCTTCTCCCTTTACCTTGAGTTCCTAGAGCATCCTCCAGGATTCCTTGGGACAAAAGGACCAGATAAGAATAGTCTATAAGGCTGTTAGGGCAAGTTGAATGGCCTCACCCAAACAAGGATTCCTGAGAATGTCAGATCTGGAGTGTTCAGGGCTTAAAGGGCCAGATCTTACAGGACCAACTTGCTGGCCCACATTTTGCAAGTCCAGCATTTAAAGGAGCCACATTTTTCAGATCCAAGCTTTGCAGGGCCAAAATTTGTAGGGCCGCACTTTGTAGGGCCAAGAGCAGGGTCTGGTAAAGACAGCCCATACTCACAAGAGCCCTACCCTTACAGAAGCTGCAGAAGCTGGACTGGGAAATAAGATGAAGCATTTTACACACTGGATTAACCCCAAGGTGAAAGGTCAAGGGCATAAGGAATCCATTCTCCTCTCTAAGGATGAGAAGGTGGCCAAAACCAAGACAGAAAATGTTGAGAAGAGACCACCTCCCACCAAATGCCCTGTGAAGGGAGCTCAGTCAGAGAAGGAGGAGGAAGATGTGGCCTTCTTTGATGTCCTCCAGTGCCTAGACAGTGAGTTCCAGCGACACTCCCTTCAGTCCAGCCAATCCTGGTTCCTGCGCCTTTCCTGCAACAGCTCCAAGCACTGTCCTCAGCTGACTTGTGCCACTCAGCCAGAAAATCCATCCCATGTCTCAACTCTCACCTCAGCAGAAGGCACTTGTCTATACAAGGAGAATACCCAGTCCAGGAAAAAGGAGTTCATAGGTTCCCAAACTTCTGCATCCTCCTGAAGAAGGCTGTCATCATCATTCCATTAATATGCAGGTGAGGCAGGGCCCTCTCCAAATATACTGTGTACCTCTAAGCAAAGAACCACCTGTTTGTGCCTCTTTGTTTTTAATGTGATATGTGACGGAGAAAGTAGAGGAGGTAGATTGTACTTCCCATATGGTATGGGAGCTTAAACCCATTTTACAAATGGGCCAGCATTCCACACAACTCTTTCAGCTCCACCCTGGACTGTGGATAAAGGGACCTGAGCAGAGAAGGAAGACCCTCATCTAAGATGCATTGGAGGTAAAGATCAGGCTTGACTTCTGTCATGGCTTCCCGTGTTGTCTTTGGGCCCCAGAGGAGCAAAGTGTGCATGACGTAGTACAAGAAGTAGAAGCCAAGAATCCAGTGCACTTTTGGCCCACAGGCACAATTCATTGATAACTTTTATATATTCCCACAATCCGGAGGGAAGGTTTTTAGAGGAGTGTTAAGAGTGCTTCATTCTTGAAGAGGTGCTTTGTGTTTATCAAAGGCACATAGCTAATATGATAGATGTCAGAAGCAATTGATAGAATCTCCCCTCTCTGCACCCTGTTGTTATTGATTAGATTTTAAGGGGTAACCCATCTGGGAGCTTGCTGTAGCCCTGTTACCTGTTTGACCCCCCACTGCCTTTCAGCTGCATGGAATAAATGCCTCCTAGAATGAAAATCAGTTGATGATAATGTCTCCAAAGAGTCACAATAAAAATGACTTCGAGAGGCATCTTGCATTCAACAGTTAAAATGTTTGAGTACTTACTGTGTGCCAGGAACTATGCCAGACACAACAGTCACCTAGACACTGGCCTTGCCTCCATGCAGATCATTATCTTATGGGGTAGACAGTCTCATATGCCCAAATTGTCTAATCAAAAGTGTATATACTCGGATGTCCAGTATTTGTTTCAAAAGTGAACTGATTCCCCAGACCACCACCACCACCCAATCACACATACCAAACCTGCTTCCACATCAGTTAATGGCACCTTTCTCTTGCCAGTTGTTCAGACCAGAAATATTGGTGTCAGCCATGACTTTTGCATCTAACAATCTGCTTCTGGTCTATTAGTAAATCCTGTTGTCTCTACCTTCAAAATTCAGAAAATGACCTTGTCTTACCTCCTCTGCTGCTACTAATACTACAATAGTTTCACAGTCTCCTGCTTCTTCCTGAGACCATATCTCCAACAGTCTGTTCTCAACACAGAAGCCTTATAGTGCTCAGGGAGCGTCCTGGCTGGAGAGAGAGAGAAAGAGATGGAGAGATGGATGTATAATTGTGGGACCAGATAAGGTTACCAAAGGAATGAGTATCAATGAAGGAGAGATCTAAGGACTTGGCTCTGGGACATTCCAACGTTAAGAAATTGGGAAGAAAAAGAGGAACAAGTAAGCAGAGGAGACTGAAAAGCAGGAGCCAGGGAGGAAGGAGGAAATCCAGAAAAGTGTGGCATACTGTCATATTGCAAGGAGAAAATGATCAATTGCACGAAAAGTTGTGAATTGGCCAAGTAAGATGAGGGTGTGGAGTTGACCACTAGATTTAGCAGCACAGACATCACTCATGGCCTTGAGAAGAACAGACTCGCGTGTGATGGAGGTGAAGTGGAATGGATTCAAGAGAGAATGAGAGGAGAGCAATTGGTGATAGCAAGTGTGGTGATAGCAAGTGTAATCAATTCCTTCAAAGGAGGTTTGTTCCACAGAGGTGCAGAAAAATGGGGCTAGAGCTGTAGGAGGAAGTGGAACCCAGAGAGGGTTTTTTTTTTTTTTTTTTTTTTTTTTAAAGATGAGAGACATAAGATGTTGGATGTTGACAGAAATGATGCAGTCGAGGAGGGGTAAACTGATGATGCAGGGAGAACTGCTGGAGCCATGTAGTGGTGTAGAGGTGAGGGGATGGGAGTGAATGTCCAAGTTCATGAGATGGCCTTGGAAAAAGCACAGACACTTTGCTGGTGGTTAGTAGAAAGAAGGAAGCATTAATGAGGTAAGACTTTGTGTATTAGGAGAAGAAGGGTTTCGCTCACATGTAACAGAATTTGGGCAAAGACTCAAAAGGGTAAGTGAGGATCTGGGAAGGTACCATGGCTGTGGGGTGGAAGGAGTAGTATGGAGAACCAAAGCTGGAGGCAGAAGTAGAGGTAGATTCTGGAAGTTACCATGGCAAGTTTCTATTAGGGCCTAGGAGTTGGTGGCCAACTGAGGGCCCGTGTGGGTATAAAAGGGTGGTTGAATGTGCCCTTGGAACACTGGATCAGCAAGAGAGATCACAGAGAAACTCTAGATGCACAGAACATGAGGAAGAGGATGGGACTAGGGACACAGAAAGGGGGCAGGTGTGGCATCCTAGTGTTCAGACACCAGGCATGTTTGGGGGTGGGAGGAGAGACTGGGACGCAGAAAGACAAAGAGGCTGCCCTGAGTGGATGGGAGGGAACTCTGTTTTGGACACCTCATTCCTCTCAGAAGGTGGCACCTCTCCTCTGCATTCCCACCATCTGACCTACCACAGAGGAGAGAGTAAGGGCAGGAAGTGCTGTGGCTTCCTCATGGTGTGGTATGGGGGACTGTGAGATGCCCCCGCCTCACTGTTTCCTAAGGAAATCCAGGATGGCTCAACATACCATCAAACCAGGAGGCAGGGGCAGGAATCTCTTCCTCTGATAGGACTCAACACTTAGCAAAGTGTATCCACTGCTAGCAGGATGCAGAAAAGCCAGATGGGAAGAAGCATGAATGTGTCCCTCTTCTGAATGGTGATTCTTTTTTTTTTTTTTTTTTAACAATTTCTGTTTATTTATTTATTTTGGCTGCGTTGAGTCTTCGTTGCTGCATACGGGCTTTCTCTAGTTGCGTCGAGTGGGGGCTACTCTTCGTTGCGGTACACAGGCTTCTCGTTGCGCTGGCTTCTCTTGTTGCGGAGCACGTAAGCTCAGTAGTTGTGGCGCATGGGCTTAGTTGCTCCATGTCATGTGGGATCTTCCTGGACCATGGCTTGAACCTGTGTCCCCTGCATTGGCGGGCGGATTCTTAACTACTACGCCACCAGGGAAGTCCCTGAATGGTGATTCTGTGCCTAAGGGTTGGGGGCCCAGCCCCTATTGTGGCCCCCAGGGTGAGGGACACAGGGCCTAGACTGACTGAACCACACTCTTCGGTGTTTTCCTAAAACATCCCCAAAGATCATAGGAAGTCTTGTGACAGGCACATCCTCCCTGCCTGGTGGGAGTTGGGCTGAGAGCCATGCAGGAGGGTGCCCAGGCGAAGGAATGTGACTCAGAAGGGTCACAGCAGCGTCAGGTGGGAAGCCAAGGTTAATGTGCACACATCCTGGCTTAAGTGGACCAGCCTTCCCATGGTCCCTCACAGGCTCCCACGTGCCTCAGCAGAGTCCTGTTACGGAAATTTCAGACAACTGACCATCAAGATTGCTTGTCTTTTGTACCTGCTCACTCCACCCTAGCAGGAAGGTTGTTGCTGAGCTCAGGAGTGACTTGCTCAATCCTGTCATGCCAGTCTCTTGCCAGCAGGGGACTGGGACTCCCTGAGCGTGAACTGAAATTCCCTGCCCTGCTCGAATTCCCAGCTTGCTGGAGACGCTCAGACTCAAGGGCTTAGTTAGTCTGTTGGTCCACTCAAATTCTAGTCCCTCTCCTCTGTGGGTCTTTTGAATAAAACATCCCCTGCCCCTAAATTCCCACATCCTCTGAATCATCCTCCTTCCACAGCCTCATCTCTATCCTTGACTAACTTTCCCATCGCCACCCTGTCCAGGCTGAATCCCTGGAAATATGTTAATAATATATGAACATAGTAGTGGAAAAAAGCAAGTTACAAAAATATCCATGTTATAGTCTCATATAAAAAATATTAACAGACTTAAAAAATTTTTTTTTACTGTGGTAAAAGTCACATAATGTAAAACATACTACTTTAACCATATTTAACTGTACAGTTCAGTGGCACTAAGTACATTGACATTGTTATGCAACTCTCACCATCATCCATTTCCTGAATTTTTCACCTTCCTAAACTGAAACTCTATCCCCATTAAACACTAACTCCCCATTCCCACTCCCCACCTCCACACCCCCAGCCCCTGGCATCTACCAGTGTACTTTCTGACACTATGAATTTGACTATTCTAGGTACCTTGTATGAGTGGAATCAAACAGTATTTGTCTGCACCTAATGTAAAAAATATTAATAGACTTTTAGAGAGCGGTTTTAGGTTTGCAGAAATATTAGGCAGCATGTACAGAGTTCCCATATACTTCCTCATCCTTGGTCACATACACAGTTTTCCCTATTACTAACATCGTGCATTTAGTGTGGTACATTTGTTAAAACTGATAAGACAATACTAACATCCATAGCTTTTGTTAGGGTTCACTATTTGTGTTATATATGGGTTTTATGACATATATCCACCATTACAGTATCAGAAGAGTTTCATTGCCCTAAAAATCCCCTTTGTTCCACCTATTCATCCCTTTCTCCCTTCCCCCAAAGCCCTGGCAACCATTGATCTTTTTCTTTTTAATTTTTATTTTATATTGGAGTATAGTTGACAATGTTGTGTTAGTTTCAGGTGTACAACAAAGTGATTCAGTTATACATGTATCTATTATTTTTCAAATTCTTCTCCCATTTAGGTTATTACGGAGTATTGAGCGGAGTTCCCTGTGCTATGCAGTAGGTCCTTGTTGGTTATCTATTTTAAATATAGCAGTATGTACCTGTCAATCCCAAACTCCCAATCTATCCCTTCCCCCACCCCGGTAACCATAAGTTTGTTTTCTAAGTCTGTGAGTCTGTTTCTGTTTTGTAAATACGTTCATTTGTGTAATTTTTAAGATTCCACATATAAGCGGTATCATGTGATATTTGTTTTTCTCTGACTTACTTCACTTAGTATGATAATCTCCAGCTCCGTCCATGTTGCTGCAAACGGCATTGTTTCATTCTTTTCAATGGCTGAGTAATATTCCATTGTATGTATTGGATTGGCCAAAAAGTTCATTTGGGTTTTTCCGTATGATGTTACAGAAAAACCTGAACGAACTTTTTGGCCAACCCAATATGTACCACATCTTCTGTATCCCTTCATCTGTCGATGGATATTTAGGTTGCTTCCATGTCTTGGCTATTGTAAACAGCACTGCAGTGAACACTGGGGTGCATGTATCCTTTCAAATCTTGTTTTTCTCCGGATATATGCCCAGGAGTAGGATTGCTGGATGATATGGTAGCTCTATTTTTAGTCTCTTAAAGAACCTCCATACTGTTCTCCATAGTGACTATACCAATTTACATTTCTACCAACAGTGTAGGAGGGTTCCCTTTTTCTCTACAGCCGCTCCAGCATTTATTGTTTGTAGGCTTTTTGATGATGGCCATTTTGACTGGTATAAGGTGGTATCTCATAGTTTTGATTTGCATTTCTCTAATAATTAGCGATGTTGAGCATCTTTTCATGTGCCTCTTGGCCATCTGTATATCTTCTTTGGAGAAATGTCTGTTGAGGTCTTCTACCCATTTTTTGATTGGGTTGTTTGTTTTTTTGCTATTGAGCTGCATGAGCTGTTTGTAAATTTTGGAGATTAATCCCTTGTTGGTCGTATCATTCGCAAATATTTTCCCCCGTTCTGTGGGTTGTCTTTTCGTTTTGTTTATGGTTTCTTTTGCTGTGCAAAAACTTTTGAGTTTAATGAGGTCCCATTTGTTAATATTTGCCCTTCTGTGTCTAGCTTATTTTGCTTAGCATAGTGTGTTCAGGGTTCATCCATGTTGTAGCAAGTATCAGAATTCAGTTACTTTTTAGGCTAAATAATAGTCTATTGTATGTATATATTGCATTTTGTTTATCTGTTTATCCATTGATGGACACTTGTGTTGGTTCCACCTTTTGGCTGTTGCAAAAAATGCTGCTGTTGAACATTGGTGACCAGGTGTCTGAGCCCGTTTTCAGTTCCTTTAGGTATATGCCTAGGAGTGGAATTGCTGGATCATATGTTAATTCTATGTTTAACTTTCAGAGGAACTGCTGCCAAATTATTTTCCACAGCAGCTGCACCATTTTACATTCCCACCTGCAGTACACAGGGGTTCCAGATTTTCCACATCCTCACCAACAGTTATTTTCTGTTTTTGTTTTTTTTTGATAGTAGCCATCATCATGGATTTGGAATGGTATCTCATTGTGGTTTGGATTTGCATTTCTATAATGACTAATGATGTTGAGCATCTTTTCATGTGCTTAATATCTATTTGCATACCTTCTTTGGAGAATGTTCTGTTCAAGTCCATTGCCCATTTTTGAATTTTTGTTTGTTGACCACTGATATTTTTATTGTCTCCATAGTTTTGCCTTTTCCAGACATTATATAGTTGTAATCATAGTATGTAGCCTTTTCATTTTGCTTCTTTCACTTAGCGATATGTATTTCCTCCACGTCTTAAATGGCTTGATAACTCATTTCTTTTTAAGGCTGAGTAATGTTTCATTGTATAGATTTACCACAGTTTGATTAGCCATTCACCTATTGAAGGATATATTGGTTGCTTCTAAGTTTGTGTTGTAAAGCTGTTATAAATATTTTTGTGTAGGTTTTTGTATGCACATAAGTTTTCAATTAATTTGTGTAAATAGCAAGAAACACAATTACTGGATCATATAGTAAGAGTATGTTTAGTTTTGCAGGAAACCACCAAACTGTCTTCCAAACTGGCAGTACCATTTTGCATTCCTACCAGCAATGAATGAGAGTTCCTGTTGCTCTACATCCTCACCAGCATTTGGTGTTGTCAGTGTTCTGGAATTTGGATATTCTAATAGGTGTATAGTGGTATCTTACAGCTGTTTTAATTTTCAGTTCTCTAATGACATATGATATTGAACATTTTTTGATATGCTTACTTGCCATCTGTATATCTTCTTTGGTGAGGTGTTCAGGTCTTGCCTGTTTTAAAATTGGGTTGTTCATTTTCTTTTTTAAATTTATTTATTTTTGGCTGTAGTGGGTCTTTGTTGCTGCACGTGGGCTTTCTCTAGTTGCAGTGAGCAGGGGCCACTCCTTGTTGCAGTGCGCAGGCTTCTCACTGTGATGGCTTCTCTTGTTGCGGAGCACGGGCTCCAGGTGCATGGGCTTCAGTAGTTGCAGCATGCAGGCTCAGTAGTTGTGGCTTGTGGGCTCTAGAGCACAGGCTTAGCAGTCGTGGCACACCGGCTTAGTTGCTCCGTGGCATGTGGGATCGTCCCAGACCAGGGAAGTGTCCTCTGCATTGGCAGGCGGATTCTCAACCACTGCACCACCAGGGAAGCCTGGGTTGTTCATTTTCTTATTGTTGAGTTTTAAGAGTTCTTTGTGTATTTTGGATACCAGTCCTTTACCAGAATATGTGTTTTGCAAAGATTTTCTCCAACTGTGACCTGTATTTTCATTCTGTTAACAGTGTCTTCTGGAGAGCAAATATTTTTAATTTTAACGAAGTCTAACTTATTTATTTATTTATTTTTTCATGGATTGTGCTTTTGTTGGTGTATCTAAAAAGTCACTACCAAACCCAAAGTCATATAAATTTTCTCATAATCTCATTTTTGAAAGAATAAAATGTATATATGTTTTTCATCTTTTTAGTAATCTGTACTTTCTAATTTACCTACATTGCAAATTAATTATATACTTCCCAGGGTTGGCAACATAGTGGCTTCTTTTAGTTTTACATATAACATTCTGTGACTCAGAAAACACAGCTTTTATTGCTCTGGGTTCAGTTTCCCTGTCTATCAATGAGTATTGGAACAGAGAGTCACTGAGTTCCCTTTCTGTCCTAAACATCTAGAATGATCATGTTTGTTTTCAAATTCTTTTAAACATCCACAGACCTAATTGCAGCATCTAGTCATGGGGTATCCAGCCATGGGGCAGGGAAGGAGTCTGTGTGTATGTGTAAACATCCTAGACTATGTGTAGTCTAGACTGTGTGTCCTAGACTATGTGTAGTCTAGACTGTAGTCCTAGACTGTGTGTATGTGTAAACATCCTAGACTATTCACCTAGGAATTTCTTGAAGCGAGAGGCTGGGCCTGTAGTCTGCAGCAGACACTGCCCACATGCCTCATGCACACTGGCTTTGAAAGCCCCCAACTTACAGCGAGAGGAACAGGAACACCACACCAAGAAAGAGAATGCAAAACTAACACCCAGCCCTTCGCTGCAAACCTTCCTCAAGATCAGTTACTATTTCCAAGGTCACAGTGTAACCTGAGGAGGTATATTTTTCACATTTTTTTGACTGCGACCCATAGTAAGAAATGTAGTTTATTGGGCTTCCCTGGTGGCGCAGTGGTTGAGAGTCTGCCTGCCGATGCAGGGGACACGGGTTCGTGTCCAGGTCCGGGAAGATCCCACATGCCGTGGAGCGGCTGGACCTGTGAGCCATGGCTGCTGAGCCTGCGCGTCCGGAGCCTGTGCTCCGCAACGGGAGAGGCCACAACAGTGAGAGGCCTGCGTACCACAAAAAAAAAAAAAAAAAAAAAAGAAATGTAGTTTATGATGTGATCCTATACACACATAAACACATGTTCATAGATCTATAACTGACCCAAATTTTATGAAACAATCCTAATTTTACTACACATGATTCTCCCTATATTTTCTATCCTCTCTAACCTAGTTCATTAAAACAATCCTGATAGTGACTCTCTAAAATGATTTCATGACTTCCTCATGGGTCTGGACTTGCAATTTGAAAAACATAGCCTTAGGATCATTATATATTTTTGATAGTGAACTACGCTTTTGTCTTTTGATTTAAACATGGTTATGTCTGAAAGACAAGGGCAACATTGTGGGGTATAAGGTAAGCTTTCCCCTTGACTGGAGTGATGCAAGAATAGAATTCTCAAGCTTGTCTTTATAGAGTCTGTGTGGTTGGAAGGTCTAGCAGATCTGAACTGATACTGATATACCTTTGACTGAAGAAAACTACTGTATACGAGAGGCTGATCCTGTGACCTGTGGACATATGTAAAGGAATACTTATTGGAGCATAGTTTATGGTAATTTAAAGGTAGAAACAACCTCAACAGGAATAGGAAGTGTAGAGCTAAGCTTATTATATGGTGAACTGGCTGGATCCTAGGCAAGTGGGAAGGGTATGTAAGAAACTCTAGGAAGAGAGGGGGAAATGAGTGGACTGAAAAAGCATATCCATTATAATATACATATTTATGTTTGGAAAACAAATATTAAAAAGCCATTACCTGCTTTTTTTTTTTTTTTTGTGGTAACAGACTACAAAACAGCAAAGGTTTACAGTATCTTCTTGGTATTCAGGGCTACATAGAAGGTACTAGCTCTCTAAATAGTTTGGGAAAGCCCCTTCCCAGAGTTATAGCAAAAGCTTTAGGGAGCAGCCAAAAGATTTTTATGTTGAAAAACTGAGAAACACTGTTCAAAGACCTGGAATAAACATACTTGGAAAATTAATTTTTTAAGAATGATTCCTTAGAGGAAAATCAATAAAATATGCATTTTGTCCTTATTGACTTTTTCAGGCAAGACAGTAAGAGTTATTGAACAGCATCCAACTGATTAGGAGGGTTACTCTATAAGTGAACTGACTCATTAATAGTGTATCAGCAAACTAACCACAGGCACCCCCTAATACACCGCAGTCTTGCTACAACAGTTATTCTCTAAGGATAACAAGAATCACTATTAAGCTACGCAGTTGTTAATTGGTGGCTTCAGGAGTCTGTCTTTAGAGGAATTTCAGTGAACTAAAGCTGACATCCACTAGTAAAATAAACTACCCTCACACACACACACACACCTCAAAAAAAACACCCCAACACTTTCCAGGCTTGACCACAGGCTTTAAGAATACTTCTGTTCCTTTTACTTAAGATGGCTCCATTTTCTTGGCCAATTTTTTTCCCCTCTAAAGGCATAAAATGTAAAATAGAACCTTAAAAAGAGTACATCAAAATCCAAATAAGAATCCCAAGTCATTTTAAATTGACGTGGCTTTGATTTTGAGAGTAAACTGTGAGGGCACAACAGAATTAGGCTTAATGAATGAGGCCAAAGACTTTAGTGGTTAATGGAGGAGACAAACCAATGTACAAAAAACACCTTGATTAAAGCGTGTGTTCCCAGATATCAGTGCGCATGGAATGTTTGAGAAATTGACAGAATCAGCTCTAATTTCCAGAGAAACAAGTGGTAGTGGTAACGGGTAAAAACAAGTGTCTGGGAAGTCCGAGCTAGTGTAATGAGGCACAAAAAGGAAATAAGAGGTATAAAGACTGGGAAAGAAGATATCAAACTGTCTTTGTTCACAGATGACATGGTTGTCTATGTAGAAAATCCAAAATGGTTGACAAACTGGAACCAATAAGTGATTATAGCAAGATAGCAGGATATAAGGTTAATATACTAAAGTTCATTGTTCTCCTGTATACCAGTAATGAACAAGTGGAATTTGAAATTAAAAACTCATTCCCATTTACATTAGCACCTCCCCAAATTACTTAGATATAAATCTAACAGAATATGTATAAGATATATATGAGGAAAACGACAAAACTCTGATGAACGATACCAAAGAAAAACCAAATAAATGGAGAGATATTCCATATTCAAGGAAAGGAAGACTCAATATTATCCAGATGTCAGTTCTTGCCAGTTCTATAGATTCAATGCAGTCCCGATCAAAATCCCAGTAAGTTATTTGGTAGAGATGAACAAACTGATTCTAAAGTTCATATGGAGAAACAGAAGACCTAGAATAGCTAACTCAATTTTGAAGAACAAAGTCCGAGAGGCAAAAAGTGGGACAAAAGGTATAATAGGGCCATCTATCTGGCTGTTATGACCTAGAGGAAATTAGATGACTGGCTGTCTAGATGTGTTTGTAAGGTAGTAATATATATGTGGCAACTTGGGCTGTGTGTCTATGTGTGTAAAAAACATGTATTCTCTGCAGAGAACTTGCTTATTTATAAGGGCAAATTGCGGGGTAGGGGGCGGTACTCTGCAGCAGGAAAGGGAAAGAGGGAAACAGAATGCAGTTTAGGAACAGCTCTCTGTAGGAAAAAATTGCTGAGAAAGTCTGAGGAGCAGCCTCCTAGGCAACCAAAGGTGTCTCATCCTATGTTAAATGCAGTTGTAAAAGATGAGCTTTTGCTTACATTTGATTCTTGGCATGAGAGTGACAACTGTTTGGAAAAGACTCAAAAGTAAGTAACAGTGATCTCCTGAAACATGAGAAGGCTTCATTAGGCAAAAACAAAGCAAAAGAAACCTCTGAAAGGGAAGATGGGTGGAAGCAACCGAAGAGTGTTCCAAAGGTGGGAAAAGAAGCCCTAACATTTCATTGAGGTCAGGAGGGAGGAAAACAGATCTAGACAGCTCTCACTGCCTTCTACAGAGCACGTGTTCTGTATACCTTTGTTGAATGAATGCTGCATCAATGACTTGGCAACAGAAAAGTTTGAGATTATGGCATCAGTACCTTTTCTTTTCCTCAAAAATGGGCCAGAAAGACTGATCAGACCAAGTCTTCAAAACTCACTTCTAGAAAGTACACAGTCACCAGCTCATCACAGCCACTTTGCTTCCCCAGAGGTAGAGCCTGAATGGTGAGTCAGGCTAGCAGAGAAGGGGCAACACATACAGTAGCTACAGGTGATTTCTCTCACCACAGGGGAGAGCTACAGAATTCTGGAATTTAGCCAGTTTCCACAAACCACAATGATAAGAAAAGACCAAAATTACCAAAGTCAGAAGTTTCCTGCTTTTATCCTAAGTTCTGGGGCATTGTGCCCTGGCCCCCAGGAGGGCAGCTTCCCTAAAGGCATGTGCAGGAAGCTTAAAAAATGCATCTCCTCTGTCCTGGGTTTGAGCTGGGGAAATTTAGCATGAGCAGCATCTGCACATAAGGGTGAAAAATTTCAAGGTGGTTGATAATTGGCTCCTGGAAGCATGTGCCTGAAAGATTGTGTGAGAGCCTCAGGGAAAGCCACATACCTAACACAGAGAGTGGAAAACCAGCAGAACTGGGATCTGTAAGAAATGCAGAATGCACATACCAACACCACTGCACATCTGGGTGTTATCAACCCAGAGGAGACTCTAAGCAAAACCAAAGGAACAAAAGTCTTTTTAACCCCTTGATGAGACTCCAGCTCTTTGAGGAAATCCAAGCCGTAAGTGATGTGCCTGTTCTCTAGTGACTGACTGTTGTTTTAGGAATCGAGTGCCTCACCACAGTGCTTTTGGAGCCTATTTCTAGCCAGAGTCATTTGGCAGTAGCCTATGTGCTGCTTTTAGTTTCCACCTCTGTAGGTACAGTGTCTCTCCATTCACTCCTGTTTATATAGACCAGAAGAGCTGGCTTCAGTCAGCCCAGGAAAACATGGCCACCCTAAATTAACTGAATTGTTTTGGGGTTTCCAAGGACTGAAACTGAGTCTTCCTGGACTCAGCTCAAGAGAATGAGGCATGAAGGAGGTGCTGCTGTTGTTTAATATTAATCGAAATTTCCCAAAGCCCTAATAAACATGAGGACAAAATTATGGCATGATCTTTAGCCCCTGGAGGCCTGGGAGGAGCTTCATGAAAAGCTGTAGGGCTGGCTTCCCACAAAAGCAGAGTAACAGTTAAGGAACATCACACTATCGGTGACTGACTGCTATGATTGCACTTAGCAAGCAGAACTTCTCAGCAAGATGGAGAGACACTCCTTGTTCTCTGGTCTGGTCCCCTGAAGCACAGATTCAGCCCCATTTAAGGCACTCATTACACCCCATTTATCACCATTCACTAGTTTGTTGCTTCTACAGATACTTGCTGAGTGCAGACTAGTATGTGACAGGCACAGATTAGCCTCTTAATAAATGTTGGTAAAAGGAATAAATGGAACCTCACTCAGCCTGTAGAATGCAGTGTTGAGTATGTGTGTGTAGGGGGCATTAGTGGAGGATTTTTTTTAAAAGGTATTGTTGCATAAGTTAAATCTTAAAAGTCAATTAAGAGTTCCTACAATGTATAAAGGAAGAGTTATTCCAGAAGGAGGTAAAAGCACAGACAAAGGCAGGCACATAGATCTACAGAGACCCTATTGTGACTCAGAATGAAACCAGACTGAGTGCTGGGTAGGAATAGGCAAGGAAACCTCGTTCCACATAGAATTATCAGTCCAAAGAATTGATTGGAAATAATATGCTTAAAGTGAGTAGAAGGAAATATGTCCTTGGATTTCAGGAATTAAAAATAAACTGACCTGGACCTCACGAAGGACGGCAGGAGCGCCACAGGTATGGCGTCGCTGGTGCCGTCCTGGAGCCGTCTGGACCGAAGGCAAGAGCGCAACGTGCGCGAGCTCGTCCGCCTTGTGGCCGGCGTCCAGGATGAGGCGGACCCCAACTTCCGGCTCGCCTTGCACTTCGGCTGGTCCAACTTCAGATTTCATCATTTCTTAGATGTCAACAGCCACAAAATAGGAAAGACAATAGAAAGGATTTATGAAAAATTCATCATTCATTCTGATCTCAGCAAAGCTGCTAGTTGGAAGAGATTAACTGAGGAATTTCTAAATGCATCACTTCCAAGCATAAAGGAAATCAAGTACTGTCCACTGACTAGAACCAGAATCTCCTGGAAATTGACTTGTGTTGCTATCCAATCCAATGTGTCTAAAGCTTGTGATGAAAGAAGTATGTTCTTGTTTAATCATCATAGCCCCAACCTACTATGGAAATTGAGATCAGAGATTGGCAGAAATAATAGCACTGTCTTGCTATCCTTAAACCTTTAAATGACTTCTCTGCACTTGGCAATAATAATTATCCATATATTGCTCACTAGATGCCAGGTGCTGTTCTAAGGACTTCCATATTCCATCACAGGTCCCCAAGACCACCCTTAGGCTCAGTGATTCACTGGAAGGATTCACAGAACTCCAAAAAAGAAAAAAATGCTATCCTTACTGTTATGGTTTATTACAGTGAAAGGATACAGATTTTAAATGAGCAAAGGGAGAAGGCATGGGGTGAAGTCCAGGAGAAACCAGGCACAAGCTTCCAGATGTCCCTTCCCAGCGAAGTTGCATGGGGATGCACTTAACTCTCCCAGTGACAAAATGTTGCAAACCAGGGAAACTCACCTGAGTCTTGGTGTCCAGGGTTTTCTTGGAGGTCAGTCACATGGATATGCAGTGTCCATGTGGCTGCTCTTAGCTACTCAATCTCCAGCACTCCCAGAGGTCAAACCAAGGACTTCACGCCTACAGAATCATTCACTGTAAGTCACATTGTTAGCATAAACTGTCTGGTCAGGCTGATACGGTGTGGCCCAAAGAATGGCATACAAATATGCTGTATATTATGCTGTATATATGTATATAAATATGCTGTATATTAGCATTAGCTGTATTATAATAGCAGGATATTCCAAGGGCTCAGAGGATATCTCAGGAGCCAGTCAAGGGCCAGTCCTGAAGATCTTTGAGATGTTCAGCGTTTGGGCAACCCAGGCCTCCTGAGTTAACCCTTTAGTGCATACATATATTAACTTAATCTTCACAATAACCTCTGTGGAGTATTCTGTTACTGATAGACTTTCCCTTTGTCTGCACTGAGTTGGTGGCCTAAGAAAGAAAGCTTTAGGTAATTTTAAAAACTGTCCATAAATTCAAGGAAGGGCTATAAAGGTATTTCTGGAAGAGAGAACTGCAGTGCTATGAACCCATGCCCTAAGGATTAGAAATACACTTCTGTGTATTGTTCCTGCAAGGATCATTTTGAAAGAGAAGGAGGCAAATCTTTTTTTATATCTCTTCTTGATTCATTTTGTATAGCTTTCTGGGTAGACTATAGAATTTAATAATTTAGGCACTATGACACCATAATATTAATAATTAACATAATGGCAAGCATTTTTAGAGCATTTACTACATGCCAGGCACTGTTAGTCCAACAAAGACCATCTTCAGTACATACTGTTACTATCATTTTGCCAGGCAAATGCCCTAATCTCAGTTTCATCTGTACCAATGAAAATACCTATGTGGTGCAGAATAATTAAATGAAAGTGACTTTTGATTCCTACTTTGACCTTTTTGTTGCCATCTTTGGTTATTTTTCTGTACACCCCCAGTCATAGGGCTCACTGAACACAGTGGAACCACATACCCTAGTTCTTCTGTGGCACATCCTACGTCCTGTACCTGCCCTTCCCCTTGTGCCTGAGGAATCTCATCATTTAATATTAAATTCAAATATTGTCTATACATACTATGCATTTAACTTGTTTATTATATTTGTTATTGTTTATTTCCTATCTCTCCTTTAGCATAGGAGTTTTACAGGTGTAGGCTTTGCTCCTGATCTGTTCTCAGGCACCTAGAACAGAGTAGACAATAGATATTTGTTGAGGAAATAAATCTGTGTATTCCTTTCTGCCTTGCTGTCCCTCTCTGTCCTTGGCTTCTGCCCCACTTACACAGGCAAAGTTGGTTGGTTGCCCTTTTCTCCTTTGCTGTGGCATCCTCGACACATCTGTTGTAGTACAGCAATAACTTCACATTTTTTTTCAGCTTTATTGATATATAACTTACCATAAAATTCCTCCATTCTGAATGTACAGTTCACTGATCTTTAGTAGATATGTAGTTATGCAACCACAGTCCAGTTTTAAAACATTTCTGTCACCCCAGAAGTTCTCCTCAAGCCCAGTTTTTTTGTTCCCACCCCAACCCCAGACAGCTACTGATCTACTTACTGTATGTATAAATTTGCCTTTCTGGACATTTCATATAAATGAGATTATACAATAAAAATAAATAAATAAATAAACTGACCCAGAGAACTGCATTTTCTGAGGCCAGTGTGGTGGGCAGCCTCTGAGATGACTCCCACTGAGCTCTGCCTCCTGATTCTCATGGCATTGTATAACCTCCTCCTCTGCAGTACCTTGCTTTTGGCCAATAGATTATGGCAACACTGAGGGGTATCACCTTCCATGATTAGGTTACTTCTATCTTGTTAGCCAACTCTCTGTTGCCTTCTTGGTGTGCATGCTTTTATGAAGTAAGCTGCCATGTTGGAGAGGCCCACGTGGCAAGGCACTGAGGGTGGCTTGTGACAAACAACC
The DNA here is from genome assembly GCF_937001465.1 of Orcinus orca. Taxonomy (NCBI): domain Eukaryota; kingdom Metazoa; phylum Chordata; class Mammalia; order Artiodactyla; family Delphinidae; genus Orcinus; species Orcinus orca. Next base: position 83,340,193 of record NC_064564.1, on the reverse strand, counting down.
AGTGAGGAAAAGAAGCTCCTAGTCCAGAAGAGTCTGAGGAACTGAATTATGCCAACAACCACTGAGTGAACTTGGAAGCAGATCCCCACTTGAAACTTTGGATGAGATTGCAGAACCTGGGCTGACACTTTGATTTTGGCCATGAGGCAGAAGATCCAGGTAAGCTGTGTCTGGATTCGTGACCCACAGATACCATGAGATGATAAATATGTATTATTGTAACTGGCTAAGTTTTGGGTTAATTTGTTATGAAGCAATTTAATAGAGACAGGAAGTGGGGAAGCTCTGATAAATTCCAGGGCTCTTGATGTATGTACTGCAGTTATGGCAAAGGCCTTGGACACAGCATTCCTGTGCCTTACCAATTCTGTGGTGAAGTGTGTTAAAATTTTTTCCTCTTTTTAAAATTGGGTTGTTTGCTTTCTTATTGTTGAGTCTTGAGAGTTCTTTATATATTCTGGATATGAGTCATTTCCCAGGTATATGATATGCAAATATTTTTCTCCCACTATATAACTTACATTCTCATTCTCTTAACATTATCTTTCAGAGGGCAGCCATTTTAAATTTTTGATGAAGTACAATTTATTATCCATTTTGTCTTGTATGGGTCATACTTTTGGAGTTATGTCTAAGAAATCTTTGCTTAACTCATGTTCATGGGTTTTCTTATATAAATTTTATACTTTTAGGCTTTGCATTCAATCTATGATCCTTTTTTTTTTTTTTTTTTTTTTTTTGCGGTACGCAGGCCTCTCACTGTTGTGGCCTCTCGCGTTGCGGAGCACAGGCTCCGGACGCGCAGGCTCAGCGGCCATGGCTCATGGGCCCAGCCGCTCCGCGGCATGTGGGATCTTCCCGGACCGGGGCACGAATCCGTGTCCCCTGCATAGGCAGGCGGACTCTCAACCACTGTGCCACCAGGGAAGCCCTATGATCCATTTTGAATACGTTTTTGTATATATTGTGAAGTGAGGATTGAAATTCATTTTCTTGGATATTGATAACCAATTATTCCAGCACCATTTGTTGAAAAGACTTTACTCCTTTGTTGAAAATCATCTGTCTGTACATGAGTTAGTCTATGTTTAGATTCCCTATTCTGTTCCATTGATCTGTTTGTCTATATTTATGCCAATGCCACACTGTCTTGATTGCTGTAGCTTTATAATAGGTGACTTAGTATATAACACTTAGTATTAATCCTCAAACTTTGTACTTTTGTAAAGTTGTTTTGACTATTCTGAGTTCTGTGTATTTTCACATGAATTTTAGAATGAGCTTGTCAATTTCTCAAAAAATTGCTGGGATTTTTATTGGGACTGACTTTTATATCTAAATCAATTAGAGAGAGCTGACATCATAATAATATTGAGTCTTCTGACTCATGGACAAGTTATATCTATTTTTTGAGTTCTTTAATTTTTCTCAGCAGTGTTTTAAAGATGCAGTGCATTGTTCTTACATTTTTGCTAGATTTATCCCTATTTCATGTCTTTATATTTTCAATGGTATTGATTTTTTCAAATTTCAATTTCTATCTGTTCATTACCAGTATACAGAAATACAGTTGTATCTGTATATCAGCTTTATATCATACAACCTTGCGAAATTCACTTGTAGTTCTAATAGCTTTTTTTTTCAGATTCCACAGGATTTTCTATGTAGATGATCATGTCATTTGTGAATAAAGGCAGTTTTCCTTCTTTCTTTCCAACCTGGATGCCTTTCATTTCTTTTCCTTACTTCATAGCGTTTGCTACGACCTTCAGTACAATGTTGAATAGAAGTTCTAAAAGTAGATATCCTTGTATTATTACTAATCTTAGAGGATAAGCATCTAGTCCAGGGGAACTGGGAACTGGGCTGCACAGCAGGAGGCGAGCGGTGGGCGAGTGAGCGAAGCTTCATCTGCCGCTCTCCATCGCTCCGCATTGCTCTCATCACCACGTGAACCATCCCCCCACCCCGTCCGTGGAAAAATTATCTTCCACAAAACCAGTCCCTGCTGCCCAAAAGGTTGGGGACCACTGATCTAGTCTGTCACCATTAAGTATGACCTTAGCAGTGGGATTTTCTTAGATTTCCTTTATCAGGTGGAGGAATTCCTTTCCTAGTTTGCTGAGATGTAAAAAATTAGGAATGCATGTTGGATTTTGTCAAACGTTTTTTCTACACTGTTGAAATGATCATATTGTTTCTTTTTAGTTTGTTAATATGATGAATTATATCAGTATGATGATTTTCAAATGTTAAACCAATCTTGCATTCCTGTGATAACCCCACATGGTCATGGTTTATTATCCTCTTCATAATTTTTTGTTTCAATTTGTAAAATTTTGCTTAGAAGTTTTGCATCTATGCTTATGAGGAATATTTGTACTTTTTTTTTTTTTTTCCTTGTAATGTCTCTGTCTGGTTTTGGCATCAAGGTAGTGCTGGCCTTATGGAACAGGTTGGGAAATAGTCCCTCCTCTTCAATTTTACAAAAGAGTTTGTGGAGAATTGGTATTATTTCTTCCAATGTTTGGTAGAAATAACCAATAAAGACACCTGCGGGGACTCCTCTAGGGGTGCAGTGGTTGAGAATCCGCCTGCCAAAGCAGGGGACACGGGTTCGAGCCCTGGTCCGGGAAGATCCCACATGCTGCGGAGCAGCTAAGCCTGTGCACCACAACTACTGAGCCTGCGCTCCAGAGCCCATGAGCCACAACTCCTGAAGCCCGGGCACCTAGAGCCCGTGCTCGGCAACAAGAGAAACCACCACAGTGCGAAGCCCGCGCACCACAACGAAGAGGAGCCCCTGCTCACCGTAACTAGAGAAAAGCCCACGTGCAGCAACGAAGACCCAACATAGCCAAAAATAAATATAACTAAATAAATTAAAAAAAAAAGAATCTGCTGTAAAAATAAATAAATAAATAAAATTCAAAAAAAAATAAATAAAAGCCTAAGGAAAAAAAAGAGCTCTGTAAGGAAGTCTCATTAGTGAGTCTCAATGGAAGGCAGTGTTTACATTCTCTTCTCACTCATCTGCAAGCTTGAGGCCACACAGTCTGGGAGGCATTCCTTTCTGACTCCCACAACGTCATTTAAAGATGCTACCACCGTGGCCTTGCCGTGGTCCCTTCATGCACCTCTGATTTCCCATCATCCACTGCCTGTAACATCAAAGCTCTCCATTTCCACGCCATAACGAGACTCTGGCCATCAGGCTGGTGGAGGGTGTGGAGAGTGGAGACAAAGTGGGAGAACAGACAGTGACTGTGAGAGGCACCTTCGGTCCTTGCAGACAACCAGACACCCTCATCTGCAAACAGAATCACCACATTCACTTCTCTAGACAGGTAGAGGTCTTTGACACCACAGCTGCCTTGTGAAAGAGGAGAGCTTTGTGATGCAGTCTGGTGGCCTGGTTCCGTTGTCTGTGAGGCGGAGATGACAAAGTGTAGCATTGGAAGTCACTAGGCGCCAGGACTCTGAATGCCTACATATAGGGATGGTTGGTCTCCTTGTGCTAATGAGTAGATCATGTTGAGCCCGACTTTTGTTCTGTGGGATTTGGGGTTTCCCTTATATACCTATGGCTCCATCTTCATTATTATCCTAATTGTCTGGCAAGTGAAAAAGTGTTACCATGGATTAACATTGGAACATAAAAGGAGCTGCTGCCAGGTAGGGAAACACTATGACCATGACTGAACTAATTAAGCCTCAGATAAGAAGCTTTTAAGCTCTCAGTGTCTCTCCTTTTATCCTTCCTTTTCCCCTCCCTCCCCTTGATTTTTTTTTTTTTTTTTTTACCATCCGTTAGTTACTCTTACAAGGTATTTCCCTTCTCAGAGCCTACAAATAATTTCTTACCAGGCTATCCCTGCAATGTATTCTAATTGAAAACTCAAGAACGTCTCTCTCTGACTTGGGTTGAGACTTGGGTGAAATGGAATGTGCCTCACTGGATCTTAGAAGACTTCCCATTATGGGAGATTTTTCTAGTTTGTGGTCCATTAAGGCATTTGTAAATTGAAGTTCTTTGGTTATTAGACCTACACACCTTTTATTCTGTTCCACCCTTTCTCTTGTTTCATCATAAGCATGATACACAACTTCTCTTAGGAAAAAAATGGGAGGTATTGAGGATGAAAGAACCTCAAAATGAATCAGAAGTAAGAAGAGAAGGGAAATATTGGGGTGAAAAAATAGAGTATGGAAAGTTAGGAAAGTTAATAAAATACAGATAAATTACAAGGGATTGGGAACTGTATATTAGCTTTGTCTCAGTTTGGACATGAAAAAGAAAATGGTGTCCCAACTTCATACTCTAACTCTTTTGTCTTTAAGCGTCACCGAAAAGTCAGACAAAGGGCTAGAGATGCAGCATCAAGAGGTAATGTCCCAGTCTCTGCTCTGACTTCTCTCTACTGCGGGTGAAGCTCCCATGACCCCTGTCCCTCAAAGACCCCTGGTGCCAGGCACCAGGTGCTCTAACCACTGAAGGCCCAATTTCCCCAAGTTGACAGATTCTCCCAGAAGACTATTTTGGGTGGGAAATCAGAGCCTGGGAATGTTCCAGAATTCTCCACCTTACCCCTGGGAGTGAAGAGGAAGTAGGGGAGTGAGGAAGTAAGGGCTCTGTCCTTAACTGTGTCATTTACTAGTTTTATGACCCGGTGGACGTCACTTCAGCTCTCAGTCTTGTTATCCATAAAATGGGCATGATGATGCTGTCTCACTCACAGTGTGGTTGTGAAGGTCAAAGGAGATTAGGTCCAGGAGAGCACATCATACCTGGTTAAGTTGTAGTCAGACGTGCCTCAGAGCACTGGCTGTTGGGGTTTGCCGTCTCCTGTCATTCAAAGGTCTCCAGCTTCCTGTAGGATGTTCCCTGAATCCTCTCCCGTTCCATGTAACACTGTCTCCTGGTTTCTCAGCTAGGAGACATTCCCGGGAAGAAGCTGAGAAGCCGTGGGAGCTGCTCTCTGTCATGAGAAGGTGATCTCTTGCTCTTTGCAGTCTCCCAACTCCCAGCCTGGCCTGTGATCATTTCTCCGCTTGGCCTGGGGCAGGGTTGGGGAGGAGCATAATGGCTGGGACGTAGCCAGACACAGTGGAGCCTGGACACTGGTTGGGGGTTCCCAGAGGAGAGGGTGGGATCAGACGCCTCAGGAGACAGGAGTCCTGCAGTTCTGCTCTGGGCTAGGCTCACAAAGGTCCTGGAATTCAGGATTTGACTAGTGCAGGATTTAAAACTACATGGGTTTTCACTCAACCACAAGACAAGTTAGGAGGATAGATAATTAATTAAGTGCATAGATCAGTCATCATTTTCATATTCTCTTTACAGCTAGACCCTTTCAAGGGCAGACCCCTGGACCCTGCTGACGTACCTCCTCTGGTTTTGTCTTCAGGGAGGCCAGTTCCTGGGACAGCCCTCAGGCAGGAGCTTGTCATATTGTCCCCCTCTTGAGATCTCTAGAGAATAGGGATTGTCTTCCAAGAGATGTTGTGTATGCCCTGTAATCCCCAGAATGCAGAGTTCCCACAAGGACCTCCGTAGCCCCAAACGAGGCTGACTCCAGGTTCTATCTGGTGATGTTCCTGGTGCTGCGCCATCAGCTAACCATTGGCTCCCCCATCTGCCTGGTTGCCTTCTCCTAGTTCAGCTACTCAGCACAGGTCAGCAGAGAACTCACCCACCTCCCAGGCTCTCAAGGCCCTGCGTTCCTTTCAGTTGTCTGAGACTTTGCCCAGCAAGCCCCAGGCTCTCAGTCCAGCACACCATAACTTGCCAAGTGACATTTTCCTAGGAAGAAAAGTAGATGAGTAAACCCCCAGTGGGTGCAGGCCTCAGAGTTTACAGGGCTAGGGGGAGCAGTGTCAATCTCCAGGCCACACACTTGAAAAGAGGCAGATGTCATTCCATCAGTAACAAACGGTTGCCATGTTTCCCTTCCCAGCCAGGGCTGGCTTCCTCAGGAGGGGAGCGTGCGGCAGATCCTGTGTGCAGATCCCTGCTGCCAAACCTGCAACGCTGTGGCTCTGGAGATTCAGCAGGTGGTGGTGGGTGAGAACACTCTGATCTCCCCCACTTCAGGGGGCCCATCGCAGGGCTCCTCTTGCCTAGAGGTTTTGTCCACGTCTAATGTGTTTTTTGAACAGAGTCTGGAGCATGGCCCACACTCCAAAGACCTTTCATTTCCATCTGCAACGCTCACAGTGTCACAGAAATCCTTAACCCAGTCAGCTGCCCAGTCACCTGGTGCAGCCGGCAGCCATGAATTCTGGGCTGAATACCTCATGCTGAGGCAGGGATTTCATGTGCCAGAGGTGCCCAGGGGCCCAGAGACTATGTTTTCTTCAAGGATTGAGGAACCTAGGGTTTCAGTAAAGCTGCAGGAGATGATGCAGAGCAACCTCAACATTGTCTGTGGGAACCAAGGCCATCAGCCCTTAAATTCCCAGGTGTCTCTGCTGCCCCTGAACCGAGAAATTACTACCCTGACACATCCTGTGGCCTTGCAGATGGTCACTGTCCTCCCTGCCCACCTGCCATTCCTGAGTCCTGAAGTCCTGAGGCGGCTTGAGCTACATGTAAAAAAATGGATGCATTTCCAGAGGTGGGGGCTCCCCAGATGTGTGGAAGAGTCTCTGAGGCAGCTTATGCCAAATCCACCATTATTTTACCAACCTGTATATAAGCAACCAGTTTCTTTCATTCAGAATGATACTTCTCAGTTCTCTGTTGAGAGATTTGAGACCATTTCATACCAGAACTTGGGTCCGTGTATGGCTGGCCAGCCTACCCAGGCCTTCTGGGTTTCTGAATGGTCCATTATGGACCCAGAACAAATACACTGCTACCAGCAAATCCCAAACCATATGGCTCTTGCCTTGCCCTCTTCAGCCCTTAAAGAATTAAGTGGCCTTTATCTAATGCCTGGGCAGCAGGCTAATGACTCAGTGGGCCACGTGCAGCTGAAATATAGCCAGCTATTCTGTGGTCTTCCTTCTCTGCACAGTGAGTCCCTGGTTGATGCCTTCTTGGGTTCTCAAGGCCTCTCCATGAGTGAGAGCATGTCCAAGCCCCACTTGAAGGATCCTTTTCTCTTCAAGGAACTCTCCTTCCTCCCTCTGCTGCCTAAAGCTCCACCCCAGTCAGCTCCACCCTCTTTTCTGTCTTCTCAAAATTGGGTTGCTCCATCTGACAACCAACAAGCTCAGATCAGTGTCCCATTTCTGACCCTGGATGAGTATGAAGCCTTGGAGTGGCACCTGCTGCAGAGGCAGCTCCAGCTTCAGTGGGACTGGCCAGGTGTTTCCCAGAGAGATCAACACACCCAGAGCCCTGTGCAGTATAAGCCCTGTGACAAAGCCCAGTCTTCTGAGACTGTGAAAACTTCCTGGCCAGGGCATCCCATCTCAGTCCTCACACGAGAACTACTCTTCCCACAGCAGCATGCCAGGAGACAGCTGGAATTCCGCCTCCAGAGACAGTTGATTCACCACCGCTGGGGCCTGCCGCAGAAGATACAACAGTCCATTCAATTGCTCCTGTCCCCCACTAATCAGCAGACTATGTCCCGGAGCAGCACATCCCTAGACAGTGTGAATGGCTCCCGGCCTACATCTCTAGAGACCGCTGGGGCTGATGACTCATTCTCACCCATTGTGGACCCAGTGACAGTCCCCATGCCACACTTGTTTGACCAGGCCAAGGCAATATTGCAAAGCCATATCGACTCCAAATGTGGGCAGATTCACCAGGGCAACGTCCCTGCCTGTGTATATAGCTCTTGGGAGTGCATAATTCCTGGGGGCCTGGAAGTGACTCCCTTCACCTGCATCCCAGAAAGCAAGCCCCTGGAACCACAGGCAGCAAGTGACCCGGACCTACAACAGAAAATTACACCCTGGATGCTGACAGCCCTTGATCAGCAGCAACAAACCTCACCAGATGCTGTCATTGAACATCCTAAGCTGCCCCGAGCCCTGTCTGAGGACTCCATTGAGAAACTGGAGACAACTTTACGGCACAAGTATCTGGCCTTCTTGTCAGGGCTGCCGGCTCCTTATTATGTGGCTCTCTCTAGGGACATGGCCCCAGCAATCACTTCCCAAGCTATGATCACAGAGATGGTACCTGGGCCTATCGAATTCCCAACAGAACCTCTGACTCAGATGACCTCACCTGAAGAGCAGGGTCTAAGTCCTGGGTCAGGCTTTCAAGATGCCAACAAGGCTTGTGCAGACATTGCAGATGAAGTCCAGGCTGAAGTGCAGGCGGAAGAAGTAATTGAGATGGTGCCTCTAGAAAGTCAGGCAGAGCCTGCGAGGCCCTCCTCACTTGGAGAACACAAATTGGCCAAACTAAATTTCCATCTGAGAAATAAGATGCTAGAGATGCAACTGGGAATTCCCATAACGGCAAGGAAGTCCAGGAAACAAATTGTAGCAGCCTCAGAGAACATATGCACACAGGAGTCTCTTGGGAGTCTAAACAACCAAGGAAACACACTGCTCCAGGAACTCCCCATCCCACGAGATATGCCACGTGCCCCAGATCCAGAATGCCTCTATTCCAAAGAACAGCTGGCCACTGAGTTGAAGGCAGCGTATCAGAAACAGAAGCAACCCAGTTCCAGTGCAGTATCCCACGGTTCTGTCCACTGGGCCTCCAATATCTCGCAACCCAGTGGGGACCTGACAGAGGCCCAGGTGCTTTGTGGTCAGCTGGAGGCCAGTGTGAACAACCACAACCTGAAGGAGCCCTGGAGCCCTGAGTCCCAAAGCCCTGACAAGAGCAAGGACTCAGCCCAAGTACCCACACTGGCAGAAAAGAGAGAGGAGCCAGGCAAACCCAAATCGGCCGGGGACCACAGAGAAGGGGATGCCGGGTTTGCAGTCTCCTCCACAAGAGAGAAAAGCCACTCTGCTGAAGCCCAGAGGCCAGAAGGGATGCTTCTGAAAGGGACACCCTGCAGCCCCTGGCGACGGAGACATCGCTTTCACCCTGATGCTCCCTGTCAACACAGTCCCCAGCATCGCCCTCAGCTTAAACCCCCAGAGCTACCTCCTGGAGTCCCTGGGGGGAAAGACTCTGAGAAGAATGACCTGCAAGAGAGTCAAGCCAAGCTCAATGTCATCCTCAAACCAGCAAGGGTTCCTGAGAAGGCCCAGCCTGTGGTGCCCCAGGTGTCACAGGGCCAGCCTTTCCTAGGCCAGCTCACTCCGGGTAAGCCGTCGCAGGGCCGAACTTTACAAGGTCAGGTTTTTCAGGGGCAGGTGATGCAAGGCCGTACTCACAAGAGGCCCAGCTTTCCAGAATCTGGCTGGAGAAATAAGATGAAATCTTTTCTGCACTTTATTAACCCCAAGACAAAAGGCAAAGGGCGTGAGGAATCCATGTCCTCCACATCTGAGAAAGTGGCCAACACCAGAAAAGAAAATGTGGGAAAGAGCCTGGCTTCAGCCAAAAGTCCCAAGGGGCAAACTAAGATGGAGAAGACAAGAGGGGACCCTAAGGCCCAATTTCCGCCCACTGGGAAGCAGGTGGGCTTGGCGTTCTTGGATGTGCTCCGCTCCCCAGACAGTAAGCTCCGGCACCGCCCCCGCTCCCATCAACTCCACTCTGCCTCAGTCCCGGGCATCCCCTGCTGCCGCCCTCGGCACCGTCCTTGAGTGGCTTGTGTCACCCAACCAGGGAACCCACCCTAATTCCCAACTCTCACCTCGGAGGGAAGCACTGGTCTGCTCAAGAAGACCCCGCTCAGTCAAGAGACTTTGTAGTCTCTCCAACGTCAGCATTCCTTGAAGAGGACTGCTACTGTCATTTTCATTATACAAAAATACACTGTATATCTCTAAGTAGAGTGGTGTGCATCTGCTCCTTCTCTCCACTGCGGTGTGTTCAGGGAAGGCATAAAGGAGGTAAATGTCCTTCCTATCTAGGGAAGGGGCTTTAACCCACACTTAAGTTGGGTAGCATTCCACCCCACCCCCACCCCGGACTACGGATAAAGGGACTTGAACAGAGAAGGAAGGCCCTTGTCTAAGGTACATTGAAGGTAAAGGTCAGGCTTGAATTTTATCATGGTGTCCTTTGGCCCAGAGGAGCAATGTGGACATAAGGCTAGAATTGTCAAGGAGGAGTGGCCAGGAATCTCACAGGCAAAATTCACTGATGACTTCTATATGTGCCCACACTCTGGAAGGGAGGTTTTTAGGAGAGTGCCAGTGTTCCACCCTTGAGCAGGTGCTTTGTGTTTATCAACAGCCTATAGATAATATGACAACAGTCAAAAGCAAATGATAGAATCTCCCCTCTCCGCTCCCTGTTGGTTATTGGTTAGGTCTTTCTGGAGAACTCACTTGGGAGGCTGCTGTAGCTCTCTTGCCTCTGTCCCACTTCCACTGTCTATCAGCTGCATGGACTGAATGACAGTGGGAATGAAGATCACAGTAGAACATGGAGAGGGGCTGGTCCCCACTCCCAAGGGTAGGCAGGGAGAGAAGCAGGGAGGGAGAGCATGTAGATGGAGGTCTGAATACCTGGGGTAGAAGTTGACATGTTCCTGAAGAGGGCATGATAAGAGAAAAGGCTGGTTAGCTATGCACTCTAAAGAACCTTGAGCCAGGAAGCCAACCCAATACCCAAGTGCTTTTAGGGGATGGAGATGAATAAACTGAGTTTTGGTCTGTTGTCCGTAGTGTGATGAAGAGCAGTGAGTTGAGCCTTGTTTTCAAAGGCAATGCATATTAATTTAAAATTTCTGAATACTCACCCTCAACCCCAGAAAACTGTTTTCCAGTGTCAGGAATTGGTATAACTATAATTCTGTGTTTTTGCTCAGCTCAAACATGAAGTCAGTGACTGTGTTCTAATCTTGATATATCTCAAGTTTGCCCCCTTTTTTCTGTGTTTACTGCCTCTGCTTGTTAGATTACTCATCCATTCTTGCCTAAATAATACAATAGTGCCTCATATCCCCAGGGCTTAGGATAGTGGTGGCATAATAATACCTTAATAGTACTTGAATTGAAAGTCTGGGCTTAGGAAGCAGACAAATCATTACATTAGTGTGATGAGTGCTATGGAATAGGGAATACTGACACACGATTACTGGGGTACTGACCTCAGGTCACAATAAAAACAACCTTGATTATGCTGTACACGTTAAACTTATACAGTGCTGTATGTCAATTATATCTCAAAACTGGACAAAAAAAGAATTTAAAAAATAATTTTGAGAAATATCTTACACTCAGTTAAAATATTTACTTACTATATGCAAGGGACCATAGCTAACATGACAAAGGCACAGGACTTGCATAATGGAGCTCATGATTGCATGGGATAGTCTCACATGCCCAAATTGTCTAATCAACACATATACTTGAATGTCCAGTATTCACCTCAAACTATAGAACAGTGAACTCCTGATTCCCTGCTCCAAGCCATCATCTGATTACACATATGAAATATTCTCCAGTCACAGTATTCACAACATCACTTAATGGCAGCTCCATCTTTCTAGTTGTTCAGGACAAAAACATTGGTGTCATCCTTGATATTGTTTCCCTAAATGCCCATATCCAGTCCATCCTGTTGTCTCTACCTTCTGAAATGAATTCGGAACGTGATGATGTCTCTCGCTCACTCTGCTGCTATGATTACTGCAGTAGCATCATAACTAATCTCCCAGCTTCTTCCTGAGACCATACTTCCAACAGTCTGTTCTCAGCACAGAAGTTTGATGGTCCTCAGGGAAGGTCCTGGCTGTAGAAGACTAGATAGAAAGATAGATTAAGATTGAATGATGGGTTTCCCTGGTGGCGCAGTGGTCGAGAGTCCGCCTGCCGATGCAGGGGACGCGGGTTCATGCCCCAGTCCGGGAGGATCCCACATGCCGTGGAGTGGCTGGGCCCGTGAGCCATGGTCGCTGGGCCTGCGCGTCCAGAGCCTGTGCTCCGCAACGGGAGAGACCACAGCAGTGAGAGGCCCGCGTACCGCAAAAAAAAAAAAAAGATTGAATGATGATGATGATGATGATGATGAAGATGAATATGAAGGAGGAAGAGGAGGAGAAGAAGGAAGGAAAGAAAGAAAAAGGAAGGAAGAGAGAAAGGAAGGAAGGAAGAAAGAGAAAGAGAAAGAAAAGGAGCGAGGGAGGGAGGGAAGGAAGGAAGGAAGGGAGAAAGATACGTAAAACTATGAGACTGGTTAAGATCACCAAGGCAATGATTGTAAATGAAGGGAAGATCTAAAGACAGGCTCTGGGACACCCCAACATTAAGAATTTGGAGGAAAAAGTAGGAACCAATAAGCAGAGACTGAGAAGTAGCAGCCAGTGAGGTAGGAGGAAAACCAGGAGAGTGTGGCATACTGGAAGGCAAGAGAGGAAAGTATTTCAAGCAGAAAGTGATCAACTGCATGAAAAGTTGCCAATCGCCAAGTAAGATGAGGACTCAGAGTTGATCATTAGATTTAACAACACAGAGATCATTCATGGCCTTGAGAAGAATAGACTCAGGTGAGAAGTGGAGGTAAAAGCATGACGGGAGTGGATTCGAGAGAGAGGAAGAGCAATTGGTGATAGCACGTGTAATCAACTGCTTTAGGGAGCTTTGTTCCACAGAGGTGCAGAAAAATGAGATAGCATCAAGAGGGCTTTTTAAAGGTAGGAGATATAGCATGTTGGATGTTGATGGAAAAGATCCAGTCAAGAGGAATAAACTGACGATGGAGGAGGGAAAGGGAGAACTGCTAGAGCAATGTTATGGTGCAGAAGTAACATAATAGGAGTGAGTCACAGGTTGAGGGGTTGGCCTTGGCTAAAAGCACAGATGTTTCACTGGTGGTAAGTAGAGACAAGGTGACAGTAATGAGGGACTCTGTGTATCATGAGAAGAATGGTTTTTCTACAATTAAGAGAGCAGGGCAAATACCTAAGGGGGTGAATGAGGAACTGGGGAGGATCATGGCTGGGGGGAGGGGCTGATACATAGAGCCAAAGCCGGAGACAAAAAGGAATTCTGGAAGTTGCCATGGCAAGGTTTTTTATTAGGGCCTAAGGAGTTGGTAGCAGCATGTGAGCCCAGGTGGGCAGAAAAAAAAGTTGAAGTTGGTGATCACCTGGTAACAGGTATGGCATCCTAGTGTTCAGCCAGGGACTAGGGAGTTTTGGGGGTGGGAGGAGAGACTGGGACGCAGAAAGACAAAGAGGCTGCCCTGAGTGGATGGGAGGGAACTCTGTTTTGGACACCTCATTCCTCTCAGAAGGTGGCACCTCTCCTCTGCATTCCCACCATCTGACCTACCACGGAGGAGAGAGTAAGGGCAGGAAGTGCTGTGGCTTCCTCATGGTGTGGTATGGGGGACTGTGAGATGCCCCCGCCTCACTGTTTCCTAAGGAAATCCAGGATGGCTCAACATACCATCAAACCAGGAGGCAGGGGCAGGAATCTCTTCCTCTGATAGGACTCAACACTTAGCAAAGTGTATCCACTGCTAGCAGGATGCAGAAAAGCCAGATGGGAAGAAGCATGAATGTGTCCCTCCTCTGAATGGTGATTCTGTGCCTAAGGGTTGGGGGCCCAGCCCCTGGGGGTAGAGAGATGAGCTGGAACCAAGACCTTCAGGATTCTCAAGTCTCAGCAAAGTTAAGAGCTGAGAGAAGACACGGTCAGAGCCTATAATTCATGCAGGATGTTGTAGAGGGATGAAACCTTGCTCATTCCATCCTATAACCCTAGCACAAGCCCCACCTTCCAGCTCCCCCTAGGCTCAAGAGGTAAAATCAGAATGAAAACTCTCATGGCAGGGCACAAACTCAAGTATTTACTCTTCCAGAATTGGTGGTAGATGCTAGGAGTACATCAGTGCTTGCTTGGGAGCTTTGGAGTTTCCTCTGCCCTCTGAGGTACCATATTGTCATGGCGAAAGGTTTTGACCTTCTGGAGCCCTTCTGGTCTCTGAGGAAAGCATTTCAGAATTCTATAGAGAGAATTTAAGGCAACTGCCTTCCTGCAGTGGAGGAGAATGGCTTCTCCACAAACTCACTTCTGTTAAACAATGAGTCCCAGCGAACAGGGAGCGTGGCTGCTTCCTTTTTGTACCTCCTCACTGCAGCCCACACAGAGAGGGCAACAAACACAGGACGGCACAGGAATAAACCCCACGGAGATGCTGCATCCTGCACCATGTGAGAGAACAATAAGGATAATCTTATTTTAATAAGCCAAATCCTCTTAAACTTTATAAATATTTATAACACAAAAGTGTACAGATTTTTACACAAAATATCATGGGTTTGATTCTCATCAACATTTCTAATCTTAATTTCTAGGATTAAAATCTATTAACTCAAAAAGAAAACAATTTAAAATAACAGAGTATCCTTGTGATTCTAACTTAAAGTATATAATTATATAAATGTTTCATTCATGTAAGCTAGGATTTACATCCTCACCACTCTAAGGTCTGTTTTTCCTCCTCCTCCATGCAAATACGGTAAAATGACTGATTAGTATAACTCAATTACCAGTAAACAGGTGAATGCCTAATTTCTGGGTGCTGTTTCCTTTTGTGTACCAGCTATCTCACTTTCCCTGAAGGTACTATGTACTTTCACCCCTATATGTGTTTCTTCAGGCTTTTCTAGACACCCATTTCTGCTTGGAAAAACTTAACCCATCCTTTAAGGCACAGTGGAAATGTGCCCTTGGCTGACGTTTTCCCCCTCCTCCTCTAGAAGCAGGGTTTTCTACGTCCTCTGTGGTGTTCTGCTTTCCCTGCCCTGAAATAGGTATGTATCACTGCCAATGGTGGGATCATGCGTCCATAAAGGCACAGTGTCCGGTCCATAATAATCACTTAATACATGTTAACTTGAGCTAACCTAATGAGTTAAATTGGCATGAGGTAAATATGCTGACCAGCTAGATAAGAGATTACTCGGCCAACTCTCATTTAGGATCCTATAGAATCATAGATATTTGAAATAATCTAGCTCTGGTTCATATTTTTGTGATTTATGGAGAATTTAATTTGAAGAAAGATTTCTATGGCATAAAATAGCATAAAAACCACTGATTCTGGACAAACTATTTTCAGATGAGTAAATTGAAGATTTTTTAATATAAAAATCTAGGTAATCTGATTCGAAAAATTAAAAGACCCAGCAATAAGGTTTTGTTTTTTCATTCTTGAAAAGTGTCAATCTTCTGGAACTCAGTCCAGTTTGCCACAGTCCTCACCATTCCCTGAAGTGTCCCTGATGCAGAAGCTAAGTATCGAGAGTAGCACTAAACTCCCAAAATGATGAGTCTGGCATACCATGGAAATACACCTGACCTTCTCCCTGCATTTGTCTTACTTGCCTGTCCCTGAAGGCAATTGAACTTGAGTCCTCAGATTTGCAATAGATGTGTTTCTATGAAGTATTGGGGAAAAATATTGTTTACAAATTAAACTTCATCTGAAATATATGCAGTTTGCTATTCAGAGGAATCAACTGTAACTATATACTAACTCTTTTGAACATCAAATGAGCACACTTGATTATATTTCTATTCCCTTGACAAGAGCTACATCTTAGCCTGGCATATAATTCTGAGAGCTCAGTTTGTCCTATTAAAATTTCTTTCTTTTATTATCATGACATTTACTTTTGCACAGGAGAAGCTTGGGTTCAGTGTGATTATTCTTCCTTTGCAACTAATCTTTTTGTTTGGCTTTCTTTTCCTG
This sequence comes from Orcinus orca, assembly GCF_937001465.1. NCBI lineage: Eukaryota > Metazoa > Chordata > Mammalia > Artiodactyla > Delphinidae > Orcinus > Orcinus orca. The sequence continues at coordinate 83,324,448 of NC_064564.1, read as the reverse complement.
CATGGATAAGATCATAGTTCTTATACAGTTTTTATCACGAAAATAAAACTGTTGCCAAGACAAGTTGAAGACTGAACAACATTAAATTAATTTTTGCCAGGGGCATGGTGAGCTCATTAGAGCTGTAGATTTGGAAATTTTTTTTTCACCCTAGCAAGTTTTCCTTTGTGTATATAGTTCTAAAAAAACTTTTATCGGTGTATTGATTTCATATAAAATTTACACATGCTAAGTGGTAAACAGTTTGATGATTTTTGGTTTCAGAACATTTTCATCATCCCCCAAAGTCCTTTTGTCCTCATTTGCAGTTAATCACTGCTCCCACCCACCCCAGCCCTAGCCAAGCTTGAGCCAGAAATATACTTGCCCCGCTTATGACCTCAACCTTGGGCAGGTATTGGCCCTCCTTAATCACTCATCACTGAGGTCATCACCTCCACCAACAATGCCTTTGGACATAGGTGTTGCCAACCACTCCACATGGAGTGAACTCCCTTCCACCAAAGCACAGCCTGCCTGCTGCCCTGGCAGAACCTTACTGAGCTGAAGGGGGCGGGAAGTGATTGGATATTTGAATTACCATTCAGGAAGACACAAACGGAAAATTCTGCAACATCTCCATTTCCAGACTCACCAAGGACCTAGTGCTCTGTGACCCCTGCCTCCAAAGCAGAGACTGTCACCAAAGAATTACTCCATCAATACTCGTGTGCCATTTCACATTCAGATATGACCTTTTTATCTGGGAGGAGACTGTTAGAGTAAGGAGGTGGCACCTACAGATATGACTTATCATTTTCATGACACCAATAATATTTATTTAATTTATTTAGTTGCCCTGGGTCTTAGTTGTGGCTCACGGACTCCTTAGTTGCGGCTCGCCAGCTCCTTAGTTGTGGCATGTGAACTCTTAGTTGCAGCATGCATGTGGGATCTAGTTCCCTGAGCAGGGATCGAACCCGGGCCCCCTGAATTGGGAGCACAGAGTCTTAACCACGGCGCCACCAGGGAAGTCCCTTATTTATTTTAAAAAACTTCTAAAAGTTTGAGTTTGTTGTGTGTATAGCAGGTGGTGTCATAAAAATTCGGACAGTCCTTTGAGGCCATGGATACAGGAGGAGGAGATTACAGAGCTCCAAAAAGGATTTCTGAAAAGAATGCAAAAATAGCCAAGAGTGTATTTGGAGCTATGGGAAAAGAAACTATGGTTAAAAAGGTTGGCTCCGCTCTAGAAGGGCTGAATTGTTGATGTTTTAGCATTCAATAAAAATAAATACCCTTATTGATTTGGAAGATTTAACAGTCAATAAAAATAAATGCCCCGGGAATTCCCTGGTGGCGCGGTGGTTAAGAATCCACTTGCCAATGCAGGGGACAGGGGTTCGAGCCCTGGTCCGGGAAGATCCCACATGCCACGGAGCAACTAAGCCCGTGCACAACTACTGAGCCTGTGCTCTAGAGCCCGTGAGCCACAACTACTGAGCCCGCGTGCCACAACTACTGAAGCCTGCACGCCTAGAGCCTGTGCTCCGCAACAAGAGAAGCCACCACAATGAGAAGCCCGTGCACTGCAACAAAGAGTAGCCCTGCCCGCCGCAACTAGAGAAAGAGCCGTGTGCAGCAATGAAAACCCAACGCAGCCAAAAACAAATAAATAAATTTAAAATAAATAAATAAATACATGCCCCTATTGATTTGGACGATATGTTGTAGAAGACCCCTCAAAATAGATTCCGTTTTAGTCTTTTGTTTGTCAGTTTGGGTATTTGCCTGGTGTTAAACTTAAATCAGAGTTAATTTTCAGGATAAGACTGCTTTTATTCCCCTGCCTGCTTGTCATCCACTATATTCTACACCTCTCCTCCAGCATAATTACTTTCTTAGTCTAATATTTTCTTTGGAGAATCTTCTTCATGATCGACAATTTCAGTTTATGGGTTATGCTGTAGCTCAGAATTACAAGGCATTTAGCTAGAAATGCCTAAATAGTAAACTTGAGCCCTCACGTAAAACAAAGATAATGGTGTCATTTTCAGGGATAGCGCCATCTGAAACTAGCCTGCTGGGATTATTTGGCCAGTGGGTACAGGTAGGAAAGCAACGTGCCCAGGAAGCTTTAAAGGCCTTAGATGTTTGGAAAAAGCAGATTAACACAAGTACCACTGACACCAATTCTATAGCCTTCGACAAATCATTGTAGTTGTTTTGTTTGTTTGTTTTTTATTGGAGTATAATTGCTTTACAATGTTGTGGTAGTTTCTGCTGTACAATGAAGTGAATGAGCTATGTGTATACATCTATCCCTTCCCTATTGGACCTCCCACCCCCCCCATCTAGATCTTCATCTAGATCATCACAGAGCACCGAGCTGAGCTCCCTGTGCTATACAGCAGGTTCCCACTAGCTATCTATTTTACACATGGTAGTGTATTCATGTAATCTCCCAATTCATCCCACCCTCCCCTTTCCTCCCTGTGTCCACATGTCCGTTCTCTACATCTGCATTTCTATTCCTGCCCTACAAATATGTTCATCTGTATCATTTTTCTAGATTCCACATATATGCATTAATATACGATATTTTTCTCTTTCTGACTTACTTCACTCTGTATGACAGACCCTAGGACCATCCATATCGTTACAAATGACCCAATTTCATTTCTTTTTATGGCTGAGTAATATTCCATTATATATATGTACCACATCTTCTTTATCCATTCATCTGTCGATGGACATTTAAGTTGCTTCCATGGCTATTGTAAATAGTGCTGCAATGAAATTGGGGTGCATGTGTCTTTTTGAATTATGGTTTTCTCAGGGTATATGCCCAGTAGTGGGATTGCTGGGTCATATGGTAGTTCTATATTTAGTTTTTTAAGGAAACTCCATACTGTTCTCCATAACTAAAAATTAGATTGCATTTACGTCTTAAAATAGGTCAGCTCCTTAGGATAATGTTCAAGTTTTGTATATCCTCTACCAAAAAAACAATCTTTTAAGTATCTTTTGTCTTGCTTTTGTCTTACTTCTGTATCATTCTGATAAAGCATCGTCCAGTGGACCCTGCTGCAGCTGATCCAACTTCTGACTTCAGTCAGCAAGCTTTCTTTTGCTTTTTCTTAAATATTTATTTATTTATTTGGCTGCGTTGGGTTTTCGTTGCGGCACGTGGGATCTTTCATTGCGGTGCAAGTTGCAGCATGGGCTCTTCATTGTGGTGCACGGGCTTCTCTCTAGCCGTGGAGCATGGGTTTTCTCTTCTCTAGTTGCGTGCGTTCCAGAGCGCATGGGCTCCGTAGTTTGTGGCACGCAGGCTCTCTAGTTGAGGCACGCGAGATCAGTAGTTGTGGCACGTGGGCTTAGTTGCCCCGCAGCACGTGAGATCTTAGTTCCCTGACCAAGGATTGAACCCTTTGCATTGGGAGTCAGATTCTCTACTACTGGACCACCAGGGAAGTCCTAGTCAGCAAGCTTTTGAATATTTATTTGTACCGCTCTATTTTTCTTATTCCCAGCATGAACCCATCTGTTACTATCTTCCTGTCTCTAGCTCTTTGTCCTTCTTTTTCAACATTCATAATTTTCTTCTTTTCTATCTACTAAATTGTGTTCCGCTATTATAGGAAATCTCACTATAAGACAGACCTAGCAATACATTTTTCAAGATTAACTTTTAGTACAAATATTTCACAACTCTTAGCTCCCTACTCCAACTTACTCAGTTTTTATGATTATTATTTTTTATTACATACTTACTAACTTACTCATTTTGCATCTAGTGACTGTGTTCTTTTTTAATGTGTACTATCAGGGTTAGTCCATAAACCTACAATTCCCCAAATAGTATTTGCTACAATAAGGCATACCAATTAATACAACAGACTAGAGAGTACCAACGTAGACAATTATATGTATGCAAAACTCTGTATGTATGTTTAAAGAGGTTAAGGAAGGGTTGTTTAAGATAGGGTATTATAGAAACAGGATAGCATTTCAGTAATTTAAGGTGAATCCCTGCTTTATCATGTTTCAAAGTCAATCTATATGGAATAAAAATATAAACATTGAATCAAATTATAATAAAAATTGACAAAGATTAAATCATTTATTCAATATATAGGAGGAGGATAACGTCTTCATTTTTGAAGAAATTAAAAAATTGTAAATGGATGATTGATAGCTTCAAGAATATACGTATATAAAATTTCTATACCATTAAAAAACCCCAAAGGGGCTGATATATACAATACTTTTAAAAATTCATGTTTATAAAGAAGACATTCAAACTTGGAAGGATAAACGAAAAAGAGGATATCAGTGCATTTCACTAGACTGTAAGCTCTGAGAGGACAGGGACATTTCCTTGTACTTCACACATAATAGGTATGTAATAAATATTGAATAAATAAATGATAATAAATGAAATAAAAGCCAACTTCTAAAAGCTTATTACTGCAAGAATAAATATGTGAAATAAACAACTCTGGACAACTAAAATATGCCAGCTAAAATAGTTTAAAAAATTATACAGTATCAGCAGTGTTGTAGTAGAATTGGTACACATTCCTTGTAGTGGGTATAAATTGGTTATCTTTTGGAGGTAATACGATAATTTGTAATAAGGGCACATCATCCCCCATGCAGAAATTTATCCTAATGAAGTAGCCAAGGTTAGATATTTCATCAGATTTGCATCACTGGTGGTGTTTATATCAGCAAGACAAGGTTACAGATCTACATTTCAATTTTAAGGGTCATCTGAGTTGAAGAACCTTGTAAAAGAGTTCTGCAATTTTTTTGATTATCTGCAGGGTTCTACTTGCAGAAGCATTTCCTTTAGTGATAGAAGGCCGGCGTAGGCCTTGTATCAGTGAGGAAAAGCTAGATTATGTTGTGGTAACAAACAACCTTCAGATCTCAGTAGCTTAAAACAATAAAGGTTTTGCTCATGCCCGTCTTGGATAGGTTGGAGGCTCTACTCCACAGCTTTGTCATGCTTGGTCCAGGGCCTGGGCTAGGAGAGCAGGCACTGGCTGGAGTACTGGCAACTGTCATGGAAGAAGGGAAAGAGGACGTGGTGAAGCATGCACTGCATCCTAAAGCAACTGATTACATTTCATAGAGCAGCGAGCTCCGTGGAATGGGGAATTGGAATCCTGCCACATTCCTGGAAGGAAAGAGAAAACCAGACAGTTGTGAACAGCCATCCTGATATCACAATCTCTTAGAGTAGAATTGTGGCCAAGGTAGTTTTAGTTTTCCACCTGCCTCTCTAATCAACTAATCTCTACTTCTGATGAATTTGATGATAACTATTCTGGAAGGAAGCAAGGCCTCCTTCAGATATTTTAACAGAAACTTTGATGTCAATATATATCAGATGCAGAAGGCAATGAGTCATTATGGCTTTCCGTCCAAAGCAGCAAAATCAGATGTGCTGTCAAGCATCACAAATATACCTTCTGCACACAGCGTCCATAAGAACTGTTTGGAAAATACAGTATCATTTTAAAGATATCAGTGTCTTTACCAGTTTCCTAAAAGGTGAAAGCAAAACAGAAGTTCGTTGTTGAGGGTGTCGACATGTAAATAAGAGATGAAAACCAGGAAATGGCTGCACTGAGTGATAGCAATAATTTTCTCCAACTACCTGTGTAATGAAAATGGTGAATCTGCTGGTTCTCCACGGGCTGCTTCAAAATGGCAGATGGCATGCCTGATGGGGAGGGGAAGTCTTCATCTCCAGGGCTATTCCTTCAGTTTCCTTCCTTTGCTTCAAGCCTTAATGTAGGATAACCATTTCTATGACATGTAACTTTATCAAGGGTCCTCTGATCATTCTTCTCAATGTAAAAAGCTTCCCTGTAGGATGTTTTAAGATAAAGACTTTATATTAAATCAACTCCATGTTTTAGTAAAGTGCCAACTTTTTAGAGTTGAGCCTCGTGTTCACAAAGAATACATACTGGTGGTGTAAATTTGTGAGTGTCAGGTAAGATTCTCTTTCAGCTTCTCTGATTTTGTGCATCCAGTGGGAAGAAGTATATCATATAAAAGCACTGTCACTTTTATGTCCCATTATATGTGGTGATAAATCTAAAAACAAATGCTATGTAAGCCTCACTATATTTCATTTCTTTGTCAATTTCTGACTGAAGCTTGGCCTGGTGGTAAGCAAAGTGAATCTGTATAATGATCATGATGTCACTGTATGTTTTCCTTAATTTATCTTCCTAGGAAACTATTCTTGGCCGAATAACATGGTGGTGATGATGGAAACTATACTTGAAGTGGCCACGCCACTTAAGGAGCATTCCATATCCCTTACACAACCATATTCTTTGGTCACAATCAAAGCCTTGATAAAATAATGTGAAATAAAAATATGTTTTCTACAAAGACAAAATCAAAGCAACAGAAAAGAAATCCAAGAAACAAAGATATATATGTCTGTGCCTGACTTACTGAGCCCTGCAAAGTTGATGTAATTAAAGTGCGTTGTTTACCAAAACAAACTCCTCTTTAGATAATTTTGTGGTTATTTGAATAACTAATAAACTGTGAGCTTTTGGTATTAAATCCTTTTTTTAAAATAAAGATGTTATTTAGAGATTTCTTTTTTTGGTAGACTTTCAGCCTTCAAGGACTCTCCATTAGTGTATGCCACATTACAGACAAAGCCATTAAAGCTTTAGTTGAAAAACATGGGAACAGGTAAGTAACGATAAATTTCTCATTTACATGTACCTTAACATTTTTATATCACTTATTAGCTTACAGAGTACGTTCTGTTGTTGTATTTGTGTTTAATTATTTGGTGTTTTCATCAAGCATTCATTGAGGTAGGCATTATCCATATTTGTCAGTTGAGTAACCTGAGGCCCAGAGACATTAAGTGACCTGCTAAGTGACACAAAGTATGTTATAGAAGCTAGACCTTCCAGTCTCAAGCATAGTGTTCTTTGTGTTATAGCACAGCTCAAGGAAACATCTTGAAAACATTTTCCCTCTCTCCTCTTGTTCAGAACTTCAAAGCTAATCACAAAAAACTAGTGACTTTCCCATCGTGATTTGATTTCCACTGTCTTGGGCTGAAAGAGTTGATGCCATGCTTTCCCCCCCATCGTTCTGGAAAGATCGTCAAATAGCTGTATTTTCAGTAACTGTCATTCTCCCACATATTGGGGGAGAAATTCCACCCACTACAGTAAGATGACCAGTAGCAGATGGCACCTGCAGGAAGGTACTCCAGACTTACAGGATTCCTAATGGTCTGATGAGGTTTGACTTCTGTAACCTGAAGGCTCATCAAGGGAGAGCGTGTGGAATCCTCAAATAAGGTGGCATCAAAGATCCATGTCCGGTCTCTCAGGGCAGCTGCTGCTGCTCCTACACCTATAGAAACCATCTAGAAAGAAGCTTCATGAACAGCAGTGTGGGCTTCTTCCGTATTTGTGAGGTGAAATGATTCAGTGGGTGGCAGATTTTCATTCCTCTAATTTAAGTCTGCTTCTTATTTGAGTCTGCTTCTCCTTTGTTCCAAAGGAGTCTGGTGAGTTTTACCCAGTGTGAAAACCAAGGTGTAGGCTCTGTGCATAAACAACCCCTGGGCAAACAGAATTTTTCTCTTGGTCACTCCCTCTGGAGAAAGGCTACTGCCTTCTCTTCAACATTTTGTTTTTTTTAAAAAATAAAATTTCCCAACGCCATCAGCCTGGGAAACTCTAATTGAATAGTACATTGGATGTGATGATGTGTTAAAAATATGGTGTATGATGACCCCAACGCGAACTGGAAGTCTGATGTATTCTCAAGAATCTGTTTGAAACATCCTCACTTTGATCAACTCACTTCCTTATTATTTTATAAATCATGAAGCATAAAAATCAGTTTATATTATGTTTTTGGAAAGAGTAACTGAGAGACTCTAGATATTTGCTTGATCCTGTGGTTATTTTGATGCTTAGACGTTCTACTTTATAAGCAGAAAAAATACTAAACTGATGTAAGTAATTGGCCAACTTGTTATGAGGAGGAAGTATTGGATACATTATAATTTGTTTACAGATTACCTGTCCTTTTACCTATTGATATAGTACTCATTTCCCCCCTCAAATTCTTACTTCTCTTTGAAGCCTTCTTTGAGTAGTAGGGGGGAAAAGGTGGGACTCATATAGACCTGTTTATTAGTTACGTGAATTTGGGAAAGTTATATATTTTCTGAGCCCAGGTTATTTATAAAGTGTGGATCATAATGATTATCGTGGAGAGCTGTGGTGAAAATTTAAAAAGATAATGTATATAAGACCCTTAGTGACTGGTATTTAGTATGTGCTCAATAAATGCTACTTTAATTATTTTATTCCAGCCTACATTGGTTGTCCCCCTCTCTGAATGCCTGTGGCACATACTGTTCCCTAATATTTCTCTGACGATAACCTTGTCTCCTTAACCAGCTTTTAAAGAAAGAATACTTTTTACACCTTCAGGATCTGGCACAATGCAGGAAATAATTTGGGGAAACACCATGAATCCTCCCAACGTCAACAGCCTGTGAATTGTGTAATAACTTATTTGGTAGAAAAACATACCCAAGGAGTGTGGCCCCTATGATAAAGAAAGGCTGGAGCTAGCCAATAAAAACCTCATCAAATCCAATTCTGACCGGCAAAGTATACAAGTAAATTAAGGAGGCCAACATTTCTTACGTAAGTTGGCAACAGGTTGTGGTTTCTCTGCATTATCTCAAGTCTTTTGAATCCTAGCCCTTGAACAATTTTGACATAAGTCAACATTAAATGGAAAGATAAAACGAGAAATGAAGTCTTGGCAGGGAATTCCAAAATGGTCCGTGTTGCCACAGTTTCAAATCTCACCTTTATTCACTTTGGAATATTAATACCAATGCTGTGGTTCAGAAAAGTTCCAGTGTATTTTTTCTTGTTTCTTTTTTAAAAGTTTTACTATCTGGATATATTTGCTTCTAATTGTTTCTAATGCATAGGTTAATTTTTTGAATAGTTGTACCTTTTTTTCTTGTTAAAATTTTAGCAAATATTTTCCTACATTATTAAAAACTTGCCATTAGCATCATAAGCTTTGAACAGTTAGGATGTTTCTAATATTTTGAATCAAATGCTGCCCCAATGATACATCTTTTTACATGGAGATTTCCATCTCCCCTTTAATGACTATTTAGGCTAGATTCTCCAAAGTGGGATTTCTGGGTCTAACTACATGGAAAAAAAACACTTTAAATCTTGATTTACATTTCCAAATGTTCTTAAGGATTGGACTAATGTGTACTCCATCAACAGTGGAAGGGAATGCCTCTTCATCATACCCTTGCCAGTCACTGTTCTTTGAGGCAAGGTGGGGAGTTGAGGCAGATTCTCAACCACTACGCCACCAGGGAAGCCCTCATTTTTTTTTTTTTTAAGGTAAGTCTTCCTTGATGATACTTTCTTTTTTTAAACAATTTTATTGAATTATAGTTGATTTACAGTGTTGTGTTAACTTCTGTATAAATTCTGTATAGCAAAGTGACTCAGTTATACATATATATGTATATATACATATGTATACCTATATATATGTATATATACATTCTTTTTCATATTCTTTTCCGTTATGGTTTATCACAAGATATTGAATATAGTTCCCTGTGCTATACAGTAGGACCTTGTTGTTTATCCATCATGTATATACTAATTTGTGTCTGCTAATCCCAAACTCCCAATCCTTTTCTCCCCACCCACCTTGGCACCCACAGGTCTGTTCTCTATGTCTATGTGTCTGTTTCTGTTTCATAGGTATGTTCATTTGTGTTGTATTTTAGAATTCACATATAAGTGGTATCATACAGTATTTGTCTTTCTCTTTCTGACTTACTTTGCTTAGTATGATAATCTCTAGGTCCATCCATGTTGCTGTAAATGACATTATTTCAGTCTTTTTATTGCTGAGTAATATTCCACTGTATATATAGATCACATCTTCTTTACCCATACATCTGTCGATGGACATTTAGGTTGTTTCCATGTCTTGGCTATTGTGTTCATAGCTAGTGCTGCTATGAACATAGGGGTGCATGTATCTTTTCAAATTATAGTTTTGCCTGGATATACGCCCAGGAGTGGGATTGCTGGATCATATGGCAACTCTATTTTTAGTTTTTTGAGGAAATTCCATACTGTTTTCCATAGTGGCTGTATCAGTTTACATTCCCACTAACAGTAAAGAGGGTTCCCTTTTCTCCACACACTCTCCAACATTTGTTATTTGTAGACTTTTTAATGATGGCCATTCTGATTGTTGTGAGGTGGTACCTCATTGTAGTGAAAATAATTTTTAATGGTTCCATAAAACGAATGTGCAACTTCACTAACAGATATTTGTATAATTACTAAATATTTGCTATTATGTGTAATATGATGAAAATTTTAGGATAGAATCTTAGAGGTGGAATTATTGGATCAAAGGGCAGGGCCATAAATACTGCAAAATAGCTTTCTATAGAGAGGTAACAATATGCATCCCAACAGAATGTGAAAATGTAATCTAACCTCATTTTGCTAGCTTTGAGCACTATTATAACTTTAACTAAAAATATTTGCTTCTTTAATTGGGTCATTTGTAGAGACGTGGATGGATCTAGAGTCTGTCATACAGAGTGAAATAAGCCAAAAAGAGAAGAACAAATATCATATATTAACGCATACATGTGGAATCTAGAAAAATGGTACAGACAAACCGGTTTGCAGAGCAGAAGTAGAGACACAGATATAGAAAACAAACATATGGACACCAAGGGGAGAAAGCAGGGGTGGTGGAGTGGGGGTGGTGGTGGTGGGATGAACTGGTAGATTGGGATTGACATATATACACTAATATGTATAAAACAGATAACTAATAAGAATCTGCTGTATAAAAAAATATATACAATAAAATTTAAAAAACTAAAATTTCCTTCTTTGATAGATTTGAGTTATACATCATCATTTTGCTTTGCTGCAAAGTTGAACATTTATTAGAACATTTGTTTATTGATTATTTGCCTCTATTCTTCTGTGGAATACATGTTTGTATTCTTTCCACACTTAAATATTTATTATTTTTTGGAATATATTATTCTTGGATGTTATTGGATATTGTTCTTTGGAAACTAAAAATGTACAAAAAACATAATTATATGTATTCTTAACACCCCCAATTATCTACTATTAATGTTTAATTTTTTTCAATCTTCCTTTTATATTTTCAAGGAAAAGTCATCTACTTATAATTTATATGGTCATTATACATAATTTATTTTGCTTTTCTTCATAATTGGAGGATTACTAAAAATTCTCAGCATTTTATTGACAGCATGAATTCTGGGGATGGTGGGGGGGGGTTGGAAACCAAGTCATACTTATCCTTCTCTGATCCAGAATCTGTTTCTTTCCTTTCAAAAGTTTTGAAATTTATTACATTCAATGACCCTTGTCTTTGTTGGGTTGCCCTTGAAGAGTTTTAGATATTTTCAATTTTTTTCTTGTTTCTGTTGTTCATTTTATTGGCTACTGGGGAAAAGAGATTTAATGTTATAGTTAAATATTAGACAACCCAGAAAGTCCCTTCTTACTCTTATTTTTGTCACCAGGGTAAGGTGAGAATTTGGCATAACTTCTGTAAGCTGGGCCAATTTTCTAATACTACCTGCCAGATAGTATTAGAAATGTTTCTAAATGGTATCTGGTTGGTTTGGAGTGCTTTCTTTAACATATAGTAAGTTTTCCTCCTCATCAGAAAATATTTAATGACTATGCATTCTATTACATTAATTTGTCAATTACTGTGCTAATATCCTCTTTTTCTATATATTTTTATTAAATATTCTGATATATGAAAGAAGTTCCTTATTTTTATTTTATTTTATTTTATTTTTTGTGGTACGCGGGCCTCCCACTGCTGTGGCCTCTCCCACCACGGAGCACAGGCTCCGGACACGCAGGCTCAGCGGCCATGGCTCACGGGCCCAGCCTCTCCACGGCATGTGGGATCTTCCCGGACCGGGGCACGAACCCTTGTCCCCTGCATCGGCAGGCGGACTCTCAACCACTGTGCCACCAGGGAAGCCCCAGTTCCTTATTTTATTTGTAAACATTTTATTCTCATTCTTCCCTGTTTGCTTTTCTAGAAAATATTTATCAATAGAATTATTTTCTCATCAAAAATTCTCTTTGAAATTTTCTTATTAAATTCTTTGTAAAACTTTAAGGTATTGATGCTTCCCTGGTGGTGTAGTGGTTAAGAATCCGCCTGCCAATGCAGGGGACATGGATTCGAGCCCTGATCCGGTAAGATCCCACATGCCACGGGGCAACTAAGCCCGTGCGCTACAACTACTGAGCCCACACGCCGCAACTACTGAAGCCCGCGCGCCTAGAACCCACACAGCACAGCTACTGAAGCCCGCGCGTCTAGAGCCTATGCTCCGCAACAAGAGAAGCCACCGCAATGAGAAGCCTGCGCACTGCAACAAAGAGTAGCCCCTGCTCACCACAACTAGAGAAAGCCCGCGCACAGCAATGAAGAACCAACACAGCAAAAATAAATAAAATAAAATAAATTTATTAGAAAAACCACTTTAAGCTATTTTGGAAGAATTGTTAGCATTTATAAACATTTGCACTGTGCATATTGTCTCCAGATCTTTTTCTGGTTCATTAATTCTTCCATCACATGCAATTTGCCATTTAATGCATCAATTGTTTTAAATTTTAATTTTTACATTTCATTCTTAGAAATTTTCTTTTTTTTCAAATCTGCTTAAACAATTTTGATAGTTTCTTGTTATTTGCTCATACTTTCAATGCTGTCTGTTATTTCTTTAGTGTTAATATGCATTCTTATCTTATATTCTGTACCTAAAAACTCCAATATCTGCAGGCTTTGCCCATCTGACTTTGCTACTTGTTTCTGGTAATTCTTGCTCATGGTGCCTTGCTTCCTCTAGTGGTTTGACTTTTTAAATGTCAGCTTATGTTTCAAGTTCCCCTGGAAACACCTGGAGGACTGGGTGAACACACATTTCTCCAGTAAGGATTTGCTTTTTCTTCTTCCTGGTTCCTGGAACACTACTAACCCAGAATCACTTTAAAAGAAATTCTGGACTTAGGGCTTTTCAGACCAAACAGGTGATATAAATTTAGGCCACAAATCAGTGTGAAGACCAACTTATGATTACCATAAATACTCAGGGGAGATGGGCAATTTCTATGGTGTCTCCTTTTTTGAGGAAATAATAGTTTATTCTTTCACTGAAGGTGGAGACATTTAAGATCCTGGCTCTGTGGGCACATTTCTCTCCTGACTTCTCTCTTTGTACACACCCTAGGCTTTAAAATCCCACGTTCTGCAGTGCCCTTAAAATATAAGGTTTGAGACAAGTACCCCCATCTTCATTCTAACTCAAGATGGTAGGCCACCCATATAGGACATGCTAAGAGAGTATAATATTAGTTTTGCAGGATGGCAAACACTTAGCCTCAGCCTGTATGAGAAGTGGAGGTTGAAGAGTTGGGGGGAGGGATTTTTTTGGAATGAGTCATTGGTATACCCTTATGGGGGAGGGAAGTGTCCTTGACCTCAAGTCAAGAGGGAAGGGGTGATGAGAACAACCAGGAGAGTTTGACCCAAGTTCCCTGTGGTTTAGGAGCCCCAGGGCCTACTGTCTTCTTTGTGTTCTTTGAGTCCATTCTGCCTCCTAAATATGGTTGTTCTGATAGTTGTCACCTGTCCACATTGAGATGATCGCCACTTTGCGCAGGCTGATGTGTGCCAATTGCTCCGAGGCCTTAATAATGCTAACTACTAGAAAGCAATACAAACATTTAATTTTCTTTAAAAATATAATTGGTAAGCAACAAAATGCTTTTTTGGTAAACTTGTAAGAGTTCAGTGTCCACATAAATCTGTGGATTCTTATCAACTTGGTACAAGAAGTAGCAAATATGGACAAAATATGTTCTCTCCACTTTGGAAATTGATTCTTTGGAATTAGAGAGATTTAGCCTCTTGATGAGCCCATAAAATCTTTTCACCATTAGGAAAAATGCATTGAATCTCATTGAAAGGGGAATATATAACATTGCATCTGGGAAGAAATTTAGATGGGCTAAAGCTTGCATGGAGGTAGAAATGACAATTTTTTGATGAACAAATTGTCAGCGTGGGGCACATTCTTTCAATTTTCAGCAATTTGAAATCTCAGCATTAATCAGCTTTTGTTGAATGCCACCCACTGTTCATACAGCAGTGAGGAAGGCAGTAATGAAAAATTGAAGAACAAGCATTAGATCAGAGATCATGCTGGCTGCCGTGTCTGTTTTGTGTGAAGACTTTTTTTGTTATTCTGGAATTGGTCAAAACATGCTTTGTCCTCATCAAATGACTTCTGTGAATGCTTTCTTTCAGAACAATAAAGGGTGCTAATAAGTTGGCCAGCCTCCCACCAACTAGACCTTTGATTTGTGTGAGCACATTCATAAGAAATCAGAATTACAGAAACATAGGGACTGTTCCGCACTCATAATTGTCTTTTTCTGTGATGCAAAATAAATAAAACTATCATGTTGCTCCCAGGAAGCCTAAACCATTTATAAAATCATGACTTTGTTTTTACAAATTGGTTTCATTTATCCATTTTAAAATTGCTTATTAGTTTCCTACAACGTGCAAGACACTGCAGGGACTAAGTAGCTGCACAAAAATGGCCCTGCTGTGAAAGAGCACACAGCATCCACATACACTCCATCATTTGGTCCACAAGTTTTTACTTCCTCTATATTCTTGGTCTGTATTCTTCCTCTACATTTTTGGTCTATTGAATAAACGTACCAATGTTCTTTATATGTGAATGTGACACTGCTCACTCCTCTGTCTGTAAGCCATTTTTTTTGTGCTTTTTTCTAGTATTAAGGCTAGGGACTGCCAGTTCATCACTTCTGGTGCTCTTGGTCTCCCTTGGTACAAAATTATATCACATTTTCAGAAAGACTTCTCAAGGCTAAGTAGCATATAGACTGTCACCTAGATGGAGAACAAAATAAATCGATTGATACAGGACTGGATATTGTGACCTGGGCAACTTTGTTATTGGCTATAACTATGAGTAGTTCCGTGGAGCGAACAAGAATGTGAAATGGAAGTTCAATCATTTGTGGTTCAAAGAAAAGAGAGCCAACCTGTGGACTGTTCTCAGTAGAGTGGTTTAGTAATTTGTGATGAAAACCTCAGACAGAGAGTCTTAAGTTGGGGTTAGTGACTGCTTCAGAGGGTCTGTGAACTTCCTGAAATTATGAATAACATTGAAAAAATTTTTTACTGAAGTATAGTTGCTCTACAATGTTGTGTTAATTTCTGCTGTACAGCAAAGTGACTCAATTATACATATATATATTCTTTTTCCTGAATAACATTTTATATTTAAGAAGCTGTGTGTTTTCTTGAGTAGATAATCTATAGCTTTCACTGGATTCTTTGAGACAGTCATGAATTCCTAAAAAAGTTATGAACTATTGACTAAGTCAGGAGTTGGTGAATTTTTTCTGAAAAACATGAGATAGTATATATTTTAGGCTTTGAAGAACATAGAGTCTCTGTAAACAAATGAGTGTGGCTGTGTTCCAATGCAACTTTATTTACAAAAACAAGATGGTCCAGGGGCCATAGTTCTCCCACCTCTGGTTTAGGCTATGATTTGGTAAGATGGAACTTTCAAAATACTGTGCTGAAGTACATCCAGGTTTTCCTTTTTATATAAATCATATTTAATGTATGAATTTTATTTATTTAATTTTCTTTTTTCTTTCTTATTGAAGTATAATTTACGTGGAGTAAAATGAACAAGTCTTAAGTGTACAACTCAGTGAATTTTTGCATATGTATATACCCATGTAACCACCACCCACATCAAGATATAGAGTATTTCCGGGCTTCCCTGGTGGCGCAGTGGTTGAGAGTCTGCCTGCCGATGCAGGGGACACGGGTTCGTGCCCCAGTCCGGGAA
The DNA here is from genome assembly GCF_937001465.1 of Orcinus orca. Classification (NCBI taxonomy): domain Eukaryota; kingdom Metazoa; phylum Chordata; class Mammalia; order Artiodactyla; family Delphinidae; genus Orcinus; species Orcinus orca. Next base: position 83,308,394 of record NC_064564.1, on the reverse strand, counting down.
GATCCCACATGCCGTGGAGAGGCTGGGCCCGTGAGCCATGGCTGCTGAGCCTGCGCGTCCGGAGCCTGTGCTCTGCAACGGGAGAGGCCACAACAGTGAGAGGCCCGCGTACTGAAAAAAAAAGATATAGAGTATTTCCATCACTCCAGACAGGGCCTTCATGTTCCTCTTTAGTTATAATCTTCTCCCTCCCCTGGAAGTAACCACTCTTCTCTCTTGTATCATCATAGCTTAGTTTTACCTTTTCTTTAACTTCATTTAAATGAGATTGTAGTTCTACCTTTTAAAAAATTGTGTGTATTTGAAAAACTCCTTGTATATAGACTGATATTTGTAACACACAGACAATTTAAAAGATAATTGTAAAGTACGGAGACTAATTGGAAATTACTCATATATCTATCACCTATCTTAAGAAATGGAATATCATCTATTGCATAAAAAGCCTCTGTGTACGTCACCGTGCCGCTGTAATAGAGACCATCAATGGCCTGACCTTTGTGAGAACCATCACCCTGTTTTTATTTATAGTTTTACCACATATATATGCATCCTTTAAAAATAGCTTAATTTTGCCACTTAAAATTTTTTTTATAACTGGAATCATTCTATTTATATCATTTTGTGATTTGTTTCTTTTGTTTAATATTGTTTGTGAGATGCACTGTTGTTAAAGCATATGGTTATGGTGTATTCATTTTAATTAATGTATAGTATCCCATTGCATTGATACATCGCACTTTTTGTATTTATCAGGTCTATTATTGATGGACATTTAGGTTGTCCAGTTTGGCTTATTGCAAATAATGTTTCTATGAACAGATAGAGAAAACTTGGAAATGAATGTTATTTGAGGAGGAAAATTTGGAGTGTGTTCTTGGCTATACTCAGTTTGAAGGGCTTTGGGATATATCAGTGGAGATGTTGAGTAGGTATAAGGATATAGGACTCTGGAGCTCAGACCAGGATCTGCCTGGAGATGTAAGTTGGAGAAGCTATGGCCATGGTTGACATCCAGAGAGATATTATGGTGTAAGGGAGAAGAGGATCTTGCCTTTAGCCTTGAGAAGCTCCAATAGTCAATGATCAGATAGAAGAAGCTGAGTCTGCAAAAGAGAGTGAGAAGGAATAGCCAAAGAGATATGAGGAAAACCAGAAGAATATGGGGTTTTTTTGGTTTTTGTTTTGTCTTTTAGAAATGAAAAGAATAAAACATTTTAAGAAATAGGCAGTGGTTAACAGTCCTGTGCTGCTTAAAGTATATAAAATCCATGTTTGTTGGATTTAGCTACTAGCAATCATTAGTGACCTTCATGAGAATTATTTTGGGGGAGTGACAGAGTAAAAAACCACATTGGCTTGAAATGATGAATGAATGGGGCATAAGAAAATGGAGATAGAAAATAGCAATTTTATCTACAAGGGCAGAAAAGAAAGATAAAGTGATGACTGGATAGGAACGTGAGGTCAAAGGAACCTTTTGGTTTTTCATTGATGAAACTTGAACGTGTTCAAATTCTGGTGAGGAGGATCCATTTCAGACAGAAGGATTGGATATATAAGACGGAAAAAGTATAGATGACAGCATATAGTTCTGGAAAAGGCTGGAGTTAATGGGATCCAAAGATTAGGAATTAGCTTTTGAAAGGAAGAGAAGTGGTCAACTAATGTAGGACGAGTGGAGAAAGTTGAAAGAATATGTGGAAGGATATGGTAGTGGAGTGTGGAGCATGAGGTAGGAGGCAAGGTCATTGGCTATGAGGAAAAGGGAAGTTGGAGCTCTAAGGACATGTCTAGAGATGAGTGACATAGGTTTGAAAGCCATTTCAGAGAGTGTAGTGTGTTGGCCAGACAAATGTAACAGGTTGCTGATCATTTGTTTAAAATGTAAGTATATTGTGTACCTTGCTCCAGTGCAAGGCCAGAGAAAATGGATAGCAAGTTATGTGGATTCTGACTATGACAGACAGGTGAGACAGGACTTTGGGATAGTGGCTAGATTATCGGTGAAATGGTAGGTCATGGGATTTAAGTACTAAGAGAATAAAGTGAGTCTTTTTTTTTTTTTTTTTTCTTTGCGGTACGCGGGCCTCTCACTGTTGCGGCCTCTCCCGTTGCAGAGCACAGGCTCCGGACGCGCAGGCTCAGTGGCCATGGCTCACGGGCCCAGCCTCTCCGTGGCATGTGGGATCTTCCCGGACTGGGGCACGAATCCGTGTCCCCTGCATTGGCAGGCGGACTCTCAACCACTGCGCCACCAGGGAAGCCCAAAGTGAGTCTTTTGTATATATGTAGATACTTGCATGATATACTGTAGTCAACATTGATTCCCCAAAAGGTCTTGCTGCTGTCAGGTGTTATCACTACATTCATCATAACTGCGCTAAACACATTTCACATGTAAATAAACATGGGACATCTGGCCTTGGGGGAAAAAAGGATAAAATGAAGAAATTAGAAGGCTGATGTTAGGAGTGAAAGCAAAGAAGACATATTTGGAGGTCCTGATGACGTGGAAGAAGGTCTCAATGGGAGTAGGTAGAAAAGTAGTTATAAGCTGGAGGGCTTCCCTGGTGGCGCAGTGGTTGAGAGTCCGCCTGCCAATGCAGGGGACGCGGGTTCGTGCCCCGGTCCGGGAAGATCCCACATGCCGCGGAGCGGCTGCGCCTGTGAGCCATGGCCGCTGGGCCTGCGCGTCCGGAGCCTGTGCTCCGCGACGGGAGAGGCCACAGCGGTGAGAGGCCCGCGTACCGCAAAAAAAAAACAAACAAACAAACAAACAAAAAAGTAGTTATAAGCTGGAAAGAAGAGGTCCAAGGCCATACTAACGGAGTGGGTGGCTGATGGGGTGCAGAGGACAAGGGTCTAAGTTATGGGGTCAAGAACCCAAGGTTAAGGTGTTAGATGGGTCATCGACTTGGCTACTGAAGTCCCCCAGGATATTGGCAGGACTTATGGTGAAGAGGAAGACTGTGATTGTGTACTAAAGTCCTTCATGAAGGGTGGTGATTGATGTGTAACTGCAAGGGTGGTAACTGACAGCTAAGAGGAAGGGGAGAAGCTGTCATGCATGATGTGAGGGGAGGTGATAATTTTTGGCAAGTGATGATGGGGAGCACAGAGGACAAAAACTCCCTGTCCTGATTTTGAGCTACATGACAGTGAGAGAATGAACAGTCTCCCCTTGTGAGGGGTGTGGGAAAGTATTTGCAGCAGGGGTCTCCCTTAAGGCAAGGTAGAGGAATTAAGCAAAGAAACAGATAAATTCATAGAGGATTTGGTGTATGGAGCAGTATTTCCATAGAGCTCAGTTCATGGGTTTAGATGGGGTAGGGTAGGGATGGGATGGGTCAAGGGTCCAGAAGTACCAAGCAGAAGGGAAGAGAGAATGGATGGCCAGAGATGCGTTCTTTGGATATTCCTGGTGAAAATGCAAGCTGGGCTTTCAGTTAATCCCTTTGAAAAGAGGGGGCAGTGGGCTTCTAAGACTTCTCTTAGAAGATGTTGGGCTGAGCAGCTGCAATTTCTGCGGTCACTTGGCCTTGGGTGGTGTTCTTCTAGGCTGCAACCCTGCAGCCAGGGCATTCAACGTTATAACCAAAATTCCTGGCTATGATTGGTTTCAGCTTTTATATCCTACCACCATACTTGCTTGTCATAGTTGGCTGGGTTCTATAATAATGCAGTCATACACTTCCATAATGTTTAAAGCTTTTAGAACAATTTCCAAGGTACTTTCAGTCAAGTACATGATCCCATATAATGCCATGCATTTTACTTTTATAAAAACAAAACTTTGCTCTTATGGTTTGTTCACAATTAAGGCTGAGAAAAGAGAATTTTATTTTGGGTTTATAATTTCTGTTAGACTAATTGGTTTGTCAAGTGGAAACAAAAAACACATTGAGGGGGGTTAAGATTTGAAAAATAAGCTTGGGGAGTGAGAGGCAAGGTGTTCCCCTTGTCAGTTTTCAGTGACTCTGAATGGGTGAAGTTGAAACTAATTTAAAGCAGGTGGGTCTTCATGCTGTTCTCTAGACTTGATGATGGCTTCCCGCCATTCTTTATTTTTTCACTTTTAACATAGTGTTCCTCAGTGCAGGAGTCTGTATTCTCTCATTTAGCTTTGTGACTCTTTGAGATTGGGTGGAAGTGGCAGATATTGTGGACAGTTAGCTGGTAGTGTGAAGCTCAGTTTTGGCCTTGGAAGTAGCAAAAAGAGGTAGAAAGGGCATGAAGTGTTGAAACTTAGCGTCTTACAGATGCTCAAACTTGAGTAAGCTGCACAACAGCTCCTGAACCCCATTTTCCTCCCTGTTAACAATGAAAGTTATGATACCCATTTACCTGGAATAAAATAGACATTGAATAAATGTGAGGCTTTCATTTCTTCCTCTTAGCTGAACTGTTGTTTACACTTGGCACTCAAGTGAAGTTTGAAAGTGTAGGAAGGCTGTAAAGAGGTCTTTTGCCCAAGGCAGACTAGCCTTGGTAGTGGGCAAGTCTTAAATAATGTGACTTATTTTATTTTACATGTTCTGGATATACTGATACTAGTTTGGGCAGTTAAATGTTTATAGAGAGCTGACATTTTATATCTTTGTAACTGTATTAAAGTATACAAAACTATATTAAAGTATACAAAATTAAATGAGGGTTTGACAGTTGATGCTGTCTACCAAGAACCGAATCATTGGGAAATGCAGAATTGTTTAGTCAGATGAAGCAAAGAATTTTTGGGGATTTGTCATTGAGATTTTCTTTTTATGGGAAGAAAAAGGAAATAATTCTTTGTAGTTTGAATGGTCTCATACCACCAGGTATATTTGTGTAGTTGCATTCTCTCTCCTTTCCTTGAGCAGACACACTGATTATCAAGTGCTCTGTCATTGCATACAGCATTTTGATTAAAGGGTCTTTTATATTGTTCATCTCCTATCTCATAGACTAACTCAGTGTTTCTTACAATCTCTTTAAGAGGTTTTACAGATATCGTGAAAAGAAGACTCTCAGAGAGTTGCTTCTTTTTAAATTTCCTCTGTTGATTGTTTTATAGTTATAGAGTTACGGTTCACAGTATTTTGGTTTTTTTAATGGATTCTTATTTCTTTAAACAGGAACAATGAATTTGGAGGAAGAGTTTTCTCAAGCAAAATGTTGGTCACTTTATGGAAACTTTATGGAAATATTTATGTAAATCTAATACCTAGAATGTGCCTAAAGAAAAATCCATTGATACCATTAAGATCAATGTATTTTCCTTTTCCTTCTGTTGATAAGTCTTACCGGAATTTTCACACCAAGATTTCTGAGTGCTGTATTTGGAGGATTCTTTCATCAACTTGGCACAGATAGAAATGTCATCTTGACCTTGTTTCTGAAGGATGTTTTAACCTCACTAATTAAGCAATCCCCATCACTATTCAGTGAAGCTCTCTTGAGAGTGAAGGGCCTTTGATAGGTAAATTCCCTAATTGGATAGGACCTCTCATCATGAAACAGTCATAACATGTTGATTATAGTTTTACCATTAGGAATTCCATTGCTTAACACAAATGGACTATAACAAGAACTTGATTAAACTAAGTCAATTTTAGCCTGGAGATATTTGGAACCATTGAAAAAAGAACAAGTAACCTTAGTAATCCAGGAGTCTGTGTAAAGAGGATGAGCTTTTGATTCATGATAGCAAAATATTGTACAATAGAGTTTGGGTTTGAATATAATAGCAGTCCTCCAATGATTGCTAATACTTCTTTTCCCTGTCTCTTAAATTACATTAAATTTTTAAATTATGAAAATATTCATGAATACGCAAAAGAAGAACTGTATAATGAATTCCCATGTACCTCACTGAGCTTCAGTAATCACCAGCTTTTTTTTTCAATCTTCTGTTATCAATCTTCTCCCTCTTTTTTGTTTGTTTGCTGGGATAATTTAAAGCAGATCACGCATGTATTGTTTCACCCATAAACACTTTAGTATTCACCTCTGTCAATCTATTTTTATGCTGCTAAAATAACTATAAATGCTAAAAATTACATAGTGCTTTATAGTTCCAGCCTGCCTTATTTCATTAGGTTATCACAAAAATTTGATCAGTATTATCATCACTGTCGAGGAGATAAAAAAAAACCAGAGGTTTTGAGTAGTTAAATGACATTCTCAGGGGCAGCGGGTTTCAAACCTGGGTCTCATAAATATTTCAGTCAGTCTTATACTCTTGTGCAGATGTGACCATACCAAGTAAAAGCTATCCCTTGGGTATTTGACTTCAACTGCTCTGGGCAGAGGCTCCCTTCTTTTGGTCTTGTGATACCTGTGGACCAACTAAAGAGTGTGAGCATAGCCAGAGGGAAGTGGCCTTTGGAGATGTGTATTAAACATGTCTTTTTATTCTGATGTTTTGACATCTGGGGCTTTGCTGACCCTGGAGACACTGCCTTTCCCAGGGCTCTAATTCCTAGACATAGTAAAGGACTCACTTGCAAGTGCACCTTTCATAAGCAAACCAACCAGTCCAATGCCCACGTTCCCCAACCACCTCCTTTACCTAGCTCTTACACTCCAGGCCACTATCTGCCAGTCGTAATCTCCCCCAGGCCATGTACCTGACAACTAGGGGCAGCCCCTATGCCCTAGAATCCACCAAAATTATTCAATCCAGCCAATCCTAAACCTGCTTGCTCTGTCTCACCATTCCTTCCAATGAAGACCACAACAAAGGCTCTTACCCACATTTTCCCCTCATTCCTTTGCCTCCTGACACTGGTACTTCCCCATGTGGCCCAGTGTGGTGTGGCATGCTACTTCCTCTTGGGAACTGTGAGTATAACAAACTCTCTTTTCAATGGCAGTCATCTCCTGATCTGCTGGCCTGGCCATACGTGGATAATAATAAAACCTGCACTTTAAAACAAAATGGTTAAGGCTGAGTGAAATCTCTGGGGCTTAATATCAAGGCTTGTTGCTGGAAGATCTGACAAGCTTAGTTGGAAGCAAGTGACAGTCCTGGGTCAGGTAATTGGGTTGGAGATCAAACTCTAAAAGCAATAGGGGACAGGCAATGAGGTCAACAACATGTGAAAGAAATCGTAATTGAATGGCAATAGACAATCATTCAGTTATCTTGCTGGCTTCCCAAGGTGGGCTCAATTCCAGGGGGAATTATATTTTTTCTTAGGTATCAATATCATCTCAAATACATTCCCCTAGGACTATAAGAAGGCAGTGTTCCCTCACACCCTGTTGTTGATGCCTCCCCAGTATTTCTTCCCTTAGACCACCATTTCTGCTGGTCCTGCATATCTCATCCAGTCTTGCACTGGTCTACAGTGAAGGGCTATATCTGAGGCTCTCAGTACCTGACTACCTCAAGTGTTTCCTCTTCTCTGAGACTCTAGTTTTCAAGCTAACTCTTACATTTCCAGCTCACTTTCCATCTCAGGTAGAATTTTATTTTATTTTATTTTTTTTGCGGTACGTGTGCCTCTCACTTTTGTGGCCTCTCCCGTTGCGGAGCACAGGCTCCGGACGCGCAGGCTCAGCGGCCATGGCTCACGGGCCCAGCCACTCCGCGTCATGTGGGATCTTCCCGGACCGGGGCACGAACCTGTGTCCCCTGTATCAGCAGGCGGACTCTCAACCACTGCGCCACCAGGGAAGCCCTCAGGTAGAATTTTAGATCAGACACCATAGACCCTTCTAAATCCAACATCCTCATTTTACATATGAGGAAACTGAGATTCAGAGAGGTAAAGGACTTGTCCTAAGAACGTAGGCTGCAAAAAGGTGAAGGCCTTTTGTTACTAAGATACACATTATTTTACTATTCTGATAATTTTTGGTAAAATCTGACTTGTATTTAATATAGATCATATCTCACAATAACAAGTTCTAGTGGACGATGAGTTACTTGGCTGTAGCACAGTCAATATAATAAATATTTAAATAACTGGGAACTTATTTCCTTATGAAAACATTCTTATAATAGTTTATGTCATATTTCATTATAATACCTGCACTGTATAATATGTTAGGTTTTTTTTATACAGCAGGTTCTTATTAGTTATCTATTTTGTACATATTAGTGTACATATGTCAGTCCCAATCTCCCAATTCATCCCACCACCACCCCCCCCCCAATATGTTAGGTTTTGTCCTTCTTTTTTTTTTTTAAGATTTTTTTTTGATGTGGCCCACTTTTAAGGTCCTTATTGAATTTGTTACAATATTGGTCCTATTTTATGTTTTCGTTTTTTGGCCACGAGGCATGTAGGATCTTAGCTCCCCGACCAGGGATCGAGCCTGCACCCGCTGCATTGAAAGGTGAAGCCTTCACCACTGGACCGCCAGGGAAGTCCCAGGTTTTGTCTTTCTGACTTTGGCTTACATACACACAAATATAGTCATAAACAGCCACAAACGCACAACATACACACACCCCACACCTGAATACTCACTTTCCTATTGCCTTAAAAAACCCCAAAACTCCTTAACTCAAATTAACCTATATAGATGGATGGGGCAATAAATAGTTCATGTGTTAAAACCCTTCACAATAACTCATTCATTTTAATATGAATTGATTTTGAAATAATGTCCTAAAAGTATGCTGTCAGTTTAAAGAGGTATTTTATTATTTTGTACTGGTTCTGGGAAATATATGATTAAAGCGTCATTATTCAGTAATGAATTCACTTATCCAAGATATAATCATGGACTCAGGGCTCATATGCCTGTGCTAACTACTAAAGTGACCTGGGTGTGATTAGGAAGATTCCTGAGGTCAGTGATTCGCAAACTAAAGGCATGAGAATCACCTGGGGGTGCTTGTTAAACCACAGATGTCTGGGCTCCACCCTCAGAGGATCTGGGGTGGGCCCCAGGTATTTGTATTTCTAACAAGTTACTGCTGGTTCAGGAACCACATTTGGAAGGATGCTGCCTTAGGTAATCATTCAACTGAAAGTCATGCAAGAAGAGGGGCTGGTGTGAGTTCCCTGATTCCTTCAGAACCAACTCATGGACTTGCAGTCTTATACCAGGTAGACAGAGTTATTACTTACTATCTTCCCTGTGCCCTTATTGTGACCTGAAAGGAGGATGCTCCTAAAACCCATGCAAGTAGTAACTCAAGTCACATAAATATGTGTGAAAAATACACCAACAGTACCTGCTGCTGGAACAGACACTAATACCTGCAATCCTTAATGCTTTAAAACAATCAGGTTTTTCATGTCCTGTAAGTTGAGGGTGAGGGGTGGTTCCATATTCTTGTGTACTATTAATTTGTAAGAAATGTGAAAAATTTTTTATAAATCTCCACTGTCGTGGATCATGGCTGTCCTGTAATTTAGGTATCACTAACACATACTAAGGTAGTGCTGCTTCTCCTGTAAGCTGCCTTTGACCATATATGCTGTTGCTGATTTTAATGTACCGATATTGTTGATCCTTATTATTCATGGATTCCATATTTAAGAACTTGCCTACTGGATGAAATTTATTTATAACCCCCAAATCAATACTCACGATGCTTTCCTGGCCATTTGTGGACATGTGCAGAGCAGGGACAAATTTAAGTAGCCCAAGGTGTATGTTCTCAGCTGAGATCCAACAGGGCGAGGCTTTGCCTTCTTGTTTCAGCTCTCATACTGTAAAGAAGTGTCCTTTTCTTGGTCCATTTAGTGCCATGTTTTTCACATTTTTTTGTGCTCTTTATTAGTGATCTTGCTGTTTAAAATGGCCCCCAAACATAGTACTGAAGTGCTGGGTAGTATTCCTGAGGGCAAGAAGGCTGTGACGTGCCTTATAGAGAAAATATGTGTCAAATTAACTTTGTTCAGGCATGAGTTATATTGCTGTTGTCCATGAGTCCAGTGTTAACGAACCAATAATATATATTAAATAAGGTGTCTTTAAACAAAAGCACACAAAAAACAAGGTTATGTTTTGATCATTTGACAAAAATGTTATGTTCAAACGCTTGCAGAAACCTAACCCTGGTACCTCCCCTAGGAGCAGTGGTTAAGTATTTGCTAATGAGTGTTTGCAGCAGCTTCATATAACACAGGAGGATCAAGGGGCTTGGATTTACTGAGGATACCATGCTCAGTAGTGACTTTTGTTCATCTGTTGATTAAATTTAACAATTCATTTCATGTTATCAGCACCATATGTTCACTTCTCATGAAACATTAAAATGCAGACTTTCCACCATGAAGTAATGCTCTGAAGTGTGCATTTTAGGAGGGAAAGAATCCCAGAGTACCTGTGTGATAGAAAGGGTTTGGACACTGGATCCTTTCTTCTACTCAAAAGAAGAAATATTTGAAACTGTTTCCCTGAGGAAACATTGCTATTTAGTTAAGGAATAGGTAATAGATCTAAAAGTCAGCCCATTAACTGGATCCTTTGCCACTTTTCTAACTGAGCTAAAATTTACAATAATTCAATAAAACTATTGAACAAATGAGAGATAATGATAATAGTTATTATTTACTGAGCCCCTTCCATGTTCTAGGAACCGTACAAGGCACTTGTTACACACGTTATTTCATCAGCTTCCCATCTTCCCAATGCTACTTGTGAGAAGTAGCATTGTCCCCAGTTTACAGATAGAGTCATTGAGGCTCTGGAAGTTGAAAGAGAAATGATACAGGTCACAAAGCTAGTAAGCCTGGACCCAAGCTTGCTGTTTTCCCCCGACTCCATCCCCCTTGGCTTCCATCTATGTGGAAGGAGAAGGGAGTCTGACTTCTCCCTCAGATATGATTAGCCAAAAGGTGATATGACAGTGGGACAGGCTGATTTTCACAGACTGAATGTTGATTGCAATTCTGTGAATTTGGAGTGGACAGTACTTCTGGCTGAGAACAGACTGTTATCATGCTTTTTGATACTGGTTGACTGGAAGCCAGTGAAAGGATATTCTGACATAAGCAGTTGAATTAAACATTTTATGTTCTCAATTTTCCCTTTTACCAGGTTCACCTTGGGCTCTGAAGTGTTCTTGCCTTGAACACTGCTCTGAATGAAGTACTGAGAGAAGAACAATACTTCATTTCTTCTTTTTAATCAAAATGTCATGTCCTTGAAAGGAATTCTCCTTTAAAAGTTGACAGTCCACTCTTAACTTGCTTTGGGATGTATTTAGATATATTTGGGGAAGTCTAGCACAAACTCAAAATTCTGGAAAGAAATAAACTCTCATTCTTAGTCTCTTTTCACTCAAAACAGCAAACTCACACAGCAACAATAGCTTAATCTTACTCAACTTCTAGGCATTTACTTCTAATCCTTGAAGAGCTCCTAAATTAGCATTATGTGTGCCATGTTAGATTACTTGATATCTTAAATAAGAAGATGGATGCCATATAAGGGCAGAGCCTATTGCTTAAATTATTTGAGCCTAGTATAATAAGTGTTGTATTACGATCATATTGGAGGTTCCTTAGTTAATCTAGGCACAATATGGGATAAGCACTTCCGTGACTCTCTGATTTATATATTCAAATGGGGATTCTGTAGATTCTGTCACAAAAACAGACATGCAAGAGTACAGATTTGGAGCCCAGCCCCAAAAGGTGTTTGGGGCTCTAGGTATTGATCATGAAGCAAAACACTGTTCCTTGCATGTGGTCGGTGCTCTGTAAATTTATGTTAACTTAATGACTGGGTTGAGACCAGGCTATGAAGGCTATACCACAGTAAATTATGTGTCAATTGAAATTTTGTGAATCAAATACCATCTTTTTATTTTATTATTATTATTTTTTTGCGGTACGCGGGCCTCTCACTGTTGTGGCCTCTCCCGTTGCGGAGCACAGGCTCCGGACGCGCAGGCTCAGCGGCCATGGCTCACGGGCCCAGCCGCTTCGCGGCACGCGGGATCCTCCCGGACCGGGGCACGAACCCGCGTCCCCTGCATCGGCAGGTGGACTCTCAACCACTGCGCCACCAGGGAAGCCCTCAAATACCATCTTGAATGTGTAGTAAGAGCTTGTTATATTTAGGAACTTTGCCTAGAATTATCTGTAAAATGAATAGCTACTTCCTAATTTGCCTACTCTGTAAGTTTTACTTTTCAAAAAATTTTTTTACTGTATTCCCCACACTATTCTCATTTATTTTGCCATTGGAAGTTTGTACCTCTTAATCTCCCTTACCTATTTCTCTCCTTCTCCCACTCCCTCCCCTCTGGCAACCACCTGTTTGTTCTCTGATGCTGTTTTGTTATATTTGTTTATTTGCTTAGTTTTTAAGATTTCACATGTAAGTGAAATCAAACAGTATTTGTCTTTCTCTATCTGACTTATTTCACTTAGCATCATACCCTCTAGGTCTATCCATGTTGCCACAAATGGCAAGATTTCATTCCTTTCTTTTTCTTGAATTTTTGAATTTTTATATAGCAGGTTCTTATTAGTTATCTATTTTATACATATTAGTGTGTATATGTCAATCCCAATCTCCCAATTCATCACACCACCACCACCACTGCCCCACCCCCCTGCCACTTTCCCTGCTTGGTGTCCGTACATTTGTTCTCTACATCTGTGTCTCTATTTCTGCCCTGCAAACTGGTTCATCTGTACCATTTTTATAGGTTCCACATATATGTGTTAATATACGATATTTGTTTTTCTCTTTCTGACTGATATCACTCTATATGACAGTCTCTAGATCCATCCACGTCTCTGCAAATGACCCAATTTCGTTCCTTTTTATGGCTGAGTAATATTCCATTGTATATATGTACCAACCCTTCTTTATCCATTCATCTGTCGATGGGCAGTTAGGTTGCTTCCATGACCTGGCTATTGTAAATAGTGCTGCAATGAACATTGGGGTGCATATGTCTTTTTGAATTATGGTTTTATCTGGGTATTTGCCCAGTAGTGGGATTGCTGGGTCATATGTTTTTTAAAGGAACTATTTTTAGTTTTTTAAGGAAACTCCATACTGTTCTCCATAGTGGCTGTATCAATTTACATTCCCACCAACAGTGCAAGAGGGTTCCCTTTTCTCCACACTCTCTCCAGCATTTGTTGTTTGTAGATTTTCTGATGATGCCTATTCTAACTGGTGTGAGGTGATACCTCATTGTAGTTTTGAGTTGCATTTCTCTAATAATTAGTGATGTTGAGCAGCTTTCATGTGTTTCTTGGCCATCTGTATGTCTTCTTTAGAGAATGGGTTGTTTGTTTTTTTAATATTGAACTGCATGAGCTGTTTATATATATTGGAGATTAATCGTTTGTCGATTCGTTTGCAAATATTTTCTCCCATTCTTAGGGTTGTCTTTTCGTCTTGTTTGTACTTTCCTTTGCTTTGCAAAAGCTTTTAAGTTTCATTAGGTCCCATTTGTTTATTTTTGTTTTTATTTCCATTTCTCTGGGAGGTGGATCAAAAAAGATCTTGCTGTGATTTATGTCAAAGAGTGTTCTTCCTATGTTTTCCTCAAGAGTTTAATAGCATCCAGTCTTACATTTAGGTCTCTAATCCATTTTGAGTTTGTGTATGGTGTTAGGGAGTGTTCTAATTTCATTCTTTAACATGTAGCTGTCCAGTTTTCCCAGCACCACTTATTGAAGAAGCTGTCTCTTCTCCATATGGTCATAGATTAGTTGACCATATGTGCATGGGTTTATCCCTGGGCTTTCTGTCCTGTTCCATTGATCTATATTTCTGTTTTTGTGCCAGTATCATATTGTGTTGATTACTGTAGCTTTGTAGTATAGTCTGAAGTCAGGGAGTCTAATTCCTCCAGTTATGTTTTTTCCCTCAAGTTTGCTTTGGCTATTCGGGGTCTTTTGTGTCTCCATAAGAATTTTAAGATTTTTTTGTTCTAGTTATGTAAAAAATTCCACTGGTAATTTGATAAGGATTGCACTGAATCTGTAGATTGCTTAGGGTAGTATAGTCATTTTCACAACGTTGCTTCCTCCAATCCAAGAACATGGTATATATTTCCATCTGTTTGTGTCATCTTTGATTTCTTTCATCAGTTTCTTACAGTTTTCTGAGTACAGGTCTTTTACCTCCTTAGGTAGGTTTATTCCTAGGTATTTTATCTTTTTTGTTGCAGCGGTAAATGGGATTGTTTCCTTAATTTCTCTTTTTGATCTTTTGTTGTTAGCGTATAGGAATGCAAAAGATTTCTGTGCATTAATTTTGTATCCTGTACTTTACCATATTCATTGATTAGCTCTAGTAGTTTTCTGGTGGCATCTTTAGGATTCTCTATGTATAGTATCATGCCATCTGCAAACAGTGACAGTTCTACTTCTTCTTTTCTAATTTGTATTCCTTTTGTTTCTTTTTCTTCTCTGATTGCCATGGCTAGGACTTCCAAAACTATGTTGAATAATAGTGGTGAGAGTGGGCATCCTTGTCTCATTCCTGATCTTAGAGGAAATGCTTTCAGTTTTTCACCATTGAGAATGATGTTTGCTGTGGGTTTGTCGTATATGTCCTTTATTATGTTGAAGTAGCTTCCCTCTATGCCCACTTTCTGGAGAGTTTTTATCATAAACGGGTGTTGAATTTTGTCAAAGCTTTTTCTGCATCTATTGAGATGACCATACGGTTTTTATTCTTCAGTTTGTTAATATGGTGTATCACATTGATTGATTTGCATATATTGAAGAATCCTTGCATCCCTTGGATAAATTCCACTTGATCATGGTGTATGATCTTTTTAATGTGCTGTTGGATTCTGTTTGCTAGTATTTTGTTGAGGAGTTTTACATCTATGTTCATCAGTGATATTGGTCTGTAATTTTCTTTTTTTGTAGTATCTTTGTCAGGTTTTGGTATCAGGGTGATGGTGGCCTCAGAATGAGTTTGGGAGTGTTCCTTCCTCTGCAGTTTTTTGGAAGAGTTTGAGAAGGATGGGTGTTAGCTCTTCTCTAAATGTTTGATAGAATTCACCTGTGAAGCCATCTGATCCTGGACTTTTGTTTGTTGGAAGATTTTTAATCACAGTTTCAATTTCATTACTTGTGATTGGTCTGTTCATATTTTCTGTTTCTTCCTGGTTCAGTCTTGGAAGTTTACACCTTTCTAAGAATTTCTCCATTTCTTCCACGTTGTCCACTTTATTGGCATAGAGTTGCTTGTAGTAGTCTCTTATGATGGTTTGGATTTCTGCAGTGTCCATTGTAACTTTTCCTTTTTCATTTCTAATTTTATTAATTTGAGTCCTCTCCCTCTTTTTCTTAATGAGTCTGGATAAAGGTTTATCAATTTTGTTTATCTTCTCAAAGAACCAGCTTTTAGTTTTGCTGATCTTTGCTATTGTTTTCTTTGTTTCTATTTCATTTATTTCTACTCTGATCTTTATGATTTCTTTCCATCTACTAACTTTGGGTTTTGTTTGTTCTTTTTAGTTTCTTTAGGTGTAAGGTTAGGTTGTTTATTTGAGATGTTTTTTGTTTCTTAAGGTAGGCTTGTATTGCTATAAACTTCCGTCTTAGAACTGCTTTTGCTGCATCCCATAGGTTTTGGGTCATCATGTTTTCATTGTAATTTGTCTCTAGGAATCTTTTGATTTCCTCTTTGATTTCTTCAGTGATCTCTTGGTTATTTAGTAATGTATTGTTTAGCCTCCATGTGTTTGTCTTTTTTATGTTTGTTTCCCTGTAATTGATTTCTAGTCTCATAGAGTTGTGGTCAGAAAAGATGTTTGGTATGATTTCAATTTTCTTAAATTTACCAAGGCTTGATTTGTGACCCAAGACATGATCTATCCTGGAGCGTGTTCTATGAGCACTTGAGAAGAAAGTGTAATCTGCTGTTTTTGGATGGAATGTCCTATAAATATCAGTTACGTCCATTTTGTTTAATGTATTACTTAAAGCTTGTGTTTCCTTATTTATTTTCATTTTGGATCATCTGTCCTTTGGTGAAAGTGGGGTGTTAAAGTCCCCTACTATGATAGTGTTACTGTTGATTTCCCCTTTTATGACTGTTAGCATTTGCCTTATGTATTGAGGTGCTCCTAAGTTGGGTGCATAAATATTTACAATTGTTATATCTTCTTCTTGGATTGATTCCTTGATCATTATGGAGTGTCCTTCTTTGTCTCTTGTAATAGTCTTTATTTTAAAGTCTATTTTGTCTGATATGAGAATTGCTACTCCAGCTTTCTTTTGATTTCCATTTGCATGGAATATCTTTTTCCATCCTGTCACTTTCAGTCTGTATGTGTCCCTAGGTCTGAAGTGAGTCCCTTGTAGACAGCATATATATGCGTCTTGTTTTTGTATCCATTCAGCCAGTCTATGTCTTTTGGTTGGAGCATTTAATCCATTTACATTTAAGGTAGTTATCGATATGTGTGTTTCTATTAGCATTTTCTTTATTGTTTTCAGTTTCTTATTGTCTTTTCCTTCTTTTGTGTTTCCTGCCTAGAGAAGTTCCTCCAGCATTTGTTGTAAAGCTGGTTTGGTGGTGCTGAATTCTCTTAGTCTTTGCTTGTCTGTAAAGGTTTTAATTTCTCTGTCGAATCTGAATGAGATCCTTGCTGAGTAGAGTGATCTTGGTTGTAGGTTTTTCTTTTTCATCACTTTAAATATTTCCTGCCACTCCCTTCTGGCTTGCAGAGTTTCTGCTGAAAGGCCAGCTGTTAACCTTATGGAAATTCCCTTGTATGTTATTTGTTGCTTTTCCCTTGCTGCTTTTAATATTTTTTCTTTGTATTTACTTTTTGATAGTTTGATTAATATGTGTCTTGGCATGTTTCTCCTTGGTTTTATCCTGTATGGGACTCTCTGTGCTTCCTGGACTTGATTGATTATTTCCTTTCCTGTATTAGGGAAATTTTCAAGTATAATCTCTTCAAATATTTTTTCAGTCCCTTTTTTTTCTTCTTCTGGGATCCCTGTAATTTGAATGTTGGTGCATTTAATGTTGTGCCAGAGGTCTCTGAGACTGTCCTCATTTCTCTTCATTCTTTTTTCTTTATTCTGGTCTGCAGTAGTTATTTCCACTATTTTATCTTCCTGGTCACTTATCCATTCTTCTGCCTCAGTTAATCTGCTATTGATTCCTTCTAGAGAATTTTTTATTTCATTTAGTGTGTTGTTCATCACTGTTTGTTTGCTCTTTAGTTCTTCTAGGTCATTGTTAAACATTTCTTGTTTTTTCTCCATTCTATTTCCAAGATTTTGGATCATCTTTACTGTCAGTACTCTGAATTCTTTTTCAGGTAGACAGCCTATTTCCTCTTCATTTGTTTGGTCTGGTGAGTTTTTACCTTGCTCCTTCATCTGCTATGTTTTTCTCTGTCTTCTCATTTTGCTTAACTCACTGTGTTTGGGGTCTCCTTTTCACAGGCTGCAGGTTCGCAGTTCCCGTTGTTTTTGGTGTCTGCCCCCAGTGGGTAAGTTTGGTTCAGTGGGTTGTGTATGCTTCCTCGTGGAGGGCACTGGTGCCTGTGTTCTGGTGGATGAGGCTGGATCTTGTCTTTTTGGTGGGCAGGACCGCATCCGGTGTTGTGTTTTGGGGTGTCTGTGACCTTATTATGATTTTAGGCAGCCTTTCTGCTAATGGATGGGGTTGTGTTTGTGTCTTGCTAGTTGCTTGGCATAGTGTGTCCAACACAGTAGCTTACTGGTTGTTGAGTGGAGCTGGGTCTTCACATTGAGATGGAGATCTCTGAGAGAGCTTTTGCCATTTGATATTATGTGGGGCCAGGAGGTCTCTGGTGGCCCAATGTCCTGAACTTGGCTCTCCCACCTCAGAGGCTCAGGCCTGACACCCGGCCCGAGCACGAAGACCGTGTCAGCCACACTGCTCAGAAGAAAGGGAGAAAAAGAAAGAAAGAAAAATAAAATAAAATAAAGTTATTAAAATAAGAAATTAAAAATATATTATTAAAAATAAAAAAATAAAAAGGTAATAAAAAAAAAAGAAAGAGCAACCAAAACAAAAAACAAATTCACCAATGACAACAAGTGCTAAAAACTATACTAAAAAACCCTCCAAAACCAAAAATGGACAGACAGACCCTAGGACAAATGTTGAAAGCAAAGCTATACAGACAAAATCACACAAAGAAGCATACACATACATACTCAGAAAAGGAGAAAAAGGAAAAAAATATATATATATAAAAAAAGGAAGACAGAAACCAAATCAATAAACAAATATACCAATGATAATCTCTAAATACTAAATTATGTTAGGCATAAAACCGGAAACAAATTAGATGCAGAAAGCAAACCCCAAGTCTACAGTTGCTCCCAAAGTCCACTGCCTCAATTTTGGGATGATTCATTGTCTATTCAGGTATTCCAGAGATGCAGGGTACATCAGGTTGATTGTGGAGATTTAATCCTCTGCTCCTGAGGCTGTTGGGAGAGATTTCACTTTCTCTTATTTGTTCGCACAGCTCCTGGGGTTCAGCTTTGGATGTGGCCCCGCCTCTGTGTGTAGGTCGCCTGAGGGCATCTGTTCCCTGCCCAGACAGGATGGGGTTAAAGGAGCATGTGATTAGGGGGATCTGGTTCACTCAGGCCGGAGGGGAGGGAGGGGTACGGAATGCGGGGCGAGCCTCTGGCAGCAGAGGCCGGCATGACGTTGCAACAGCCTGAGGCACGACGTGTGTTCTCCCGGGGAAGTTGTCCCTGGATCACGGGACCCTAGCAGTGGTGGGCTGCACAGGCTCCTGGGAGGGGAGGTATGGACAGTGACCTGTCCTTGCGTACAGGGTTCTTGGTGGCTGCAGCAGCAGCCTTAGCATTTCATGACTGTCTCTGAGGTCCGTGCTGATAGCCGCGGCTCATGCCCGTCTCTGGGCAACCCCAGTCCTCTCCCTGGGATCTAAGCTCCAAAGCCCGAGCCTCAGCTCGCAGCCCCCACCCGCCCCCGCGGGTGAGCAGACAAGCCTCTCAGGCTGGTGAGTGCTGGTCGGCATCGATCCTCTGTGTGAGAATCTCTCTGCTTTGCTCTCTGCACCCCTGTTGCTGCGCTCTCCTCTGTGGCCCTGAAGCTCCCCGCCCCCCCACTCTGCCACCTGCTATCTCCACCAGTGAAGGGGCTTCCTAGTGTGTGGGAACTTTTCCTCCTTCACAGCTCCCTCCCCGAGGTGCAGGTCCTGTCCCTATTCTTTTGTCTCTGTTTTTTCTTTTTTCTTTTGCCCTACCCAGGTACATGGGGAGTTTCTTGCCTTTTGGGAAGTCTGAGGTCTTCCACCAGCGTTCAGTAGGTGTTCTGTAGGAGCTGTTCCTCATGTAGATGTAGTTTTTTTTGTTTGTTTTGTTTTGTTTTTTGCGGTACGCGGGCCTCTCACTGTTGTGGCCTCTCCCGTTGCGGAGCACAGGCTCCGGACACGCAGGCTCAGTGGCCATGGCTCACGGGCCCAGCCGCTCTGCGGCACGCAGGATCCTCCCGGACCGGGGCGCGAACCTGCGTCCGCTGCATCGGCTGGCGGACACTCAACCAGTGTGCCACCAGGGAAGCCCGTAGATGTAGTTTTGATGTATTTGTGGGGAGGAAGGTGATCTCTACGTCTTACTCCTCCGCCATCCTGAAGCTATGTCTAATAGAGATTTTTGGCGCTTCTGCCTATAGACTTATTTTCAAGAATTTGTTTCTTTGAAGTATAATTTATGTTGGTAGAATCATTGAGAGTGATTCTCTGGCATCAGTATTTTTTATTCATCATGTCACAGGTGAAACTAATACATGGCCAAGGCTGTGAATCATTTTTCAGGCCAGTGGTTCTCAGATTTTTTGTGCATCAGGATCACCTGGAAGACTTGTTAGATTGGTGAGCCTGACCCCTGGAATTTCTGATTTAGTGGTTCGGGGTGAAGCCCCCCAGATTTCTAACAATTTCGCAGGTGATGCTGCTGTTGCTGCTGCTGGTCCGGGAGCCATCCTTTGAGAACTTGTGATTTCGGTTATAGAGATCCCTTGTCCTGAAGGAGGCTTTTTGACTGCTGAGATCTAGGTAAACATTTGCTTAAGGTTATCAAAATTCCATGCCCATAATTTTGACAAATTCTGGGGTGGGATTTACGTGCTCATGTTCCCTCCTGTCTTCTCTTGCCTCCTGGGCTCTTCCTCCCTTTCACATGATCAGTGTTACCTCTGCCTCTTCTTCTAGTTCATTTGTGAGCAAAACAGACTTCAGCAGAAATGTTTCAGGTACCGTAGGAAGGGCTTATAGCACTTTCACAAGTTCTTCCACTGGCTCCCCAGCAGCCTTCTCACCTTGAGGGGTCCAGCCTCTCTCCATTTTTCTGTCGTCTCTCTTCTCTCCACTGTCTTCCTTGTTCACTTTTCAGGAGCAAGAAAAATCCATCCTTGTCTATGAAAATTGGCAGAACTATTACATGTTATTCTGCAGATTCTTTTCTCTTGCAAGAGTCTATCAAGGTATTACCCCAGGGACTTCCCTGGTGGTCCAGTGGTTAAGAATCTGCCTTCCAATGCAGGGGATGCGGGTTTGATCCCTGGTCAGGGAACTACGATCCCACATGCCACGGGGCAACTAAGTCTGTGTGCCACAACTACTGAGCTTGCGCACCTCAACTAGAGCCCGCATGCCACAAACTACGGAGCCCATGTGCCACAAACTACAGAGCCCATGGGCTCTAGAGCTTGTGCACCACAAGTAGAGAAGAGAAAACCCTCTTGCCACAACTAGAGAGAAGCCCGCACAACACAACGAAGAGCCCGCATGCCACAACTAAGACCCGATGCAGCCAAAAATGAATAAAGATAAATAAATAAATCTTTTTTTTTTTAAAATAAAGGTATTATCCCAAACTAAGATGGTTCCCTTCTGGGAGTAACTCTGGTGCCAGATGTTAAGATAATGATTACTTTTACCTCATTATTATTAAATACACATCAAAATGATAACACTGTAACAATTATCTGGATTTATCTACTTTTACCATTTTTCTCAGAATCTCAGAATGAAACTCTGACATCTTTAAATCTTTGCCCCTGTCATGTTTACTTTTTTACTTTATTTTTATGGTCTGGAAATTGTATTAGGTGTGTTCATCGTGTGTGTTTCTGGAAGGTCCATTTGTAGCCTCAGCCTGGTTGGGAAGGCGGGACCAGTAGGTGAGGAACAATAGGGTGGGGTTAGTGGATATGCAGGGCCAAGGTAAATTTGAGGGTTGAATTTTTGTAAACTTTGTAAAAAGTGCATTTCACAATCTATTCCAATAACCTTTTGTCCTCTTCCTTCTTTCCAGGGTTTGCTCATTGGCTAATTATTGTCATATTAGTTTGGAATGTGTGAAATTCAGTTTCTGCAAGAATGTCACCCTGGATGTGGTTAAAAAACTTTGTAAAAACTGTCAATGGTAAGACAATGTTGATTTTGCTCACTTGTGTCTCTTTCAGTCCCAAATGCCATTATGAAGTGAAGAGGAAACGTGATATTAGCTGTGCATTGGTTTGTGCTTTATAAATCCTTGTGGTTGTTTCCATTTTATTAACAGAGTTCTAGCAATCATTAAATATTTCTCAGAAAATAGCTTCTGGTAACTTTATTTAAGACTAAACCAAGGTGACTCATAGCAGACCGCTGTGGCTTCCCCTCCCTTGGTCCTAGCTCCCACTTGCCTCCTTCCTGGGCTGCTCATGTTATATGGGGTGTGTAGGCTCGGCTGCTGCCCTGGAGGAACACAGTGGCTAGGATGGGGTTGGGCTCAGTAAATTTTGTAAACAAACAAATAAATGTACCTAGGCCCTGAATAAAAGACAAAAAAAAAAACAGACGAAACCAAGCTTTCATGACATCTCAAATGTACTTTGGAATTCATAGAAAAGTTCAGAAAAAATATTTGGAAAATTTAAATGAAATACCTTTCAGTTATTTTGGCCTCTGTCCTTGGAACACCATTTACGAGAATTATACAAGCTAAGGAAATAAAAAGATTTCAGGAGTCACCAGAGTTGAAGCTACCATTTCAAGTGTTCCATATTTCAAGAATTATTTTATTAGTCCTAGTCTACTCTCTGAAATCTGAGCTCTTTGAATGAAATCTAATTTCATTTGTGTAATAATCTTTCATGAAATGGGGGAATCCATAGAACAAATAGGGGAGTACATAGAACAAATACTTGTATATGGGGCCCTGGAACTTTTTAGGTTTCAAAACAAACAACATATTGGAATAGTCTGGAATATTGGAAATCCCTTTTGCCAATTGTAAATATCTTATAAAAATTAACTAATAATTTGTTTATTACTGGAAGACGTGAATTGAGAGCTTAAAAGACAATGAAATATACATTATTTTAAAAAATCATCTCTAAAGGTATTGCATTCTCAACAAATGTGTTGGTAGGCAAGATTCTATCTCATTGTACGGTGTAAATGTGACCTCTTACTTTTTCTTTTTATAAAGCTAACTTTTCATTTTATTCACTCATCTTCTATAACATTAAAGACTTACAAATTAAGGAATACATGTAACATTAGAAATTCTGATTCTGTATTTCTAATTACTACATTAGTAAAAGATGAGTATCTTAGTTCATTGCTAAGCTGAGGCTCTTGGGTATTGGTGAAAAGAGCCTTATTTGAATATCTCATCCTTTGAATTCTGAATTATATAATGCTTTCCAGAGGAATAGGAATGGTTTTAGAATTTTATAGATCTCTTTCTGACTGATCTTTCGTCTAATTTTGTACTTCGGGAAATAGGAGCTTTAATCTTTTTTGGTCTAAAAAAAGGGATTAATATTTTAACGTCTTATATAGAATTGGGAACAACTTTCATGTCACACAGAAATGTATATTTCTCCATTATTTTGCATGAATATAAATGTATCTCTGATATAACAATGCACACATTGCATTCCCTAGAGCTAAAAGTAATTTTTGAGTATTTGAGATAAAATTCATAGGCTTCCCTAGGAAAAAATTCATTGTGGTCTTAGAACATCATCTGCCTACTGTTAGAATACAAGTTTTGGAAAAAGTTGAGTGTGTCCTGAGCAGGTCTAAAATAATTAGTAAATTGCTAACAAGGAAATATTGACATAATTATCATTCTAATATTACCGATATTAAAATGAACATAGCTTCCTAATAGCTGTTTATAATTATTTATAATTTATAAATCCTGCCTACTGTCAAAAAGGCTTTGGGACTTTTTATGGTTAAACACACACACACACACACACACACACACACACACACACACACACACACATACATACAGCTGAGCAATTCACAATTATACTAAAAAAAAAATTTGATCAGAAACCAACTAGAGAAAGAGCAGAAATGGAACCAAGGTCAAACTGAGTCCCTCAGTTTAACACTAAACATAAGCTGAAATCACTGGCAGGGAAATAAGATGGGAAACATCATGAAACCTTGGTCCTTTTTGCCTTCTAAAAGGAGGCTTGGCAATTCTTCATTAAAGGGAAAATTAATACATTCTAAGCAGAATTTATCATAGGATTCTTCTAAATTGCTGAGGAATCGAAAAACTTAACAACCAGACAAAATTGCACAAGGTTCTGGTCGGTTGGTATTTTCTTATTTTAAAAAATGTTAAATAAGTTACCATTAATAAAATTTGTGCATTCTTCCTTTATCCTATCACCATTCCCTTGTGATGACTTTAATTCTTCTCCTGTAAGTTGAATTATTATGTTTTTATTGGGTTTGAAGAATTTTTAGAGGCACCGAAGCTACCAGCTGTACCATCACTTCTGACCTGTGCAAAATAAAAGCTTATGAAAGAGTCAAAGTATTTCACAACACATCTGCCCTTACCTGCTAATGTTTTCAGGAAAATAGCATTTCTAGCAACAAAGACTTTGAAAATATACTTAGTTAAATATGCCCAGAAATTTTCCCAATTAAAATAAGATACAAGATTTTTTGAAGTAACCTTACTTTATTCAGTATTTTGAGTCATAGATTGATCAATAATACAGACATCACTTTAAGTTCTGCCAGCTGTAGATATAAATTATTTTAAAATTTAGATGGAGATAGGTAAGCAAGAGGTAACTGCACATGGAATTTTGACATCTCATACAAAAAGAATGCATTTTGCATGCCAAACATCTCTGCCCTCTCCACCCCTCTAAATAATGATAAAGTTTAAAAGTACAGAATTTTAAGTGTTTGCATTTTCTTGCTTGCTTGTAATGCATTTAAATTTTTACCCGAGATTACTACGGTACATTGCAATCTACTTTTCTTCAGTCACTCAATGTATTATGAGACAAGAATAAGTTGGATAACTCTGAAAGGAATATTTTCTCTCTTATAACTCACAAATATTTAATTGTATACACTCTGGTTTTATATGTACTACAGTGTACTACAGCAATGTCAGATGTGTTGATTTCAGCAGGACTTGTGTCAGGGCATTGCAGTGTCTTCTAGGTAGCCCATGTATTCCATAGGGCCCTTTCACAAACTGCAGACAATGCCACACCCTTAGACTTGAGTTACTGTGGAGAATATTCCATGCCAAGGAGATAGTTGTGCACTGCCTTTAGCTGTTTCTGGATGCTAAAATAGAAAATAAATGCCTCCTATTTCTTTTTTCTCCTCTCTTTCCTCTAATTTTTCAAAGTAGTAAATTAGATTATGTAATCTTTGCCTTCCCCTGAGTATATTTCTAGGGATATTCAAAAGCATTCTTTAGTACCTTGTGAGGTACTTTAAACACTTAAAAAGACGAAAAGCAACCCAATAGGACTCCTTTAAGAATCTTTTTATAAGCTGAAGAGTCCTTTCAAAATGTGAGTGATTCCTCAATAGAACAGACTACAAAGTCCAGAAATAAACTCAAATACGTACAGGAATTTATTATATGCTAAAGGTGGTATTTAAATCCATGGCGAAGAGATTGTTGTATAAATGGTGTTGAGACAACTAGGCAGAAATTCAGAAAAAAATAAAGTTGAATCTACAACTCACACCTGACCCAAAATAAATTCCAGATGAATCAGAGTTTTAACGTGAAAAATAAAACTGTGAAAAAGACTAAAAAAGAAAAGAAAAAAGCATTCCTGTGGCCTGAGCTGACATAGTACATGCTAAGCAATGTCCTTGTAAGCGACAGGTCATAATGAAATTGTGGAAACTTTGGTCGGAAAAGCAGGATCCAACTCTTCCCCTAAGGCTGGGAAATGGTTTGGTTAGGGAGAAGTGAAAAAGCTAAAGGATGTTTAGTAGTTACATTTTGTCATGACAATAGGGAGCTATCAAGTTAGTCATGTAATCAAGTGTGGCATATTTGGGGGACAGGAGGAGCCCTGATGGAGACTAAAGCAGAAATGTTTGTATATACAGTATAAGGTGGGACCAGATTGTAGAGGATTTTGGATGCCCAGATGAAGAGCTTACCCTTGGTTCTCTTTTTACTGGGACACCTCTAGGGATTGATGAGCTTGGGTGCAGGCTTTCTCAACCTCAGGACTACTGACATTTTTGACCAGATAATTTTTTTTGTTATGGGTGGCTGGGCCTGTGCATCATAGGATGTTTAGCAGCATCCCTGGCCTCTACCTACTAGATACTAGCATCTCCCCCTTTTCAAATTGTGACAACCAAAAATGTCTCCAGATATTGCCAAATGTCTCCTGGGGAACAAAATTACCACTGACTGAGAAACACTAAGCTCCAAAATGACAGAATAATTGGTGTTTAAGAAGGACTGTCCAGCTGTGGTTGTGTAGAACGAACAGCAGGTTGGCAGGACAGGAGCCTGAGAGAATGTGTTAGAGGCTAAGTATGGTATATTATTATAGTAAGGGCCTCCAATAAAGTACATCTCCCTGTATTCATGACCTTGTATAATCCCCTCCTCCATTGACTTAGAGCTTTGGCCATGTGACTTCCTTTGATCCATGGAATAGCAACAAACATGACACAAGCTGAGGCTTGAAAAGCATTTGTGCATTGGTCCTAAACCTCTTGGAACACTGCCACCATGTGACAAAGCTGGTGTGAGCCTCCTGAAGACACATGTCCAGCTAACAGCCAGCACCAACTTCCAGATGTATGGGTGAGGCGCTCTTAAGACCACACAGCCACAGTAAAGCTACCATGACTATACGATCCCAGGCAAGCCAGCAGAAAAACCACCTACCTGAGCCCTGCCCAAGGTGATGGCAGTGAGATTATGCAAATAAAATGGCTGCTATTTTAAATCACTAGGTGTTTGTTGTGTTGTTATGATAACTGTTGTGATAAATGGAGTAGATTAAAATCAGTGGAAATGAGAAGGTGTGTACACAGACTTTTGGAATAATCCATGTTTCTTGACGACTCCTCAGTGAAGGGGCTTATTGAAAGGACAAAGCAGGTCAAAGAATATAAGAATTTAGAATTGAGTGCAAAGGTCAGTGTGAGTTAAGGAAGGAAGTTGCAAGAGCAGTCTTCAAGAAAGCATTTCTGGCAAAGCAGTCAAAAATATTAACTTATCTATTTTGAAAAATACAGATATTTATTAATTGCTAACAGAATGATAATAATATTTCAAAGATTCAGTTTAATAAGTATATCTGAAAAGCTTTAAAGGCATTACCGAGGTAATAAGTGGCATTACCGAGGCCACTTTTTACTTTATATGGAAAAATCAGTCTTTAGAATAAACAGGAAAACACATAAACCCAAAATCAATAACAATTTTTTATTGCACTAATAATAAAATTCATTCCAATGTATTAGCTATCTACTTGAGCAGAACTATATTCACTTAGCAATTAGATTGCTAAGACCAGGGCTTCTTAATAGAATGCCTCTCATAATTGACTAGTTAAATTTACAGATGGCGAATATCAGTGGCATTTACAGCTTGACGGATGCTGTGAGTGTTGACCTTATTTATTGTACTATTCAAGAAGAAACAGTTCTTCGGATGTTTAGCATTTAGCTTCCTGTTTAAGAACATCAGCGTGAAGAAATGTGTCAGTCAAATCCTCTATTTTTATGACACTGAAAACAATCAAAGTAATAAGCAATAGAGAGAATTCAGAATGAGAATAAATGGAATACAGAGTCATTACTAAAAGAAATGGAAATAAAAAAGTCTAAAAAGTGGAGGGAACTGATGTGATAAAGTAAAAATAACCCAAATGCATTTTCACAAGCTATGAGAATCACCAAAGGGAGCATAAGTCATAGGACAAAGTGAGGGTCTCTTGAAAATAAGACGAGATTTTTTAAAAAAAAGAATAAAAATGGATGAATTTTAAAGATCTTATACCCATTAAGCAGCCAGTATTAAAGAAACAATAATAGCACTGTTGAAATTAAGATCAAAGAGTAACATACATCTGCACATATAATTTCCATAAGATTTGTTTAAAAGCTACCTCAGTCCTTGTTTAAATATTGCTGCCTGTCAAGGATTTTGGTTATTAATTTTCTCAGGTTTTGGAGACAAGAACTGTGAAAAATTATTTGGATTTGAGGATCTGGAAGATCTATGTGATTCCTAATGTGCATTAACTAGTTGGATCTTAATGTTGGACGGACATGCATTAAAGAAAACCAGTAAAATCAGAGAATGGGGGTCTTCTGGTAAATCTTGTATATACAGAAGTTTACCAATTTTCCGGAATCAGAAAAGAATAAAATACACATAACGTTAACCAATTTGGAATCCTACCCCTACTTTCCTTTCCCCTTTCTGTCCAGTTAGCTCTCTACGCTCCTGCCAGCTCTAGACTGACCCGAGTAAACACTGTTTACGCCGAAGAGCCTACTGCTTCACTCTCAGCTCCGGCCGGACCCCCCAACTCCAAGAGCCCCAAACTCAGGCTCCAGAGCTCCGCACGGGAAGCACAGCCGGGATCCCGGAGGCGTGGGAACCGGAGCTGGGCGCTCCTCCTCCCCGCCGGGAAGGCGCGTGCGGCCGCGCCGGGGTCTCAGTCGCGGGCGGGCATTTTTGCGCGGGGTCAGGGGCGCGCTGGCACCGCTCCAGGGCTGGCAGAACGCGAAGCCGCGTCGGAGCGCGCCGTCCCGACCCACCCAGGCGCCTCGCCCCGCCCGGAAGTTCCCGCCAGTGGCCAAACCAGCCCGACGCGGCTCCCGGGGTTTAGCAGGTGGCTCCGGACTCCCCGCTGTCGCCACAGCCGGGGCGGACCGCGTGCCCCGTCGCGCCCGGAGCCCTTTCGGTTGGCCCCACTAGGCGGGACGGAGGCGGACGGGGACCTGGAAGAGCTAGCCGGGTTGCGCTCCGTCTTCGTCGCCTGCGAACCGCTCAGGGAAGCTGGAGCGCGAGAATTTCAGCGCGCTGTGGGCGGAGCTGCGCGTGCTGCCGGCCGACGCCGAGACCGGCTCCGGAGGCTGGAAGCCGACCGCGACTGCGCCTCACCTTCCAGGAGTTTGCGCTCGGCTTCCGCTGGGCCGGCCGCAGGGGACGGCGCCTTGGCTGGGGGCCGCGAGAACCAGGCGGGGTCCGACCCCGGGGGCAGCGAGGAGGACGAGGGCGACAAGGACGCGGCGGCGGCTCTGGCCGCCTCCTGGGACGCAGCGAGCCCTGGCTAGGCTTGGCAGAACTTCCAGGCACGACTGTGGGACGAGGCCAAGTTCATCCCCAGGTGCGTGTGTAGTTTGGAGGGCGGGAGGTGGCGGTGGTGTTTTCTGTCCTCCCAGGGGCGCTGCCATCTCTTCCTCTTACACTGTGGAGCGTGCAGCCCTCCTAGTCTCTATCTGAGTTCCTTTTTCTCCATTCACCGACTCGCTTTAACTTCCCCAAGACGAGATGCCCTAGCGTTAAGGAAAGGGAATGCGTTCAGAGTCAGAGTTTGGGGAGAAAGTTTTACTTGCTCATATCTGAGCCCTGCGAAGGGCACTTTGTTAGTTATACAGGCCAAAGTGAAATCCGCAGCGTCCGGAGAATCTTCCCAGACACTGATTTAGGAGCGCTCCCACTTCTCAACGACTTGATTACGGCACCTTCTACTCCAGGCCTCCTGGATGCACCTGAGCGGCACCTGAGCCATGACCCGAGCTGTTAGCCAGTTTGGCTTTCTCTATAGCAGTTTTTGTACTCCCTGTTTTCCTGCTACTACATAGAAAACAAGACATTGTTGTGCATTTATATTGCTGCACACAAATATTCATTGATGCCTACAATTTTACAAGCTCATTTGTTTGATTTTCAGAATTAAACAGGGTCGTAGACTTTCTTATTTCTGGTTGATGCAGAAATTTAGACCTAAAGGCGTTAAGGGACTTGCCCAGTTAATAAAAGAGCAGCATTTAATCCCAGATGTTGTAAACTGAGAGTGAAAACTCTCGCTTTTTATATCACAGAATAAAATGATAAAATCATGAAAAATAAACT
Organism: Orcinus orca; assembly: GCF_937001465.1. Taxonomy (NCBI): domain Eukaryota; kingdom Metazoa; phylum Chordata; class Mammalia; order Artiodactyla; family Delphinidae; genus Orcinus; species Orcinus orca. The sequence continues at coordinate 83,279,085 of NC_064564.1, read as the reverse complement.
CTCTACTCTTATGGCTCCGACAGAAATAACATAACATCAGGTTACTTAATTCTCAGGCGAAAGGGGATGGCTGCAGGTTTAGGGCATAGAGGGAAAGATAGTCGGGTTTTATTGAGATTAATTTCCATCTATCTCTGCCAGGAGTCTTGGTATGTCTTGAGCTATTTTCACTTCTTCCTCAGGCGCTACAGGCATGTTAATACTATAAAATGGTTTTCTGCTCTCTGGATTTCCGTTGAAATTTTATGGATCTCTGGCTGTCATTATCAGGAAGGTCTGAAAGGCATCATTTTAGTTGGCAGTTCACATATTTGAGACATATGACTCAGAAAAGGAAATAGCCCTGGAAGGCAGCAGTGGCCTGGCTCACCCATTCACTGCTTAGACCTGCAGGGCTGGGAGTCCTCACTTCCTCCTCCGGACAGCCTCTCCGCGCAGTTTGGAGAGTTCGAGAATACTGGGCATAGAAAGTGGCTCATTGCAGTATAAGATGGATTGTGTGGAGAAAGTGTGTGTGATACCCATCTTTTCTATTATTTACAAATGAGTGAAAATGCAGTGTCTCCACCAAGGAAGTAGAAAAATTTAAACTTTGCTATAAGCCATATATACTTCGAATCATCTTTCATGGGTAACTTGGTTTAGGTCCAGCTAGTTAAAAAAGGTAACAATATTAAGAATAAGGAAAGGTAAGCCCACACCACATTTTACACACACACACACACACACACACACACACACACACACACACACACACACTGAACTACTTTTCAGAGTTGTCAAGTCTCAGCAGCAAATATATGACACAACCTTTAAATGATCAAAATGACCTTCTTAGGATCAGCATACAAACCAGGACTTAATATCATTGGTGACATTATTATTATTACCACAATGCTTTTCCAACTCTTCAGAAGTTATTAAATTTAATAGCACCAATGTCATCTGGTAGACTTGTGTCCTAAGCCCCACCCCCATCTTCTGCGAGATTAACAGGTACACTATTTGCCTTCCTGTGCTTGTTCAAGTGGAAAAGGAATAAACTGAGTTGCTTCATCTGATTGTTCACATGGCAGCCATCAGCTGTTTGGTAAATTGGGTTGCTTCTATTCCATGTCCTCATACAGCTGTTCACCTTCCCTTCCTCCCATTCAAATGTGATAAAAAATCTTTTGTTATTGACAGTGCTGTTGCCATTATTTCAGCCAAATTAATCCTGCAAACATCAGAGTGCCTGTTTTGTGCCAGGCACTATCTTATGTACTGTCCTAGGTCCCTGGAGACAAAGAGAAAGAGGAGACATAGTTCATGCCCTCAGGAAGTTCATAGGGTGGGTTAAACATTTCTCAAAACTTTCATCGAAGAAGTTGTAAAGGCAAGAGAGTTATTTGCAGGAAACACCGTGGATTGTGGGCATAGCCTGACACACTGCCCACAAGTAGGAGCTTTCTTTGAAGTCTTGAGTTTTTATCTTAAAAAAAATCATGCATTTGTTCATTTTACTCTAAATATATTGGGGCTTGTTTTAATCTAAAATGTTATATTTCCTTTCAAGGGGAAAATTGTCTCTCTGGGAAGGTGTGCCATTTCATCTGGTGGCTTAGTTTCCCACCTGGCACTCCATCTTCCCCCAGGTGACCCTGTCCCATGCCTATCCTAGGAGGATTCATGTACAGTTTGAGGAGAACAGATATCAGATAGTATAAGAATGTTTGGTTCCTGTAGAGGCAAAACGTGGTGGTGGTTTCCATTTCAAAGATCATTCAAAAAAAAATCAAACAAAAGCAAAAACAAAAAAAAACCCCAAAACAAAAACAAACAAAAAAGATCATTCAAGCTCTTAGATCAAAATATTAAGCAAATTTGGGTTAAATTCCTCAGTTATCAATAATTGCGATATTAGAGAGAAAATAACATTGCATTGGGAAAGAATAAAAATGGTCTCTGGGATGTGTTAACACATTCTTAAGTTCGTTTTCTCTTATAATACTGAGGGACTCCTTTCCTTAAAGGCTGGGGACGGGAGTGTCCAAGTGACCTGTTGAGTTGGGCAGGTGTGAATGGTCCAGAGGGTCAGGATGGGCCGTCACCACTTCCTAGTAAGCTAGAACTAGGTCAGCCAGCAGGTGAAACCAGAATGGGCAAGAGGATGTAGCTGTGTAAGAGAATTCTGGAAGGAGGATTGTATCAGGCCAAGAAAAATCCATAACGTGGGGAGAGGATGTCTGGGGAGAAGCAGAGAGCAGACTTGTAATAACCTAGTCTAGCCAGTTTCTGGTGCCAGGGACATTCGCTTGGTGAAAGCAAGGTTTGTACCCAGTACAATAAGTGTACTCAATAAATATTTGCTGAATGAATCAAATAAGCCCGTGTTCTTTGATTCCTTGCTTCGTATACTGAGAATGCAGTTAGTTCATGCTGTGTGTGATCCCTTCATTTCTTTTGTTGGTTCCCTCCCTATACTTTCAAGTTCCTAGTGAGCACTGGTGTGTTGTGAGATTGGCAAGGAGAGAAGGGTGTAGGGTGTGTGTGTGTGTGCGTGTGTGTGCTTGTGTGTGCACGCACGCACACATTGAGCATTTGACTGAGGCAAGGGCATAACAGGAAGTCATCTCTCTCCTCTAATCAGAGCTGAAGCTTTTCAGAGTTTTCTCAGTTCCATTTGTGGTGATAGCGATTGTCGTTTGTGGACTGATTCACGTTGATAAATTAACTTGGAACCCCGCATTCTTAGAAACAGAAACACAAGGGTCCAGCTGGCACTGGAACCACAATGGGTTTGTGCACGGGCACTGGTTGTGCCACAATAGCCAGACCAGGGACAGACCCAGGGTGGGTGCATCTAGTGTAACAGGGGTTAGTGTGATTGGTGACCTGCCAGACAGGGCTAGGGTGGGATTCGTTCAGGTGCCAAAATTGGACCCATGCGGTCAGCTGTTTCACGTGATTTACACCTTTTCTACACACACAATGTTGAAGAGGACTCTTTTGTTGAATAATTTAGAAGCAAGAAACTTAATGGAGAAGGAACCAAAACTACCCATGTGTGACCTGTATATGGGTTGTCAAAATGGTTTACTTCAGCATGTCTGTACAACTATAAAGATGATGACTAAAATAGAGAGGAAAAGGACAACAGTTGAGCACCAATCCCACTTCACTAGATTTTTTAAAACACATAGCTACAAGTACACAGAGGCGTGGTTTCAGCATCGGTCAGCGTTTCCTTTACATTTCCCTTTCTTGGGTTCCACTTTAGGGCTTTTCCCTCTGATCATCTTCTTTTGCAATAGTGTAGTTGCTTCATAAACCCACTTTACCTACATGATGTGGTGCTTTGCAAGATGAGAACGGAAGAGAGGAGAGGTGGACGCAAAGAGAGAAATAAACACAGAGAGTGACCTGGAGACACAGAGGGAGAGGGACAGGGTGAGAGGGGGCAGAAGACGAGCAGACGGATGGAGAGACACTGACTGATTGATTAGTGCCTCAGTTTCCCTTCCCTTCCCACTCAATGAGAACGGCCCCGAGGCAGCTTGAGATGTGAGAGTTAAATCAGCTCTTCTCTGGTTGATCTCAGCTCTTGAGTATCTTCCAAATGTGAGCATCTGGGTGCTTTGGACTGTGTTTGTAGTGTTTGAAGATAAATATTCTTTTTTCACTCATACGGCCAGTAATATCTTGTGCTCTCCAAGGAGATAAAGATTTGTTTCAGCCTTGAGGCATGATGGTGGGTTGAGCCTCGGTCCTGGAAGAGTGTTTTTTTTTTTAATACAGTATTTATTTATTTAAAAAGTGTATTTATTTAAATTTATTTATTTTTGACTGCATTGCATCTTCGTTGCTGCGCTCGGGCTTTCTCTAGTTGCGGCAAGAGGGAGCTAATCTTCGTTGTGATGCACGGGCTTCTCCTTGTGGTGGCTTCTCATTGTCATGGCTTCTGTTGTTGCGGAGCACAGGCTCTAGAGCACAGGCTCAGTAGCTGTGGCACGTGGGCTCAGTAGTTGTGGCTCATGGGTTCTAGAGGGCAGGCTCAGTAGTTGTGGTGCTCCGTGGCATGTGGGATCTTCCCGGGCCAGGGCTTGAACCCCTGTTCCCTGCATTGGCAGGCGGATTCTTAACCACTGCACCACTGAGTGTTTTTGACTGTGTGTAATGCTTTCCTTTGGCCCTGGCTTTGGGGCCTATCAGTGTGCTAGCCACAGGCTTTCCAGAGATTCTCTGCCTTTTATGCATTCAGAACTGGAGATATATAGAGACAGATGCATAAAGATCTATCTATCTATATCTTTATCTGTATATCTCTCTATATATCTTTATTTTCTAATTGTTGCTGGCTTGTTGCTTTTTGTTTTTTCCCTTCAGTATATCCTCTGTCACAATTATGTGTGTCATTACTGCTGAGTGGGAGAAGCCTACCTGTCTATGAAAACCACAGCCTATCTTGAACCTTCCAAACCTTGCGCCTGGGCCTGGCAGGAATCTGTGTGTGGCTTAGTTTTTCTGAGCTCTGCTTCCTGGTGGTGACCCCTTCTCGTTCTGATATTTGAGTTTCATCTCAAGATAGTAACTTCTTTTTGGCCTCCTGGCCCCAGAAAGGTATTCTGGCCTGCTCTGACCCTCAGATCTCACTGTTTGTTCTGAGCTTTGCTGTCAGATTTTGATGAGAGCTTGTTTACTCTGCCTTATGGTGTGGACAAAAAAAGAAAAGCTTAGGGGCTTCCCTGGTGGCGCAGTGGTTGAGAGTCCGCCTGCCAATGCAGGGGCACGAGTTCGTGCCCCGGTCCGGGAAGATCCCACATGCCGCGGAGCGGCTGGACCCGTGAGCCATGGCCGCTGAGCATGCGCATCCGGAGCCTGTGCTTCGCAACGGGAGAGGCCACGGCAGTGAGAGGCCCGTGTACCGCAAAAAAAAAAAAAAAAAAAAAAAAGAGAAAGGCTTAAAATGAGGTATCATTGGAAGACTACGCTCTAAGAGCCGCAGACTCTTCTCTGGCTTGGCTTTTAACCTGAAGTTTTCATTTACTCCTATCCTGAATCACTGTTCAAATTCATAGTCATACTACTCCTGTCACTTTGAGCATGTAAACATCTTTACCTGTTTCTCAGTTTCTTCCCAGGTTACATGATCTTATTTCATTTGTAAAATAGAAGTAGTTGAAACAGGCTAATGTGCTGTGAATGGAAGCTTAGAGGCTGACGGTGGAGAGAGCTTTTAGGTGATGGGGAAGGTTAGGATGCTGTAGTGATTCAGATGTCTGCTTTCTTCTCCTAAGAGGGTATATACAATATGCCTTCTTGCTTCATGTGTAGCTTGGTAAAGCTTAGGTAGGGCCTGACTGCGGTATATTGTTGGAAGGAAGAAATGGGAAGAGATTATTTATCATGATACTTGGGCTTCTCCTATCTGACTATTAGTCTCATACCATGTTGTAAAATGGGAAGTAAACACTGTTTCCCAGAGGAAAGTTGTAATGGTGGAATGACACATATGATTTCATTGAAATTAGTTCCTCAAAAAAACAGTTTCATGGGACTTCCCTGGTGGTCCAGTGGTTAAGACTCCGTGCTTCCAGTGCAGGGGGCAGGGTTCAATTCCTGGTTGGGGAACTAAGATCTGACATGCCGCACGGCCCAGCCAAAAATTTAAAAAACAAACAAAAAAACAAGAAAAACAGTTTCATTGCTTCAACTGGTAAGTGTTTGGGGTCTTCCAAATTATAATTGCTTTTGTCAGAGTAATTATAAAAAGAGGAAAGTGAATTTAAACCTTAAGGCCTTCATTTGTATGTCTTATAAAGATATATAGGTGCAGTAGCTCAGACATGTTTCTTTAATTCCCTCAGTGTTCATGTGCCTGCCAGTGTCCCAGGCACTAGAGTGACCCTGACCTTCAAGAAGCTTACTGTTTCACCTTTTAAAATACCTAGGAGTTTCTAACACCTGAAGGACCTGGGATGCAGTATAATAAATGGAAAAATACCTCTGGTCACATCCTCGGACTATGGACATTTCATGTCAAGAATGTTTCTCCAATCAGGGGCCCTTTGGGTCTTGTATGCTTGGGAGTCTTAGAAGACTAACCATTTTTGTTTTCATTTTATGTTATCATTATATGATAATATAAAACAAATTATTTGGAGCACATTTGCAATCACCTGGATGACGCTTGCATGACAGATTTGGCTACAGCATTTCAAAACCTGCCTCTTTGTTTCAGACTGGTTATGCGGCACCCACAGCCCCACTTGTCATGGGCTGATGAGGAAGGCACAGCAGTGGGCTTAGTAAGTGATGTGTCCATGTAAAATGAAACTGATTGACAACATAGAGTGTTGGAGTCTCTGTGTTCTCAATGGAAAAGTGATGTGTAAAATGAAACTGATTGACAACATAGAGTGTTGGAGTCTCTGTGTTCTCAATGGAGAAGTGATGGGGAATGGGGTTTTGATCTTGTAAATGTAACTGAAAAGTGCAGCACACAAGCTGTGTGTCAGTGCCTACTGACATTAGCTGTGGGGATGTAGTTTCAGTGGAAGTGCATCCCTTGTTGGATTAAATGAATGTTGTTAATTATCATTCCATTGATTTTCAAACGTGTGTTGGGCACATTAATGTTTTGGAACTATAATTAGTTTATATCTGTTTATGTTTGTTCATAGTTCGTAACATGATATAGACAATATTTACGTCAACTCTGCAATCCATAGGGGATATTTTCTTTAATAAGGTCTACATGTTAGTCAAGTGTGAGAAATACTGTTCTAAAAGGACTTGAACTCCTCAAGAACTATAAAAGATTGAAAACATTAGTTTCTCCATTTTTCATTACTTATTGATCTTGTCCATCATTTAAATTGAGGGCAAAAATATTGTGGAAGAAGTTCATCTTAAATCTGTCCCAGTCTTAAGGATCATTTTTGTCATTTGCCCACAGAAGAAGCTCTTTGTGCTTTTTTCCTATGTCATTCATTTTAATTACTTCATTTAAAAAAGATTTTTTTTGTATCCACATGTGCCTGGGACTGTGCTAGGAACTGGGTGCTTAAAAATCATACCCAGTCGAAAATCAAAGTTTCTTGGCCAGCTGCTCTCTCTCCAGAGGCACCAGGGAGTGTAATGAATGGGAAGAATCATGAGGTGGATGGTCTGGGTCCAGGTCTCACTGGGGGTCGGAAATCAAGCACACCTACTAAATTCAGGCAGTATTTTTCCTCTCTTCAGTAGAGACATTATCTCCACTTATCTTGTGTGGTGATGATACAGTTTCAACAAGAGAGATTCTAGGTCCTGGTCAGATTATCTTCAGGTTCCCATCTTCACCATCCCGTGGGCTGTGACTGATGTCACGGAGAGGGGCTCACAAACTCAGAGGCCTCCGCGGCCAGGCAGGTAGCACTGACCCGATAGAATGGAGTTGGGGCCCAGTAGCAGCCTCTGCTTTATCTGCTGGGGGGACGGACAGATGCTGACAGGCAGGATATAGGCCCAGTGTTGCCAGCGATGCCAGCTTATAAAGGATGGGGAAACATCCAGCTTTTAAGTAGAAATTTCTAATTTTGCATACTCCGTGAGGTGGGAAAGATACCATTTCCAGTTTGCAACCCCTGTTTCCTACCTGTGAATATGCCCTGGTAAATTCAAGTGTCAGTTGTGATCCTGCCCTGAAGGTCCGTGAACGTGTGGTTCCATGGTGCCCTTAGACCTTTAATCATGTTACTTCTTCCCCTTTCAAATTTGTGGGATCATATTTTGACCCAAAGATAGTCTATCTTTACTCTCTTTTTTGCTCTTGGATATTCTTGTCATTTCAGGGTTACCTTGTTCAGGCTCAACAGGTGGTGCTGTACAATATTTTCTACCTCCAGGTTATGCTGCCCTGATAGGTGTGTCCTTGAGGGAGGAGGGCTGAGCTCTGAAAGCACTGAGATATCCAGAACACCTTTTCCCCTGATGTCTTTCCTTCTCTTCATTTGAAGCTGGAAGTACTTGTCTGTCACAGTTTTAAGACAGGTAAAAAAATTAATTGGAATGGAATGATTTCTGATCAAAAATAAGGGAATTTAGTGATGAGAGGTCATATTTTCTGGTACCACAATGGTGTTTCCTTTCATTGCTGGAATATTTTGTCCTTCAGACAAAAAAATTTTTGAGGAGATGAAAAGATGCTCACCATCACTAATCATCAGAGGAATGCAGATCAAAACCACAGTGAAATATTGCCTCATACCTGTTATGATGGCTGTTATTAAAAACACAGAAGGTAATAAGTGCTAGTTAGAATGTGGAGAAATTGGGAACCTGTACACTGTTGGTGGGAATGTAGAGTGGTGCAGCCACTATGGAAAACAGTATGCAGGTTCCTCCAAAAAATTGAAAATAGAACTACCATATGATCCAGCAATCCCACTTCTGCATGTATATCCAAAAGGATTGAAATCAGGATCTTGAAGAGATATCTGCACTCCCATGATCATTGCAACACTATTCACAATAGCTAAAAGTTGGAAATGGCTGAAGTGTCCCTTGACAGATGAATGAATAAAGAAAATGGGGTGTATACATACAGTGGAATATCACTCAGCTTTAAAAAAAAGAAGGAACTTCTGCAGTATGTGACAACATGGGTGAACCTTGAGGACATCATGCTAAGTGAAATAAACCAGTCACAGAAGGACCAATAATGTATAATTCCACTTACATGAGGTATCAAAATAGCCAACTCTTAGAAAGTAGAATGGTGGTTGGCAGGGGTTGGGGGATTGGGAAATGAAGAGTCGCTGTTCCGTGGGTTAGAGAGTTTCAGTCGTTCGACGTGAACAAGCTCTAGAGATCTGCTCTGCAACAGTGTGCGTGTAGGTGACAGTACCGCACACTTACAAGTTTGTCAAGAAGGTCGATTTCACGTTATATGTTTCTTAACCACAAGAAAAGAAGAACTATGGAAATATGAAATTTCTTTTTTATAGAGATAAGAAATTTGGATAGCTACAAAAGCTCTGTGTCTTGTAATTTTTGTCAGCCCCAAATATAGGCTCCGTCAAGAGTTTCCCCTTAAATGTACTCATACCTGTCCTTTTCAGGTGACCAGGCAGAAATACTCCAGTTAAAGAGACTCTGAGAGCTCCATCCCCGCCCCCTGCCACCTCCCCACACTGGTAGCAACCACTCTCTTCAATTTCTTTTTTTTTTTTTAATTTCAATTTTTAAAAATTTTGGGGGGACATTCTGGGGAATGTTCAGCCATGATACCCTCTTGTGATCACTTACAACTACACAGTTATGGAGCACGCTCAAGTGGCCATTTTGTCATAATGGTATCTCTGACCTAGAGTGTTTTTGTTTGCTTGTTTGTTTTAATGTCTGGCTAGAAAACAAAAAAGTGCAAGTGAGTTATTCATTTTGAAACCTGAATGCAGTGGTGGAAGTCTCCCCTGCTGTGAGCCACCTGTAGCTGCCTGGTCCCGAAGTGGAGGGTCAGGGGGGTTGAGGCAGCATGTGCTGGCTTCTTGCCCATCTCCTTAGGCGTGGTGGCCGCACAGTTCATCCCCTGATGTGACACAGTCACGGTGTAATTCTTGCTCCTATAGAGCAGAGTTACAGTCTGCTCTGGCTGAGGCAGAAGAATTTCTGAGGAGTCAACTGACATTTGCTTAGAAAATCCGTGTTTTAGGACATTTGTATGTCATGTTTTCTGACAGACATGCTGTAAACTAGTGTTAGTGTTGGTGATGCAAATACTTTTTCTTTTCCTCCTTGGGGATCTGTTGGCATAGCCTGTACTTCAGTCTGGCAGATATGAGTAGCTTGGGGATGTTAATGAATGAATTATAGCGCATGCATTTTTGCTCTAACGTAGTATGTGCATTCCAGAAAAACCTAATATTCTGCAAACACACACAAGACATATATAAAAAAAAAAGTAGGAATGGGGCTGACCTCTCCCTATCTGTACAGCTTTGCAACCAGAATACTCAAAAACAGTAGCAATCCTAATAAGATATAAGCACAATAAAAAAAAACCCTACGTTACATTCTTAATAGACAGAGACATGCAGCAGTCCAGAATACCAGTCCGGGATAAACTGTAGATGTTTTAAACAGTGAAAATATAGGATTTTGCAGTTTATTTATTTATCTTTTTACGGTGAAGGTAACTTGATGGATGGAGGTATAAGGATTGTGGCTGCCAAGTTACGGGAACAAGGACAAAATGAACAAACACAAAGCATGTGGAATGTCTGTGTCAGGAAGAAGTCCCCGGGGAGTGGGCACTGTGCCTAGCACTGGGTTCACTTGCAGCCGGCTGCCTTCAGTGGCGGTAATAGGCTTGCGTTGGGTGGCTGTTACTTGGGCGCAGAGCACTGACATGCTGGGAAATGCAACTTCCACTTCTGCATCTCTCACCTATTGACCTAGGGGACGAGCTAATTGATGCTCTAGGAACATGTACTCTGTCTGAGCAGTCCTAGTCTTGAGTACAAATTCATGGGAGGCTAAAGGAAGGCACCGAGCCAGAAATGAGCGTTAGATTGATTCCATGTGTACAGATCTGGAGGTTTTATATTGGTCTAAAAAGATAATGTATTGCCTCTCTCCTAAAAGATTACAGTGAATAAGCTGTCTTTGGACTAATAAAATCTGTCCACAGAAGTCCTCTGATCTAGTAGACAGGCTGTTACAATCCTAATGAGCCCTGTGAGAATTAAAATGTTATATTATGTGAGCATTTGGGCCCTTAAAAAGTGACCTATTCTGTTGAATGATATTTAAAATTAAAGTTCTCATTCAGCAGCTGAATAAGAATTCAGTTCTTCTTGAGTTCAACTTATTCAACCAAGTAAGCTGAATAATCTTACTCAGCTCTTTTAAGCAGTGCTAACATATATTTACTGTGAAGCCGGTGTATTTGTTTATGTGATTAACTCCAACGAAAGTACAATGACATAACCCATTATGTTAGGGTTCTCCAGAGAAACAGAACCAGTAAGATATGTGTGTGTGTGTGTGTGTGTGTGTGTGTGTGTGTGTGTGTGTGTGTGTGTGTGTGTGTGTGTGTGTGTGTGTGTGTGAGTGTATAGAGGCGGGGGCTGGGGGTGGATTTATTTTAAGGAATCTGCAGGCTGGGCCGGTAGGCGGAGACTCAGGGAAGGCAGTGGGCTGGCAAAATTCCCTCTTCCTTGGGGATGATCAGTTTTCATTTAAAGGTCTTCAGCTCACTGGAAGAGGCCTGCCCACATTATGGAGGGTAATCTGCTTTATTCATCTCATGTACAAAAGACCTTCACAGCACCGTCCAGACACGTACAACCAAATATGTAAGCACTGCAGCCTAGCCAGGTCGACACATAAAATTAACCATTGCAGCTACTAAATAAAATGTTTTTCAGATACTCTGTTTTCGAGATTCCCTATGTTACGGGAATGTTTTGGAGAGATCAGAGAGCATTTCTTTCTTTTTTTTTTATTGCTTCCATCTTATAAAATACACACCAGAAAATTTTCAAATATTTATTTGAATCTGGGAAAAATCCCTATACATATGTTATATTCCCCTTGTACCCCTTCCAAATGCCTAAACACTTCAAAACCACATACCAAGTTTCTGGGGAGGCTTTAAAGTTATTAACATTTTTCTCTCTGCCAGGAAAAGGCTTGCCCTATCTGTATTCATGGCTCTGAGATGCCCTGGGAGAAGAGGGCTTACTCACCCTGGTGTCTACCCCTCCATTCTCACCCTACAACCTCACTCTTCATGAAAATATTCGTAACTGCAAACTGAGCCCCTCATGGAAGAGACATCTTGGATCTAAGCAGCCTCTCAGCCATCTGGCAAGTCACACCAGCACTTTACATTGCTGCACTTTCCCAGGCAAACTAACTGCTTGATTGCTCACTTCCTTTCTTTCTTTCCCTTCTTCTCCCTCCCTCCCTCCCTCCTGTAAGTGCTACGGGAAAGGCACTATGCTAACAAGTCCAAAGGTGAAGTTTTAATGAGAAATGGAGCAAAACTCCCTAGAGTAGGAGCAGGTTTTTACTTTACTGTCCCCAACTACTAGTTTTTGTCCCTGAGTTGGTAGAGCTAATAGGGACGCAATTTGAGAGGCATTGGGAAGCCACGAGTGTTCCACCAGATATGAGTCCTAAAACTTCCATGCTCATATTCCCGGGATGAGGCATTCCTCAGCACCCAGGAGCTTGGCAGGCACAGGTTTTAAATCACGTCTTTGCTCAGGCTCTGCAGCTCGAGGCCTCACTCAAGCAGCATTGGCCACACCTGGGAGTTTTTCTAGACCTGCGGGCTCTAGGTCCCACCACAGACCTACTGAGGCATCTGCATTTTAACGGGATCCCTGGGAGATTTGTGTGTGTATTAAACTCTGCTGAGGAAATGAGAAACGGGGAGGGCGTGGTGTGTGACCACACTTGGTCGGGAGTTGCTTTTCAAAAGATAGAAAAGCCCCAGAAAGAGAATGTGGAACTGAGGGAGGAAAGATAAACATCATGTGCTTCAAATTTTGCCTGGGGTTGCCTCTGGTTACTTGAAATCTGAATTGTGAAGTGTTCATGATTGGATTTACCACGAAGACAAGAAATTTATACTTCATCAAGTATACTGTGTAATATTTTGTGAATGTGTTCTTCAGAGACAAATACACATACAGAAAAGGGCACAGAGCTTGGTGTACAGCTTGCTGAATCTTTCCCGATGGAATGCTCGTGTATTCAGCATCCAGGTCAGGAAACAGCATGTTACTTAGAAGCTCCCGTGCTCCCTTCCAACCAGTCACTACAGCCCCTCCCTGACCCCCCAGGCACGATCTCTTGCCTGCTCTTTTCCTTACTCCATGCGTTTGGCTTCTTGCACTCGACATTATGCTTGTGAGCTTGTTGTTGTAGATCTGTCATTTCCATTGCTGTAGAGTATTCACTGTGTGAAGATATCACAATTCATTTATCCATTTTACTATTAATGGCCATTTGGGTACTTTCTACTTTGTGGCTGTCACGTAGAATGCTGCCATGGGCGGTCTGTCACATGTCTTTTGGTAAGCATATGGAGTCCCCCAGTGCCTTGCTTTTAATAACTGTTTGCAAAATACCTTCAGCTTTCCTTGCTAACTCGGGGTCATCATTATGAAGCCGAGTTTCATCCTGGACTGTAGTACAGTGATATCCTCAGGATTTGGGGGGTGGTAGTTCAGCTTGGCTTTTTGAGTTCCTGTGTGCATTTTCTGTTTTTGCTGTCAGGCTGCCAGGTTACAATTTACTATTGTTGGTTCTTTCTTCCTTCCTTCCTGAGTACCTTCGTTTGCTGAAGACTCAGAAAGCAAAATGATCAGATATACTAGAATTGAGTGTTAAACCCCCTTGAATGTAGTCCTGTGCCAAGGAGGGGTGTCTCACAGGGTGCTGTTCGTCCTTTCCTGACTTTCAGTCTTCTTTTGGATTCTTCATGGTGCCAGATATGTGAGTTTCAGATGACTGGAGTGCTGCCATCATTTTGAAATTGGTATTTTTTGCAGTTTTATTCCTTTTCTGTTTTTATGTATATTTTAACTCCTTTCCCCCTTTTGTTCATTTTGAACGTTCCCCAAAGCAGACACTGTAGTTCTAAATTATCTTTGTAGAAATTATGTCATTTAGAAAGGTAAACACAAAACATGGATATATAATATTATGAATACATGTGAGAAGTAGGCGTCTAACCAAGAGTGGGCATAGTCTTATGCTGATATGAAGCCATAAGCAAGATGTGGGCTTGCACCTGTGTCTTCGGCTCCCAGCCCAATGGTTGGTCATTGAGATTATCTTTAATGCTTTTTCTTTTTGAGTCTTGGGAAAATGCTACAAAAACTGTACATGGAGGTAAACAGATACTGCTGCTTTGTGGGTTCTCCTTGTCCACTCAAGCAGATTATTGTAATAACTTTATTATGGCTCCTTCTTTAGTACCACTTGCATTTAAAGAAGCCATTCAGCATGTATTTCTGTTTTGTTTAGTAGCTTTTAAGCCAGTTGTACTGCCCAAAAGGGATGTTATCCACAAAGGTGAGAGAGGGTAGCTCATACCTCAGGGAACCAGAACTGGAAACCAGTGAAGTTCTGGGATGAAAAATGTAAATTGAGATAAATGTAAATACACAGCTGACTGAAATTGCTTTTTCCTTATCTGATGAGCCAGTGAGTTAAGTGGTGACTCAATTAAGAGAAGACTGACTTTTTTTGTTGTTATTAATTAATTAATTTATGTATTTGGTTGCGCCGGGTCTTGGTTGTGGCATGCAAACTCTTAGCTGCGGTATGCATGTGGGATCTAATTCCCTGACCAGGGATCAAACCTGGGCCCTCATGCGTTGGAAGCGTGGAGTCTTAACCACTGCGCAACCAGGGAAGTCCCAAAGACTGACTTTTCTTTTCTTGGATCTCCTGAGGGGTTGAGGTCAGATTCCTTCAGGAGATAGTGTTTGCAGATCTGAAGGTTGTTTGCTCTTTTAGTGGGCTGTAGCTCTGGGAGCACAAAAGTGGACTAGTTTTCAGGGCAAATGATCCTGGTATAGTGTGAAAAAGATTTTAATAGGATTTTTGGCTACCTTCTTTTTTTTTGTTGTTTTTTTTGTTTTTTTTTTGTTTTGCGGTACGTGGGCCTCTCACTGCTGCGGCCTCTCCCGTTGCGGAGCACAGGCTCCGGACGCGCAGGCCCAGCGGCCATGGCTCACGGGCCCAGCCGCTCCGCGGCATGTGGGATCCTCCCGGACCGGGGCATGAACCCGTGTCCCCTGCATCGGCAGGCGGACTCTCAACCACTGCGCCACCAGGGAAGCCCCGGCTACCTTCTTTTTAAAAGCACATTCCAGAAAATCACCCTTCGGTTCTTTAGAAAATCAAATGAAAAAGTAATTAAAATTTCCTGCAGGTTTCTGGGGAAGCAATGAAGTGGAGAGTATCTCAGGAAACTTCTACCATGTGGAAAATACACCCCAGGCATCATTGAATGAGATGGTGTCTCAAAGGGTTTTAACTGTTGAAATGTTGAAATTGAAGATGTCAACAACATTTTGTTTTAAAGGGGAAATGTGTTGAAGAAAATTTGTAAGAAAATCTCTATAATTTTGCTTTAGTTTGATATTTTTTGGTCTATCTGCATAAAACAGAGAGACTGGAAAACGATTATTGGTTTATCTTTGTGTTTGAAGGTTAGGTAGCAGGGTAGGTAGGTAAAAATCAATGATTTTTCAATTAAAAGTAGATCAAAGACTTCTTTTTGTGAAATGTTTTTTGTATAGTAACTAAACAAACTCTACATGTGTACAGATAGTTTTAAGATAGTTCAAAGACATCATAGAAAAGAAATTCTCATTTAATTACATGATTTTTCAGAGCAAACTCTTGTAACCTTTGAGAAAGACTTTTAAGAAGGCCAGAGCAGGTTGTACACAATCTCCAACAGATTTTCTTGCCAGTATCATATATACTCAAGTGTAAGGTTAAGATTTAACTGTTGAAGAAAATTCGGCTATAGCGTATGCACCCAACAGTTATTCTTCCACAATATCAATAATAATATAGTTAAATGCCAATCATGCAATAGTTAGTAGTAGGTGTTCAATATATATTAAATATGAATTCAAGAAATACATTTGCTGCTGAGTGAACAGATAGAATGTACTTATATCCCAGAATATTCTAATTTTAGGAGAGGAAATGAGCTCTTTACTGGTACTCATGATTCTATGGTACATTAAGACGTCATTGGGAGATTTAGAAAGACAAGCAAGTCCTTACCTTCTGTAGAAGCTGGTGGTGGGTAATCTATGTTACGCAGGATTTTAAGTCCATTTTCATCTACATAATCACGTGACTTAATTTGTGGGGACTTACATACATATAATAATGTTTATAAACTTAAACATAAATATTCTTTTGTTAAAAATGCATCCTAGTTTGTTATTGAAATATATTTAGGATTCACAACATTGTTTTCGCCATTCAGCCAGAGTTCCGATTTCAGTAACCTCGCCCCATAAAAACACAAATCTGAGGTGGAAGAAAACGAAGGGATCTCTGCATATCAGAAATATTAGTTACAGATCCCTGCAGGACAGACAGTTTCTCCAGCTGATAATTTTTTAGTCTTTTCAGCTTTCTTAGTGTAGTTTATATAGGAAATATTGGGCACCTCCCCCATTCGAAACAATGTAAAAGGAGAAGAAGGAAAAATAAAGGAAGGAGAAGGCAACCAGCAGGTTGAAGTGGAGCGTATGCTCTTGCCTGTAGATTTCAGATGCAATGTGTTGTGCTTTCTAGAATCTCTCCTTTCTCACTGTGTTCAGAAGGGGATTGACCCTTTTCAGCTTGTCAATCAGATTTCCCATCGTTTGTCTCCTTCCTGACCCTGTGCCCGGCAAGGGTCCCCTGCTCCTTCCTCACCACTGTGTTCTTTACCCTCCCTGCAGCAGAGTCCTTCACCTGCCTCAGATCCAGTACAAAACGCCGCCTTCTTCACTTCACCTCCCACTGTGTCCTTCCCTGGGCTCCGACCTCATTTATTCATTAATGCAGGATCTGTTGCTGGTCAGATCTCTGGGTGCTGCAGGGGGTATGGAGACTGATAGGGTAACTGGGAAGATAAACATCCACAGAAAACTCAGTACACAGAGCTTCAGATAAAATGTGGCAGGGGAAGGGATTTCTTGTTGAATCAGGGCAGGCAGGCAGGCCTCATGGAACAGGTGACTTTTGGGAGAGACTTGACTGATGTGCAGGGTTTGATTTCTAGATAGGAAATGCAAAGAGTTTTGGTTTTGATCAGAGACTGATATTAAAATATACTTTGAGGGGCTTCCCTGGTGGTGCAGTGGTTGAGAGTCCGCCTGCTGATGCAGGGGACACGGGTTCATGCCCCGGTCCGGGAAGATCCCACATGCCGCGGAGCGGCTGGGCCCGTGAGCCACGGCCGCTGAGCCTGCACGTCCGGAGCCTGTGCTCTGCAACGGGAGAGGCCACAACAGTGAGAGGCCTGCGTACCGCAAAAAAAAAAAAAAAAAAAAATATATATATATATATATATATATATATATACTTTGACTAGGGAGGGATAAAGCTGTTTCCCAGCTCTTCAGTCTCAAAAATTGAAAAAAAAAAGTAGTTAAGGGATGGGATGATGTGAAGTCAACCAAGATAATATATTTGTCTCCTCTGTTGAAAATTTATGTATTATGTGTTGGGTGCTGTGCAAAATATTTGAGGACAGTGAGAACATAAGAGGGTTTAGAAGATGGGACGTTTGAAGGAAATGAGATAGGAGAGTAGAGTGGCCATAGAAATGGTTCTCCAAACCAGAATTTTCTTGTGAATAAAATGAGCGGAACTAATTTGACAGTGTCTTTGAAGAGTAGAAATATTTTATTTTGATGAAGTCCAATTTGTCCATTTTTTCTTTCACAAATCATGCTTTTGGTGTTTAAGAAATCTTTGCCTACCCCAAGTTTGCAAAGATTTTCTCCTATGTTTCTTCTATTAAGTTTTATTTTTTTAAGTTTCACATTTAGGATCCATTTTGCAAGGTATGGATCAAAGTTCATTTTTTTGCACGTGCATATCTAATTGTTTCAGCCCATTTGTTGAAAAGACTATCTCTGCTGGATTGCTTTTGCACTTTGTCCAAAATCAGTTTCCTGTATTCGTGTTGGGTTTATTTCTGAGCTCTCTGCTCTGTTACATTGATTGAGTTGTCTGTCTTTATGCCAGTGTTACAATGTCTTGATGACCATTGCTTTATGATAAGTCTTAAAATCAGGTAGTGTTAGTTCTTCAACTTTTTTATTTCTCGAAGTTGTCCTGGCTATTTTAAGTCCTCTAATTTCCATAGAATCACGTTGTCAGTTTCTAAAAATACCCCAAAAAACAACAACCCCCAAAACTAAAAAACAAAGCCTGCTGGGTTTCTTTCTTTTTAATATTTATTTATTTATTATTTATTTATTTAGGCTGTGCTAGGTCTTAGTTGCGGCATGCATGTGGAATCTAGTTCCCTGGCCAGCGATCGAACCTGGGCCCCCTGCATTGGGAGCTTGGAGTCCTACCCACTGGACCACCAGGGAAGTCCCCTGGTGGGGGTTTGCTTGGACTTCAATTGCATCTAAAGATCAATTGGGGAAGAATTGGCATCTTAATAATAATAAATAATGAACAAACCTGGTATATTCTCCATTTATTTAGGCCTTGTTACACTCAATTCCAGTAGTTATAAACTTAAAACTTTATTTGAATACTGCACATAGGATATAAATTTCCATAATGTGTTAAGAGAAAAAAAATTCCAAGGTATCTGGACTCATGAGAGCTTCAGCCCCTGACCTCCTGGGGTGCCCTTCTGCCATTCTCTGCACCAGGGGTGACACATATGAGAAATACCAGCCTAAGGGGCAGCACATGCATAGAAATTTGCAGGTGATGTGATTTGAATTTAGATAAGGTGTAAGCGCTTGGAAAAACAGTAAACCCACCAGGACTTCCTGAGTCCTGATGACATGATAGGATTCAGGCAAGCACTGGGGCCCTTGGCTGTGCCAGTAGCTTTTAATTAAGCACAACAGTAATTAATTAGCTGGTTAATTGATGTGTTACAGCCCTCTTACCACAATTGAGTAGTGGTCATAGAGGTGTCACCCCAGGTGACGCGTATAAGTAGGTTGCGAGATTCCTCAATTCGTTCACTCTTGTGGGTTTCCATTATGGAAGTACTGGGCATCTAAAGTTTGGTTACTCCCCTTATCTCTTCTCACCATCTCTGTAGGAGACTTGGGATCAGCCTTTTTGACGCAAAATGTTTCTCACCCACAGGATTTTGAAGAACCTATTTAAGTGAACAAAATCTTTCTTTTTTTTTTTTCTTTCAGGAAAAATGCAAAGCTGAGGAAGCCCTCAGTGACCTCAGACTTCAGCGTGAAACAGAAGTGGGAGATCTACAGTGACAATAAAGAAACTCAGAAAGGTAGGTATGTGGCAGCTGGACTTTGAGGGATACCGTCAGTATCTCAGTGTGTCTAAATTATTAGCAACTAAAAATATATGGAATCATATTGAAGCAGCAGATGGATCAGATTTCAGAATCAAATTGGACTCCTTGGCAAAAAAAAAAATTTCTTTTTAAGGCACCTCATTTCTGTTTCTGTTTCTAAGGGCAGCTTATCTTTTGCATAGATCTAATAAATATTTCTGATCCCCTGAACACTTGTCCATCAAACCTCAGTTTTCTTTCTTTCCTTTCCAGTTTTCTTTCCTTACCAACCAAGGGCCCTCAAGTCCCGGGTCTGCTTATGACAGTAGGGAAATGGTCTTTCCTTGTCATGCAGCCCTACACCCAGCTTACTACAAGGTACATGTATTCAGTGAAGGTTTATTAAATGAAATGAATATTTCTCTTCTCTGTGGAAAGTTCCAGATCTAGAGGATCCCTGATGAGCAAGAAGTAGGAGAGAACCTGCTGAAGTGAAAGCAAAGGTGTGATTGGTTTTGGCCTTTGCTCTGTTTGGTTTCTAAAATGAGTAGGGTCTGTTTCACTCTGCTCTGCTGGTAGATGTTTAATAACAACAGGCTCTGGAGAGGGGAGGAAGGGAAGGAGGGATTTGTAGCACTTGACGATTTCCATGGTATAAATACTCCTGCCGTTACCGATTTCACGCTCCCAAGTCAACATCACTGAATACAGAGTTTGGGAAGAGATGCTTAAAATAAATAGCCTCTCACCTGCTGGTACACACTGTCTCCAGCACAGTACTGGATTCACCTCCTGCATGTGGATGGTCTCCATAACTAATGGAATTATCTTAGCTAAAATGAAAACGGGTGCTTAAAAAATAATCATCCATGAAAGTGGCATTGTGCAATTTGGGCACACCACTTTGCTTCTCTGATTGTTCATATGATAACCTTTAATGCTTCTTCCAGTATTTGTACTGAATGAGATTGACAGTTAACTGCATTTTGTGGGTTATTGCTATTTAAACCTCTGGAATTATTAAGAATTCTCCCCATATCCTTTTTGGAAAATTATTATCAATGTCAACCTTATATTTGATTTCCACAGGTCATTAGACCATACATACTAAGCTTTTATTACAGAATTTGAATGGACCAATCCTTTGCTTTATGCTAGAGTCACAGATTCTCCTAGCCACTGTCTTTACTTATTTCCATGTCATCCCAAATCTTAGACTAAGAGAATGTTTGCAAAAAGAGACAGAGTTTCTTGCCCTGATACAGCATATGATGAAGACCAAACAGGCCCTGAACAGTGAGAGTCAGTAGTGACGAGACCTGAGTCCTTATCAAGACCTGCCAATTTCTGCCTGTAATACATGGGACAGTTGACTTCCTCATTTTGATCATTAGCTTCTCATCTGTAAATGGGGATTAATAATAAACTGTCCTGTCACCCTAATAACTAACATTTTATTGATTTTGTAGTTTATGAAGCTCTTTTTCATAATTAAAAAAAATTCAATTCTCAAACTTTCTCTGAGGAAAGTGCAAATTCCCCACTTTTATGGATGGGAACAATGAGTTCCAGGTTTAATAACTTGTTCAAAGTCACTCAGCTAATAAGCAATGGGTTGTCTTTCTGTCTTTACACGGGTGGTGCTTTCACATTTATACCAGACTTCCTGCCTGCCTCTTAGGGTTATCCTGTAAGAGAGTAGGAGATGATTTATGGGAGAGCATGTTAAAGGCTGTAAAGAACTATACAGAAGTTTACCAATTTAGTATAATTGTCAACACCTTATGCCACTGGTTCTGAGAAACTCATTTCTTTCTCTCCAGTCATTATTCCTATGCCACTCAAAAGAGAAGGTTCCCAGCTTTGTGGTCAGATGAATCCCCTTTATGTACTGCCAGTTCCAAGTTTTGCTACCTCTTAATTGGTTTTGTGTTTGGTTCATGACTTTCTTGTAAAATTGCTTATTTCTCTTGGATTCTCTGGTTGAGTTTTTCGTTTCTTGTAAAAAGAAACTGCCATCTTCATGATATCACTGATACCTTGCAACTTACTTATTCTTTGCAGTGCATGGAATTTGTTTTTTTCTCCTTGAAAGTACTAATTTTGGAGTCCAGGAAATTTCTATTCTTATTGGACTGATTGCTTTGTAAACTTGCTACCCAGATGTCATCTTGGAATTTCAGATCATTTTAGGTAGCTGATGTAGCAAGTAGATCTGTTTACCTCAAGGCATCTCCTCTGAGAGATGGTCTTCCTTGGAGCTCTGTGTGTGAAGCTGGCTGTCAGACAGGGGACCCCGATTACTAGGTGCATGGGGTATGGATGTTTAGAGAGAAGCCTTAGCTTTCCTTTTGGGAATCATTCAGTTATTTTTAAAAAGACAAACCCTGTCTTGTTGCATTTGGAATCAGCTCTGGCTTATCTGCTCTTCTTTCCTAGAGTAAGAGCAGCTATGGGCTTGAGAGGCAGTGTGCCTTAGTATACAATTTTAATCTCTATTTTCAGCCCCCCTTCTCACTCTCTGGGGTTCTGCATGACCAGTTGTCTCTTCTTTGTTCTACAGTAGGACCTTCAACACACATCTTCTGGACCTCCTTTTCCCCAACTCTCTTCTCTTTGTCAGCACATTACCATCCAGTTTCCTTTTTCCAGCAATGTGTTTAAATCACTTTACTGCTGATGGGCCCCTCTTCCATTCTTTTAATTTTTTAAAAATAGATCTTTATTGGAGTATAATTGCTTCACAGTACTGTGTTAGTTTCTGTTGTACACCAGAGTGAATCAGCCATATGCATATACATATCCCCATATCCCCTCCCTTTTGAGCCTCCCTCCCATCCTCCCTATCCCACCCCTCTAGGTGGTCACAAAGCATTGAGCTGATCTCCCTGTGCTGTGCTGCTGCTTCCCACTAGCTAACTATTTTACATTCCGTAGTGTATATATGTCCATGCTACTCTCTCACTTCGCCCCAGCTTCCCCTTCCTACACCATGTCTTTTAACTTTTATTGGCTTATTTCCTTTGGAATTTCATATTAATGAGGTCTCAAAAGGGAAAGAAGACAAATTCATGTATTCTGTCCACCGTATTGAACTGCAAGCCTCCAATGATTATTTTCTTCCTTCCTTTTTGTTTTTAAGAAACAATTAAACTTAAAACCTTTTGCACAGCAAAGGAAACCATAAACAAAACGAAAAGACAACTTACTGAATGGGAGAAAATATTTGCAAATAGTATGACTCATAAAGGGTTAATATCCAACATATATAAACAGCTCATATAACTCAACATCAAAAAAACAAACAACCTGAGTAAAAAATGGGCAGAAGAACTGAATAGACATTTTTCCAAAGAGGAAATGTAGACGGTCAACGGGCCCATGAAAAGATGCTCAACATTGGTAATCATCAGGGAAATGCAAATCAAAACCACAATGAGATATCACCTGTCAGAATGGCTGTCATCAAAAAGACCACAAATAACAAATGTTGGTGAGGATGTAGAGAAAAGGGAACCCTCATACATTGTTGGTGGGAATGTAAATTGGTGCAGCCATTCTGGAAAACTGTATGGAGGTTTCTCAAAAACTAAAACTACCATATGACCCAGCAATTCCACTCCTGGGTATATATCAGAAAAAAACAAAAACACTAATTCGAAAAGATACATGCACCCAGTGTTCACAGCAGCATTACTTACAATTGCCAAGATATGGAAACAACCTAAGTGTCCATCAAAGAAGGAAGGATAAAGAAGATGTGGTCTATACATACAATGGAATACTACTCAGCCATAAAAACGAATAAAATTGTGCTATTTGCGGCAACATGGATGGATTTGGAGGGCATTATGCTAAGTGAAATAAGTCATACAGAGAAAGACAAATACTATATGATATCACTTATATGTAGAATCCAAAAAATACAACAAACTAGTGGGTATAACAAAAAGAAGCAGACTCACAGATATAAAGAACAAACTAGTGGTTACCAGTGGGGAGAAGGAAGTGGGGAGGGGCAATATAGGGATAGGAGATTAAAAGGTACAAACTATTAGGCATAAAATAAGCTATAAGGATATATTGTACAACATGGAGAATATCGCCAGTATTTTACAATAACTATAAATGGAGTATAACCTTTAAAAATTGTGAATCACTATATTGCATACCTGTCATTTATATAATATATATCAACTATACTTCAATAACAATTTTTAAAAAAAACTTAAAATCATCTTGTAAATTTAATTTTATTGCTTTTGTGGCCTTACTGGATTTTATCTTGTATATTTGTTTTAGTTTCGTCGTTTTTCTAAGAACTCTAGCAAAAATATAACTTATTTTATATTTTTACATATTGTAATGAAAATACTCTTTGGGCAGATAAGAATAGTTTACTTTTATTTTATTATTTTTTTTCATAAATTTATTTACTTATTTATTTTTGGCTAGGTTGGGTCTTTGTTGCTACACACAGGCTTTCTCTAGTGGTGGCAAGCAGGGACCACTCTTCATTGCAGTGTGTGGGCTTCTCATTGAGGTGGCTTCTCTTGTTGCGGAGCATGGGCTGTAGGTGCTTGGGCTTCAGTAGCTGTGGTACACAGGCTCAGCAGTGGTGGCTCACAGGCTGTAGAGTGCAGGCTCAGTAGCTGTGGCACACGGGCTTAGTTGCTCTGTGGCACAAGGGATCTTTCTGGACCAGGGCTCAAACCCGCGTCTCCTGCATTGGCAGGCGGACTCTTAACCACTGTGCCACCAGGGAAGCCCTTGTTTTTTCTTTTTTAACATCTTTATTGGAGTATAATTGCTTTACAATTTTGTGTTAGTTTCTGCTGTATAACAAAGTGAATCAGCTATATGTATACATATATCCCCATATCCCCTCCCTCATGCGTCTCCCTCCCACCCTCCCTATCACCCCTCTAGGTGGTCACAAAGCACCGAGCTGATCTCCCTGTGCTATGCAGCTGCTTCCTACTAGCTATCTATTTTACATTTGGTAGTGTATATAAGTCAGTGCTACTCTCTCACTTCATCCCAGCTTCCCCTTTCCCCTCCCCGTGTCCTCAAGTCCATTCTCTACTTCTGCGTCTTTATTCCTGCCACATCTTCTTTATCCATTCATCTGTTGATGGACACTTAGGTTGCTTCCATGTCCTGGCTATTGTAAATAGTGCTGCAATGAACATTGTGGTACATGTCTCTTTTTGAATTATGGTTTTCTCAGGGTATATGCCCAGTAGTGGGATTGCTGGGTCGTATGGTAGTTCTATTTTTAGTTTTTTAGGAACCTCCATACTGTTCTCCATAGTGGCTATATCAATTTACATTCCCACCAACAGTGCAAGAGGGTTCCCTTTCCTCCACACCCTCTCCAGCATGTATTGTTTGTAGATTTTTTGATGATGGCCACAGGGTGACACATTTCTAATTACCTGTCATTTCTCACCATGTTGATTAGGTATGTGACTCCCAGAAAAATTCAGTTGGCCTTTATTTTGTCTTGTGCAACCTGAGAGAATGTATTCTTCCTGTGTCAGTTCTTCAAGTATTTGAAGAGAGAAACCATTACAGCTTAAGCCGAGTGCACTGACCTGAATGTTTTAAGTCTCACGTCATCAGTTGCCTTTCTCATCCAGGTTCTTGGCATCCCTTTTTTAAAAAAAAATATTTATTTATTTATGGCTGTTTTGGGTCTTCGTTGCTGCACGTGGGCTTTCTCTAGTTGCAGCGAGCGGGGGGCTACTCTTCGTTGCAGTGTGCAGGCTTCTCATTGCAGTGGTTTCTCTTGTTGCAGAGGATGGGCTCTAGGCACATGGGCTTCAGTAGCTGTGGCATGCGGGCTCAGTAGTTGTGGCTTGTGGGCTCTAAAGCGCAGGCTCAGTAGTTGTGGTGAACGGGCTTAGTTGTTTTGTGGCATGTGGGATCTTCCCGGACCGGGGTTCGAACCCATGTCCCCTGCATTGGCAGGCAGATTCTTAACCACTGAACCACCAGGGAAGCCCTTGGTATCCCTTTTCAGTAGAGATGTTATCCAGAAATGGATACGCTGTTCAGAATATGGTCTGACCACATTAGAGTAGAAAGGTTCACATGTTCTGTATACATTTTCTTAATACAACTTGAGATTGCATTTGCATCCTGGGCATTCTAATTCTCTTTGTATCAGGAAATAAAGATGGTGATTTTTAGAAGATAGCTTCATTTATTAAACGTTTGATTTAAATGTCTTTATCTTAATTGATTGTTGCATAGAATGAACGATATTGCTCTGAGGATTTTATTTCCCCTGATGCTTAATTGTGGAATACGTTGTGGCTCTTGGGAAGAATGAGATTATCGGTCTTCTTGATTCTATTGCTGTCTGATTCCACTGCTGTGTCATCTTGAGTATCGCCAGCCCTTAGGTAGCGGTCCTCTCCTTTGTCACCCGGTCATCCCACTCTCCCTACACGGGTGAGGACTGCAGCTTGCTGGCCCTTTGTGATCCCATGCGGAGGATGAATTGTGATGTTGACAGCCTGCCCGAGAACAGCTTGTCTACCCTGAAAGATTCCGAGTATGACTCGGAGGTGGAGTACAAGCACCAGAGGAGATTCTGAAGGTTGCAGAGCTTGCAGGAGAGCTTTGGGGGTGATACTTCAGACACAGATGTGAGCCCCGAAATCACTGCTCTCCTAGGCCTGATCTTCAGTAGAAATACATATATCACCCTATTTGACCTTTATCTGTCATGGGCATTGTTTTAAAGGTCATACATGTGAAACACAGGAGAATGTTTTTCTCTACTAAGTTAGGGAAAACTCTCACAGGTTTCCTTTTGAGGCCACTTTGTTCCATAACAGCGTTGACTGTAGATTCAGGTGCATATTTTTCTTCTTTTTACTTCATGATGTATATGTGTAATGAAAGACTTTGCTTTATAATGGCTGACTTTTTAATAAAAAAACAGGTTCCTGACATAAGGGATGAAGGTGGCTCAGAAGGTGTGGCTTCCATCCTGGATTAGAAGCCCGAGGGGTCTGCTAGTGAAGGCCACGTTGTTATTAGCTCCTCAAGAAAGCCCATCTCGGCCCTTTCACCACAGGCAGGTGGCTTTGGGGGCACTTTTATTCATGAACACTTCATTTTTGTGCCATCTAACTTACTAGGAAGAAAGCTGGCACTACCTTTGTCATCCACTGTGGCTTTCTTTCCCTAGATGGACATGGTGGATGGTAACCATAAATCCTATGGCTTGCAGAAGCCTTACAAGATTGTGCTGGCCGGGGATGCTGCAGTGGGGAAGCCAAGTTTCCTCATGAGACTTTGCAAGGATGAATTTTGAGGGAGTACAGGTGACACCCTGGGTATGGTTCCTTTGTCAGTGGATAATGGGAAAAAGACCTTCTTTACCTTGATTCTGTTTTCTCTAGGAATTACATACACAGATACATGGATCTCTCCCTTTCTCTCTCTCTGTACAATACATATATATATAGGTAGGTGTGTGTGTTTGTCCTTGTCTATAGTCCTCCTCTGTTTTGGCTAAGGCCTAAATTTGGGAAAGGAAGACTAACAAAGGACTTAGGTATTTACTTACCCAGCGAAATCAACCAAACCAAGTTTAGAGCCAGAAATGACAGATTCATTTATGCAGCAAGCATTTCCTGAGTCCTGCTGGGAGTCACATACTGTTGTAGGAGTACGGGCACGCAGTAAACAAAATCGAGGAAGTCCCAGCCTGAAAGGAACTTACATCCAAAGGAAGGAAATGGATGAAAAGCAAATTGAAAGAATGAGGTTTGGGAGAGGTGCACTTTTACACAAGGTGCCCAGGGAAAGCCTTTCTGATCGGGTGTCATTGGATGTTGATAAAGTGATCTTACTGATGGCCTTTTTGCCATTACGTTCAAAATCATGGCTGGGTGTATGTTCCCTCTCCTCCTTCACAACAGAATATATGAATAATACCTCTCAGAACAAGGAAAAGGTAGTGTCATGGTTTCTCAAATTTGCATAATAATTAGAAAAAGGACTTGAAAATATGCAAATTATAATTTATTTTTCTTCATCTAAAGAGTTCTTATTTTGATAACCAGAAGCGTTAGAACAGATTGACTACCCTCTTCACAAGGGGTGTCTTTTTTTTTTTTTACATCTTTATGGAGTATAATTGCTTTACAATGGTGTGTTAGTTTCTGCTTTATAACAAAGTAAATCAGCTATATATATACGTATATCCCCATAGCTCCTCCCTCTGACGTCTCCCTCCCACCCTCCCTAACCCACCCCTCTAGGTGGTCAGAAAGCACCGAGCTGATCTCCCTGTGCTATGCTGCTGCTTCCCACTAGCTATCTATTTTACATTTGGTGGTGTATATATGTCCATGCCAATTTCTTCATCCCAGCTTACCCTTCCCACTCCCCATGTCCTCAAGTCCATTCTCTACGTCTGCGTCTTTATTCCTCTCCTGCCCCTAGGTTCTTCAGAACCATTTTTTTTCTTTTTTATATTCCATATATATGTGTTACCATACGGTATTTGTTTTTCCTCTTTCTGACGTACTTCACTCTGTATGACAGACCCTGGGTCCATCCACCTCACTACAAATAACTCAATTTCGTTTCTTTTTATGGCTGGGTAATATTCCATTGTATATCTGTGCCACATCTTCTTTATCCATTCATCTGTTGATGACACTTAGGTTACTTCCATATCCTGGCTATTGTAAATAGAGCTGCAATGAACATTGTGGTATGTGACTCTTTTTCAATTATGGATTTCTCAGGATATATGCCCAGTAGTGGAATTGTTGGGTCATATGGTAGTTCTACTTTTAGTTTTTTAAGGAAGCTCCATACTGTTCTCCATAGTGGCTGTATCAATTTACATTCCCACCAACAGTGCAAGAGGGTTCCCTTTTCTCCACACCCTCTCTAGCATTTATTGTCTCTAGATTTTTTGATGATGGCCATTCTCACTGGTATGAGGTGATACCTCATTGTAGTTTTGATCTGTATTTCTCTGATGATTAGTGATGTTGAGCATCCTTTCATGTGTTTATTGGCAATCTGTATATCTTCTTTAGAGATATGTCTAGTTCTTCTGCCCATTTTTGGATTGGGCTGTTTGTTTTTGTCATATTGAGCTGCATGAGTTCCTTGTAAATTTTGGAGATTAATCCTTTGTCAGTTGCTTCATTTGCAAATATTTTCTCCCATTCTGTGGGTTGTCTTTTTGTCTTGTTTATGGTTTCCTTTGCTGTGCAAAAGCTTTGAAGTTTCATTAGGTCCCTTTTGTTTATTTTTGTTTTTATTTCCATTTCTCTAGGAGGTGGGTCAAAAAGGATCTTGCTGTGATTTATGTCATACAGTGTTCTGCCTTGTTTTTCTCTAAGAGTTTTATAGTGTCTGGCCTTACATTTAGGTCTTTAATCCATTTTGAGTTTATTTTTGTGTATGGTGTTAGGGAGTGTTCTAGTTTCATTCTTTTACATGTAACTGTCCAGTTTTCCCAGCACTACTTATTGGAGAGGCTGTCTTTTCTCCATTGTATATTCTTGCCTCCTTTATAAAAATAAGGCGACCATATGTGTGTGGGTTTATCTCTGGGCTTTCTATCCTGTTCCATTGATCTGTATTTCTGTTTTTGTGCCAGTACCATACTGTCTTGATTACTGTAGCTTTGTAGTATAGTCTGAAGTCAGGAAGCCTGATTCCTCCAGCTCTGTTTTTCTTTCTCAAGATTGCTTTGGCTATTTGGGGTCTTTTGATTTCCATACAGATTGTGAAATTTTTTCTAGTTCTGTGAAATATGCCATTAGTAGTTTGATAGAGATTGCATTGCATCTGTAGGTGGCTTTGGGTGGTACAGTCATTTTCACAATGTTGATTCTTCCAATCCAAGAGTATGGTATATCTCTCCATCTGTTTGTATCATCTTTAATTTCTTTCATCAGTGTCTTACAGTTTTCTGCATACAGGTCTTTTGTCTTCTTAGGTAGGTTTATTCCTAGGTATTTTATTCTTTTTGTTGCAGTGGTAAATGGGAGTGTTCCTTAATTTCTCTTTCAGATTTTTCATCATTAGTGTATAGGAATGCCAGAGATTTCTGTGCATTAATTTTGTATCCTGCTACTTTACCAAATTCATTGATTAGCTCTAGTAGTTTTCTGATATAGCATCTTTAGGATTCTCTATGTGTTGTATCATGTCATCTGCACACAGTGACAGCTTTACTTCTTCTTTTCTGATTTGGATTCCTTTTATTTCTTTATCTTCTCTGATTGCTGTGGCTAAAGATTCCAAAACTATGTTGAGTAATAGTGGTGAGAGTAGACAACCTTGTCTTATTCCCGATCTTAGAGGAAATGGTTTGTTTTTCACCACTGAGAATGATGTTGGCTGTGGGTTTGTCATATATGGCCTTTATTATGCTGAGGTAAGTTCTCTCTATGCCTACTTTCTGGAGAGTTTTTATCATAAATGGGTGTTGAATTTTGTCAAAAGCTTTTTCTGCATCTATTGAGACGATCATATGGTTTTTCTCCTTCAATTTGTTAACATGGTTTATCACATTGATTGATTTGCATATATTGAAGAATCCTTGCATTCCTGGGATAAACCCCACTTGTTCATGGTGTATGATCCTTTTATTGTGCTGTTGGATTCTGTTTGCTAGTATTTTGTTGAGGATTTTGCATCTGTGTTCATCAGTGATATTGGCCTGTAGTTTTCTTTCTTTGTGACATGTTTGTCTGGTTTTGGTATCAGGGCGATGGTGGCCTCAAAGAATGAGTTTGGGAGTGTTCCTCCCTCTGCTATATTTTGGAAGAGTTTGAGAAGGATAGGTGTTAGCTCTTCTCTAAATGTTTGATAGACTTCACCTGTGAAGCCATCTGGTCCTGGGCTTTTGTTTGTTGGAAGATTTTTAATCACAGTTTCAATTTCGGTGCTTGTGATTGGTCTGTTCTTATTTTCTATTTCTTCCTGTTTCAGTCTCAGAAGGTTATGCTTTTCTAAGAATTTTTCCATTTCTTCCAGGTTGTCCATTTTATTGGCATAAAGTTGCTTGTAGTAATCTCTCATGATCCTTTGTATTTCTGCAGTGTGACTTGTTACTTCTCCTTTTTCATTTCTATTTTTTTTTGAATTTTATTTAATTTATTTTTGTATACAGGAGGTTCTTATTAGTTATCCATTTTTTACATATTAGTGTATATATGTCAATCCCAATCTTCCAATTCATCATTTATGATTTCTTTCCTTCTGATAACTTTGGGGAATTTTTGTTCTTCTTTCTCTAATTGCTTTAGGTGTAAGGTTAGGTTGTTTGTTTGAGCTGTTTCTTGTTTCCTGAGGTAAGATTGTATCACTGTAAACTTCCCTTTAGAACTGCTTTTGCTGCATCCCATAGTTTTTGGGTCATTGTGTTTACATTGTAATTTGTTTCTAGGTATTTTTTGATTTCCTCTTGATTTCTTCAGTGATCTCTTGGTTATTTAGTAATGTATTGTTTAGCCTCCATCTGTTTGTATTTTTTACAGATTTTTCCCTGTAATTGATATCTAGTTTCATAGTGTTGTGGTCAGAAGAGATACTTGATACAATTTCAGTTTTCTTAAATTTACCAAGGCTTGATTTGTGACCCAAGACATGATCTATCCTGGAGTGTGTTCTATGAGCACTTGAGAAGAAAGTGTATTCTGTTGTTTTTGGATGGAATGTCCTATAAATATCAATTAAGTCCATCTTGTTTAATCTATCATTTAAAGCTTGTGTTTCCTTATTTACTTTCATTTTGGGTGATCTGTCCATGGGTGAAAGTGGGGTGTTAAAGTCCCCTACTATGATTGTGTTACTGTCGATTTCCTCTTTTATGGCTGTTAGTATTTGCCTTATGTATTGAGGTGCTCCTATGTTGGGTGCATAAATATTTACAATTGTTATATCTTCTTCTTGGATTGATCCCTTGATCATTATGTAATGTCCTTCTCTGTCTCTTGTAATAGTCTTTATTTTAAAGTCTATTTTGTCTGATATGAGAATTGCTACTCCAGCTTTCTTTTGATTTCCATTTGCTTGGAATATCTTTTTCCATCTTGTCACTTTCAGTCTGTATGTGTCCCTAGGTCTGAAGTGGGTCTCTTGTAGACAGCATATATATGGGTCTTGTTTTTGTATCCATTCAGCAAGCCTGTGTCTTTTGGTTGGAGCATTTAATCCATTTACATTTAAGGTAGTTATTGATATGTATGTTCCTTTTACCATTTTATTAATTGTTTTGGGTTTTTTATTGTAGGTCTTTTCCTTCTCTTGTGTTTCCTGCCTAGAAGTTGCTTTAGTACTTGTTGTAAAGCTGGTTTGGTGGTGCTGAATTCTCTTAGTCTTTGCTTGTCTGTAAAGTTTTTAATTTCTTTGTCGAATCTGAATGAGATCCTTGCTGGGTAGAGTAATCTTGGTTGTAGGTTTTTCTCTTTCATCACTTTAAATATTTCCTGCCACTCCCTTCTGGCTTGCAGAGTTTCTACTGAAAGATCGGCTGTTAACTTTATGGGGATTTCCTTGTATGTTATTTGTTGCTTTTCCCCTGCTGCTTTTAATATTTATTTGTGTGTATTTAATTTTTGATAGTTTGATTGATATGTGTCTTGGAGTGTTTCTCCTTGGATTTATCCTGTATGGAACTCTCTGTGCTTCCTCGACTTGATTGACTATTTCCTTTCCTGTATTAGGGAAGTTTTCAAGTATAATCTCTTCAAATATTTTCTCATCCCCTTTCTTTTTCTCTTGTTCTTCTGGGACCCCTATAATTTGAATGTTGGTGCATTTAATGTTGTCGCAGAGGTCTCTGAGACTATCCTCAATTCTTTTCATTCTTTTTTCTTCTTTCTGCTCTCTGGTAGTTATTTCCACTATTGTATCTTCCAGGTCACTTATCCATTCTTCTGCCTCAGTTATTCTGCTATTGATTCCTT
Source organism: Orcinus orca (assembly GCF_937001465.1). Lineage (NCBI taxonomy): Eukaryota > Metazoa > Chordata > Mammalia > Artiodactyla > Delphinidae > Orcinus > Orcinus orca. Next base: position 83,247,120 of record NC_064564.1, on the reverse strand, counting down.
CTAGAGAGTTTTTAATTTATTTATTATGTTGTTCATCATTGTTTGTTTGCTCTTTAGTTCTTCTAGGTCTTTGTTAGATGTTTCTTGTTTTTTTTCCATTCTATTTCTGAGATTTTGGGTCATCTTTACTGTCAGTACTCTGAATTCTTTTGCAGGTAGACTGCCTATTTCCTCTTCATTTGTTTGGTATGGTGGGTGTTTACCTTGCTCCGTCATGTGCTGTGTGTTTCTCTGTCTTCTCATTTTGTTTAACTTACTGTGTTTGGGGTCTCCTTTTCGCAGGCTGCAGGTTTGCAGTTCCCGTTGTTTTTGTTGTCTGCCCCAAGTGGCTAAGGTTGTTTCAGTGGGTTGTGTAGGCCTCCTTGTGGAGGAGACTAGTGTCTGTGTTCTGGTGGATGAGGCTGGATCTTGTCTTTCCAGTGGGCAGGACCGCATCCGGTGTTGTGTTTTGGGGTGTCTGTGACCTTATTATGATTTTATGGAGCCTCTCTGCTAATGGGTGGGGTTGTGTTTCTGTCTTGCTACTTGTTTGGCATAAGGTTTCCAGCACTGGAGCTTGCTGGTCTTTGAGTGGACCTGGGTCTTAGCTTTGAGTTGGAGATCTCAGGGAGACCTTTTGCCGTTTGATGTTACGTGGAGCCAGGAGGTCCCTGTTGGACCAATTTCCTGAACTCGGCTGTCCCACCTCAGAGGCACAGCCCTGACACCCGGCCGGAGCACCAAGACCCTGTCAGCTGCACAGCTCGGTCAGCCATCCTGTCACGGAGTTGCCTGAAGGCCGGGCATCCTGTCGGGGGCTCCTCTCCTTGGGTCCTGGAGACACCTGAGGGGTGGCCTCCTGTCAGGGGCTTCCAGGTCAGTTGCAGTCGCCTGAGGTCCGGGCTCGGGTGTGAGTCATGTGGGGCGTTGGGCGCTCGCCTTCTCTGCTCCTGCGCGCAGCATTGGGGCGTTCAGCTGGCGTCTGAGCAGGTTATGGCTCAGGTTTACATCTGGGCCCCATGTTTACGACTGGGGGGGTTTACATCTGAGGGTTTGCTTCTGGAACCCAGTTTTACATCTGGGCCCGGTTTACCACTTGGGGGGTTTACACAGTGGGTGTCTTTGTAAATTTGTGGTTCTCTGTTATACCCTTCAAGATAACAAATTTGAAAGTTCACTTCAGTTTGATTCATAAAAATACCACAATATTTGGTTCGGTTGCTAGAGAGCGTACCCTGTATACATACACAGAGTTTACCTGCATATATACATATATACATAGACATTTATGTGCATGCACACACACAGATATAACTGAGTCCATCTAATTACATGGGCAAATAGAACATAGATTTTCCTTTTGTCTATAGATCAAATCCTTCCCCAAGTCAGCCAACCTGTGGATGTGCATCTGTGCACATGTCTGTGGTCTGACTTATAATTAGTTTGTGAAGGTTACTCCTCTTGAAGGCCAGATTCATTTCTCTCTACCTCGCTGAACTTTGGCTTACTGGCCCTTGTCTCATCCAAATAAGGGTTGAAAGTAAAAACCGATGGAATTATTTACATCATGTTCTCCATGTCCTCTTATATTTTTTTCAGAAGTTGATTTTCAATTGAAAACTCTTGTCGTAGATGGAGAACTAACAGCCCTGCAGCACTGGGATACGGCTGGGCAGGAGAGGCAAGTGCTTTCCATAATGCTTTGAATTCTGCTGAGTTTTGCACAGACAAGCCATTTAAAAAATATGTGTGGTTGACATGGCCCTATTTAAGGTCCTGTAAAGTGCTGCACCTGGTTTAGAGTTAGGACGTGGGTGGAGGTGTGCTCTTCCTCTGGTGAGCACCCCATACCCTGTGTGTGTGCCCCGTGGTGTTGCACATGGGTAGTTCTTCTCCCACCCACGCACAGTATTCCCTACCCACCACCCCCAAAATAATTTTTCTCTGATGTGCCTCTTCTTCCATCCTTCTCTGTACCTCCACATGGGATCTGGTAGCTTGCTACTGAGGCTGAAATTTTTAGAACTTATGCTCTCAAGCTATGCTCTGAGGCTTGTAGACATTCTTGGGATTGTTTGGTGGAGAAAATGATTTGCTTTTCTAAATCAGCAGCCCAGATTCTTATGTTGTTACCATTCACCAAGTCATTCTAGGCCTGGGGGATGGCTATTTCACAGTAATAGGCTGCTATTAGATTCTTCTCAATTGGGGGTTATTTTAGAAGATGAGAAGAAAGTGAGCATCAAAGAGTTGAAGAATGAGGCAGCCCCAAACTGACTGACTGATTAGAACTGTTACTTATCTGCTTTTCTCTCTTCCAGATTCAGAAGTATTGCTTAAGTCTTACTTCAGAAGAGCAGATGGTGTTTTGCTGCTGTATGATGTTACATGTGAGACAAGCTTTCTCAACGTACGAGAATGGGAAGGTACAGTTGAGGTAAGAAGTGAAAACAGAGAAACAAAAGAGTTACACAGGAGAGTCACAGGCTGTCTTGGAAAATGCACTTTCTCTTCTTTGTCAAAATGAACTTGATTAGAAGCCACTGATCCAGGCCATCAGGAAGAACTGGATGTGAGATGTGGGGTTCCCAGTGGCATCTGGCAGTACTGGTCTCTTCCTTAGTAGCTGGGCAAGTTCCCACTGAGCCAAGGACACTACTACAGTGAGCTTCTGGGGAAAAAAGATAACTTCTGTGTTTTCTTATAGATAAAATCAGAACCCCATGGGCAGTGAATGAAAATTCAGCCAGCCCAAGAAGGAGCAGCAGCTCTCACAAACAAGGGGGTGATGGGGCTGGGTGTGTAGTGTGATTGGAGGTATAATAGGGCCTCCATGTGTGCTAGAGGCATAGGTGAGATACCACCTGGGTGTGAGCTTGTGTCAGGTCCAAATTCTATAGCGTAGAGACCTGTGTTCTCGACCTTATTCTTTCTGGTAGTGATTTGGGTGATTTACGTATCTCAAAGTACCACTGAAATAACCAGTTGGTATTTTAAACATGTGTGGTAACTATCTGTGCTTTGTTTTGCTCCAGTAAGATGGTGTCTTTCATCTGGGGAGCTTTCATATCCTTTGGTTTCATTTTAAATACTTTTTAAAGTAGGAAATGATTTTGACCACGGTTAGCGTGCTACCAACAGTCATTAATAACCGTGACACTACAGTTCAAGCCATGGTTTAGCATGCTCTCCCGGAGAAAAACAAAACAAAACTGGTGGCTAATACAATTTTTCAAGTAAGTCTATTATCTATAACTTTTAACAGGCTTTAAGTGCAGTGGTGGCTGAACAGAGAACTGATTGCTCTCTGATCTCAGGTTAGCCTCTAGATTCTTCAGTTGGGCCTATTTCATACCCTGTAAATCACCAGAATGAGTGTTTTCTTTCTAACTAGAGAAGTGATTTAAGAAATGACTGGTTGAAATTGCAATAAGACTTAGACAATGATAAATAAACATGCATTTTGTTCAACTGAAATATCACGACTTAAAATTATTATAAACACAATGAAAGCATGTTGACATTTATATAATATTTTATTTCACAAAATTTCCCACATGTTATATTCATCTCTGTAATATCTGAGAAAGGAAGTAAGAAATGTAATGTTATTCTCACTTTTTATGAGAAACCTAAGGCATAGAAAGTGTATGACACTGGTTTTTGGTTATTTAGGGGTTAGGAGTAGAAGGGGAAATGGGACCTCCTGATTCAACATCGGTTGCTCCTTTGATTAAGCACCAGAGTGTGCAGCAAATTAAGAAAAAAAAATCTTTTGATGTCAAGAAAGGATCTCCAAGGTAGTTAGTGCGTAGAGGAGAGGCATCTGCTCAAGGGAACAGATGGCCTCCCTGGGATAGACCAGTGAGTTCGGAGAATCCGGTGAGAATGGATAATCCCAGCTCACTCATACCTACAGATATTTAAGATCTGTAGCAAAACATTTTATTGTTGGAACTGTTGGATTTGGTCTTCATTTTAAGACTTTGGATTATATTCAAGAAAAGGAGGCACAAAAGGCAGGGTCGGCCATAGGGTTGAAATAGCCCTTAGTGACCAGCTGTGGCCTGTGCCAGGGGCCCCATGGCCATAATTTGCTAAATAAGCACCTACATATGGTAAGTGACCTTTTTAGCTATTCGTATTACCTTTCATATGGTCTAAAAAGGAAGAAAACTGTATTCAAGATGAATTCTTGAATTTGTTATGTAGAAAAAATTAGATGCCACTTGGCATTTGACTTTTCACTTATCACAGTGAACCTTTGCCATGGCTTTACCTTTTCTAATTTGAGGAAATTGTATTGGGATGATTTATATGACCACTATAAATATGGGTAGAAACTAATGGTGAGATCGTTGGGATAAGCCAGAGGGTTGAGAAGCAGTAGAATGTCAGTGGTGAATGGACCCTCTGAATTAATAATTAATACACTTCGATTGAAAATCACTGGGTTACAAAATCTTATAATAAAATGAAGACTATTTACTTACCTGCCATAAATCAGTTATTGTTTGAATATTTACAATATTCAAACAATATTGATCTCTTTTACACATTCAAAAATATTTCTGAAATACCTGCTTTGTGTGTGTACTGGACTCGTGCTTGCAATATATCCATTAATAAAACACAGAGCCCTACCCTTATGGAGCTTGTGCTCCAGTGGGGGAGGCATAACACACAACAAACTTAAATAAAATAAGTAGAATGATAGAAAGTGATAAATGTTATGAAAACAAAAAGAGGGCTGGATAACGGGCCTTACGGTGAGGCAGGGGGCTGCAGGTAGTGTGGTCAGGGTAGCCACACCAGAAGGTGATATTTGAGTCAGGACTTGAAGGAGGTGCCAGTATGTTCCTGTATGACTTTGGGAAGGTCATTTAGACGCTCAGACCCTTGGCTTACTTAAGCGAATATATATATATTTTTTTAAGTAGTCCTTTTTTTTTAATTTTTAAAATTTATTTATGGCTGCGTTGGGTCTTCGTTTCTGTGCAAGGGCTTTCTCTAGTTGTGACGAGCGTGGGCCACTCTCCATCGCGGTGCGCGGGCCTCTCACTATCGTGGCCTCTCTTGTTGTGGATTACAGGCTTCAGACGCGCAGGCTCAGTAGTTATGGTTCACAGGCCCAGTTGCTCCGCGGCATGTGGGATCCTCCCAGACCAGGGCTCGAACCCGTGTCCCCTGCATTGGCAGGCAGATTCTCAACCACTGCGTCACCAGGGAAGCCCTTAAGCAAATATTTGATTCATGGCTTGCACGTGATGCCCCCTTGGATCCTGAGCAGTTCCCCACCGAACGCAATTACTTAACACCTTAATGGGTGGGGTGTCCAGTTTTAGGGAAAGCCTTTCATTTCCTTCTGCCCTTCGCTTTTACTTCACTCTGGTACGTTCAGTTGGAGGAAAATGGTCTGAAAAGAAAGGAAGTCGAATACAGTTTCCTTGTTCCTGAGGCTCATTTCTTGATGCTGTATCAGGTGTGACACCGAAGTGGATGAACACCTGGATGTCTTTAGGCACCGCAAAGGGTCATTCCCCACGTCTCAGTCAGGGCTGCTGTCTCTCTTGTTCAGGATCCAGAGCAAGGGTTGTCTGCTTGTCCTCCCTTCTCATCCCGCCTGCTGAAGGGGGATGTGCCCTTGCTGATCCCTTCATTTTACAGATAGGGAAGGTGAAGCGGAACCAGGAACAGACTTGCCTGACTTCACGCAGCCAGTGAGCAGCCACGTGGTGGGATTGGTGGGGTCTCAAGCTTAACCCTGCCTCTCAGCGCTTCCGCTGCGCTCGCCAGCTCCCCTGTGAGTGTCGGGGCTGTGTGACAGCGTGCTGTGCTGATTTGGGGGCATTAATCTTAAGAGTCTGTTACGTTGAGTGATCGCTCAGTGAGTCCTCGCAAGAAAAATGTTGACCTTTAGGGCCCTTGTATTTTGCTTTTGCTATAAACCAGAGAGCAGTGAGTGTGGAACTTTCAGACTCTTTTTTTTTTTTTTTTTTTTTTTTGGCGGTACGCGGGCCTCTCACTGTTGTGGCCTCTCCTGTTGCGGAGCACAGGCTCTGGACGCGCAGGCTCAGCGGCCATGGCTCACGGGCCCAGCCGCTCTGCGGCACGTGGGATCTTCCCGGACCGGGGTATGAACCCGTGTCCCCTTCATCGGCAGGCGAACTCTCAACGACTGCGCCACCAGGCAAGCCCCAGACTCCATTTTTGTCCCATTGTAGCTGAGGGAATTCTTGTGCGTTTTATACCTGAGGTAATGAAGTTGATTTGTAATCACCACTGTTTGGAGTGAAAGTTGTGGAAAATTATGTGGGCACCACAGCCGAGTAGAGTTTTGTGGTCATGCCTCTTGAGTTTTATTGGTTTGTATAGTGGCAAGGGTGATGGAATCAGTTTGGACCACCCTGGCCTTGGTCCTTCCAAGGTCTTACTTAACCTCTCTGAATTTCAGTTTTCTCACCTGGCAATGGGAGAAAGTTTGGCTCCTTTTAGAGATAGTTTGAGGTTTGAAGATACTGTGTATACATCACGTGGCACATAAGGGGCATTTGGAAATGGTAGCTGTTGTTGTCATCATCCTCATAACTTGTCCAATGTGTGACGTGTGCACAGTTTTTCCTTTTCTTCGTGGTAGGCTGCAGCCCATGAGAGCACTCCTATCGTGTTGGTAGGAAACAAGGGTGATCTTCATGACGCTGCTAAAGCAGAGGGACAAAAACATGTCCCAGGGTACCTTGGAGAAAATGGTAAGAGTGAGAGTGGGTCCACGCTGGAAGGGGTCTTCCACTTTTGTCAACCTTAGCTGAAGAGGTTGTTTGACGGACCTCCACTCAGTTTGATGGGTCTTCTGTCCTTATACAGGCAGAACTCCCAGCGCCCCCGCCCCCATGCCTGTCTGCCCCATAACTGTTGGTAACTGCACCAAGAATTAAATCCCTTAGAGAGGTAAAAGCATCAGTGATCGTTTTCCCCCACTGAGTGTCGGTGACAAAGAGGAGGCAAAATTATCCCGCCTTCCTCCTCACTCTTCCCCAGCTCCTGGAACCCTTCTCCAGTCCTGGAATTTGGGTAAAAGGAAAAGAACGGGTGTCCTATTTTGAAAACATGGGTTTGGTTCCAGAGGGTCCCTGTGCCAACGGGCAGCAGGTGGTGCTGTGTGTCACCTGGGTGAAGGGGTGAAGGGAATTGGAAGACTTGTTCTTTTCTGTAAGGTTTGTATTCAGTTGGAATAGTGTAAAATTATTTCTGGTTATGCATTTGTATAGTGGTTGGACCCTGTTTCTGTCCAGATTGTTATTGTGGGTAATGTTTTTTTCTCTCGTTATTATCATTGTATCAGAAGGCTGCATGGCCCTCTTGTGCCTTGTCTTACCCAAACAAGGAACCAGATGCTCCTTGGGTTAAATAAGAGGTTCTTACCATAACAGGCTGACCTGATGTTGCTATCGTTGCTGTCTGTCGTCAGTACCATGAAAGGACTGCTCTGTAGCATATACATGTTAACTTTAAAAAGAAGTTTCAAGCTCACTATTTAAAAAAAATATTATTTATTTATTTATTTGGCTGCATCGCGTGTTCGTCATGGCACACGGGATCTTTAGTTGCAGCATGCAGGATCTTTTAGTTGTGGCATGCGGGGTCTTTAGTTGCGACTTGCAAACTCTTAGTTGTGGCATGTGGGATCTAGTTCCCTGACCAGGGATTGAACCTGGACCCCCTGCATTGGGAGCTTGGAGTCTTAGCCACTGGACCACCAGGGAAGTCCCAACCTCACTGTTTTAAGTTGGAATTATTACTTGTTTTAAATTTTAGAACTTTGAACCAAATATGATAAACATCAAAACTAGGCAATGAAATACAGAAGAGATTGATTCAACACATATTTAACTGTATCCACCATGTGAAAAGCACTCCATTGTGAGCTGAGCAAAGGGTAGAGAACAAAGCAGACTGTCCTTGCCCTCACGTAGTTTACTGTCCGGGGCAGAGAGATATTAAACTCATGTAATCCACGTGTCCCTCTAGAGATTTCAGAATTCCTGGCTGCAGGCCAGTTTTATTCCCTCTTCACGATTTCTCAGATTTCCCGAGGTTTGCTTCCTTATTATGCATCTCTTGACCTCCACCCTCCTGCATCCTCAAAGGCAGTCTCTATTTCACCCCATAACATCCTGGCTGTGCCAGGTAGCAGCACTACCCATTTCTACTAGAAATACATTCATGTTTTTTTTTTTTTTAAGCTTTTCTGTGGATTTGGGGGCTCACGGGTAAAGGTTTCACAGTAGTCTTTGCCTGTTGTTCGGTTCTTCCCTTTCTCTCTGCTCCGGAGCACCCATCACATCCTGCCTGTATCCCACACAGGTCTGTGTCGCCCACACCCAGCCCCACAGCACACACAGTTCTCCTTTCCTAAGGGAAATTTTCTCCAGCTTGTTAGACAAAGACACACAAAAATAACTTGGTCAATTACAGCTGTGGCAAGTGCTATACTGGGAAAATACATATGTCAAGAGGTTTTATAATAGGAAAACCTAATATCGACTTTTCAGAGTTAGAAAACACTTAACTTCAAGGGAGGATTACCTAAAAATCTAGAAGGTAGGTAAAAGTCAGCCTGGTGAAGGGTGTTAGTGGGGTAGGGGATGACTTAGTAGTGGGAACAGTAGATGCATATGTCCTGAGGTGGGAGGGAATTTGGAGCATTGGGGAAATAGAGGGACGGCCAGGGTAACTTGAGCGTTGTGAGTGAGGGAGAGTGGTGACAGGTAAAACTGGGGGGTTGGCTGGGGCCACATACAAGCTAAGCCTTGTTGGCCATGTAAGCATTTCAGTATTACTTGAGAGGGATGGGGGAAAGCATTAAAGGGTTTGAAGAAGGAGAGTGGTATGATCGATGATTATATGCATAACCACTGGGGGGTTGAAAAATAGAGGACTAGAAAATGTCCATAGGTTTTAGTGACAGAGAGGCTGTTGAATCTTGATAGGAAGAGATGATAGGGTGAAGGGGAATGTGTGTTAGCTTCTGGCCAAAAGGAGACATACTTTATTTATTTATTTTTTATACAGCAGGTTCTTATTTATCCATTTTATACATATTAATGTATATATGTCAATCCCAACCTCCCAATTCATGACATACTTTAGATGGACATTTAATTCCTGAGTGGTTACCTTAAGCTATCATTTTTCTCTCTCTCAAATTATTTGATAGAGAACACTTGGTAGCACGTGTGACTCTTGGAAATAAGAACCTTAAAACATGAAATTTTGTATTACGGGTTTTTTTTTGGGGGGGGATGCAAAATAAAAATCCTCTGACTAGGAGTTGTTCCTGGAATAACTAGGCTCAAACCTGTTTTTTTTTTAAAGTACTGAAACTTTGAATTCAATTTCTTAGCTATTAGTTTTAGCATACTCAAAAGGGGAGTATTTTTATTTTATTTTATTGGTTTTAAAAGCTAACATTCCAGGAAACCTAATTAAAGCCTTCATTTAATGGTGTATTTATATTTTTTACAGACCTATGGGGCGTTACTTTGTAAAACAAATGCCAAAGATGGTTCGAATATAGTGGAAGCTGTTCTCCATCTCTCCTGGTAAAGTTTTGCCTTACATTTCGAAAACTGGATGCAGGATTGAATTTTCACTTAGCTGTTGTGTGTGCCAGATTTCTTGACCATAACATGAATCTGCATTGGAAAACACTGTCTTGTCTTTCAGTAGTGGTTGGAGAAACAAACATGGTTTTTATAAAAACTGGTAATGATGCTTGTTCACTGTGAACTTTGGCAAAATACCTTTACTGACAAACAAAGGAGATGTATCCGAGGTGTTGTTGATGTTTCTGCAAAATGTCACCACAAAGCTAATCGTTGACGGGTATGAATCACTTCCAGGAACCAGGTTTTAAACACAGGAGACTATTATGAATATAGCTGTCTATTATGACATTTTCCAAGGTAAAGGAAAAAAAAACTCAACAAAGCAAATTGTATATCATGCCGGTTGGAAGCACTTTGTTTAAATTATTACCCAGGTAATTATTAAGCTAAGTCAATGGTGTTAACAATAAATAATATTGTGGGATGTGGATTAGAATGAAAATTGCATCACTGAAGACCTTGGATTTAACTGTACTTTAATCGTTGCAGCATTCTTAGGAAATAAGAATGTTTTCTGTTAGATTTATTTCTTCTGCCTAGTTTTCTGCCACAAATGAAAAGATGATTCTTTGCTGGTCTAAAGGGATTAAATATCCAAAAAAAAAAAAAAATAGAGTAAAAAAACGTGTATCAACAAAATCCAGGCCAATGATACTTTAATTGCTGACAAAGCAAAAACATAACTTTAGGCGTGTGGTTCTTTTCCTGATCATTTGTGAGATTCTGGTTTTATAAGAATCTTAACTTTAGTGCAATAAGCTCGGTGCTACCTTAGCTTCAGGCAGGGGGTGCTGCATTGCTGTCCTGGATGAGCAGGAAAGGATGCTGCAGGTCAGGCCCTCCGCATGGCTGCTGGCTTCTGCCCAGCACGTTGGAGGAGTGTAGTGTCAGGAGGCTCAAAGTCTGATCTTAAATCTACCCCGAACAGCTGAAGAGCCTTGACTAAGTCCCTGTCTTCCTTTAGGCATTTCTAATCTGTACAGCGAGGGTGCTGAAGAAAATGATCCCTAAGGCCCTTCCAGTCCTGACAGTCTATGATTCTATATGTAACAGCCTGGACTCCACTGAATAACATAATCACTGTTTAACACTGACTTGTCTTGTGGGGTCATATTACAGTTAAATGACTCCAAAGTGCCACCGTCACACCCAGATTGCAGAATTGATTCTCTTTTTATAATCGATTCTCTATGTTACAAGGATAGGAGAGCTGGAGGCCGCTTGTGCTCTTCCCGTGTGCTCCTGCCAGAGAGTTGGCTCAGCCCGGCACCACCCTGTTTACAGTGTAGCTTCCACTCAGGTTTGTGTTTCTTTGGGAACACAAAACACCTGGGTGCAGAAGCGTTTGATAACAAGGTCACTTCTTGTGAACCATTTATCAAGGAGTTTTTCAAATGGTTGTTATTGTATTGTGGCCTGGCTTGAGCCCTCTGAGTTCTGTTAACAATGTGTTAAATATGAAAATTAGAAATAAACAAACATGTAAAGACTTTAATTTGCTTTATACTGTGCCATCAGATTTGCTTGTCAAAGTACCCAAGTCTTAAGTGAAAACGGCATAGTTTCCACAGGTAAAACTACCATTTAAAAAAGTGTTACACACCATACACAAAAATAAACTCCAAATGGATTAAAGACCTAAATGTAAGGCCAGACACTATCAAACTCTTAGAGGAAAACATAGGCAGAACACTCTATGACATAAATCACAGCAAGGTCCTTTTTGACCCACCTCCTAGAGGAATGGAAATAAAAACAAAAATAAACAAATGGGACCTAATGAAACTTAAAAGCTTTTGCACAGCAAAGGAAACCATAAACAAGACGAAAAGACAACCCTCAGAATGGGAGAAAATATTTGCAAATGAAGCAACTGACAAAGGATTAATCTCAAAAATATACAAGCAACTCATGCAGCTCAATATCAAAAAAACAAACAACCCAATCCAAAAATGGGCAGAAGACCTAAATAGACATTTCTCCAAAGAAGATATACAGATTGCCAACAAACACATGAAAGAATGCTCAACATCATTAATCATTAGAGAAATGCAAATCAAAACCACAATGAAGTATCACCTCACATCAGTCAGAATGGCCATCATCAAAAAAATCTACAAACAATAAATGCTGGAGGGGGTGTGGAGAAAAGGGAACCCTCTCGTGCTGTTGGTGAGAATGTAAATTGATACAGCCTCTATGGAGAACTGTATGGAGGTTCCTTAAAAAACTAAAAGTAGAACTACCATATGACCCAGCAATCCCACTACTGGGCATATACCCTGAGAAAACCATAATTCAAAAAGAGACATGTACCACAGTGTTCACTGCAGCAGTATTTACAATAGCCAGGACATGGAAGCAACCTAACTGTCCATTGACAGATGAATGGATGAAGAAGATGTGGCACATATATACAATGGAATATTACTCAGCCATTACAAAAGAAAGAAATTGAGTTATTTGTAGTGAGGTGGATGGACCTAGAGTCTGTCATACACAGTGAAGTAAGAAAGAGAAAAACAAATACCGTATGCTAACACGAATATATGGACTCTAAAAAAGTGGTACTGCTGAGCCTAGTGGCAGGGCAGGAATAAAGTTGCAGACGTAGAGAATGGACTTGAGGACACAGGGAGAGGGAAGGGTAAGCTGGGACAAAGTGAGAGGGTGGCATGGACATATATACACTACCAAATGTAAAATAGATAGCTAGTGGGAAGCTGCTGCATAGCACAGGGAGATCAGCTCAGTGCTTTGTGATGACCTAGAGGGGTGGGATAAGGAGGGTGGGAGGGAGGCTCAAGAGGGAGGGGATATGGGGATATATGTATACGTACAGCTGATTCACTTTGTTATACAGCAGAAACTAACATAACGTTGTAAAGCAATTATACTCCAATAAAGATGTGAAAAAAAAATAAAGTGTTACAGCCTTTAGAATGTTATATATAATGCAAAACATGTAAGTTCTTGATTTAGATTTCATAAGATATTTCCCGGCATGGTCCCTTTCTTTCCATGTCATGTCATAAAACTTGAACTAGAAGAGTTTATGGATTTGCACTGTCTGAAACAAAATTTGTTTTCGAAGGGAGGCCATAAATGTTTGGTTAACAACCTGAACTCCTCTGCTTTTTCTTGGAAAACCTCTCAATCCCAGGAAAAGTTTCTCCTAGAAATGCACTTTCCCTGTAGGGCTGATAGGAAATTCATCCCAACCAGTGTCTATTGGTAAATACATTTGCCGTCACTAGAGCCACAGGCTTTAAACATTCAAGTTCAACAGGCATTAAATCGATCAATGGCCTGAAATTTGAGAAAAACACAAAAAGTTCAGGCTGATGTATCAGCACCATTGCTGAGCCCACTGGGTGTAAACCTGTCCATAAGATTGAGTCATTCAAAATGCAGTTGTGAAGCACATGGTAGTTTTTGGTGAGGTAATTTAATTTTCCCAGCCTTAAACCTGTTTGAGTTGTATGAAATTGTATCTTCCTGATTTCCTTAAAGTGGGATGTGTCTGCATTTTTGGTAGATTAAAGAAACTGAAGTCCAGGTGAACAATATGGGTACCTGTTTTTTTCCCCTTAATATATGCTTTCAGGTTCAATAATATCTGCATAATTATGAGTGCTCAGCATCAAAGCCCTGTAGGGATATCAGGGTATGTAAGATAGGCCATACAATTTAATATTAGAGGAAAAAAAGAAAACAAAATATATGACCAGGCAGCCATATGATATGTAGCTAATAGAGGCTGTTGGACCTCCCAGAAGGGAGCGATGTGAGTTGTTTTGTGAGGATGCTGTGAGTACTATACCCATTGTACAGATAAGAAAATTGGGAATTAGAATGCTTAATCAGCTTGCTCAAAGTGACACAGCTACTAAGAGTAAAATTGGGACTTTTCACTACTCTGAATCTCTGGCTTGCCTTTTGAATGCTGGTAATCTCAGGATTCTGTTCTGCACTCTCTTCCTCTTTCCTTTCTCTCTCTGCCTAATGTCTTCCACCCTCATGGTTTCTAGAACTATGTCTAGCTGATGACTTCCAATTTCTGTATTTTTTTTTTCCAATTTCTGTATTTTTAATCCTCATCTTTTAAAAACATTCCATGACCATATTCCCATCCACTAACAAATGGGAATTCCATAGGCATGACTGCCCCAACATGTCCAAATTCTAATGTGTTAATTTTTCTTTAAAATTGTTCCTCATTTTACATTTCCTATCTCAGGAAACTACCAACCAGAATCAGTCTTGACTCCTTCCTCTCTTTCTCCATCACCTACCTCTAGTGGGTTCTGGGGCCCTATTGATTAGGTGACCTCTCTAATATTTCTTGAATCTGTCCGTATTCTCTCTCTCTCTCTCTCTCTCTCTCTCTCTCGGTTTTGCTTCAGGCCTCAGAATTTCCTCCTCCAGGTAGTGCAGGAGGCACCTCAGTTTCTGCCTCAGAGTTTCTCCAGCATCAGTTCATCCCCCACCCTGTAAACAGGGTAATCTTTATAAATAAAAATCCAATTAAGACTTTCTTTCTTGCTGTAGGTAGGTGTCCCTCAGAGGCCAACCTCACCTACCTTTGTTTGCATCTCTTATCTTGCTTCCCAAATGAAAGATAATCTATCCACACAGCAAACTTTGCTTCCAGTTGTGGCCAAGTTCTTTTATGCCTGTTCGCCTCATGCATGCTGTTTCCTGCACCTGGGATCTCCCTTCCTCATTACATGAAGGTGAATTCCTATCCCATCAAGAGGTCGCTCCACTGTCAAAGTCTCCCTGAAGCTCAGTCTCCACAAAGCTGCCTTCCCCTCGCCCCAGCACAACTGTGGTGCACCTTTTGTGTTCCTGCAAATGCTGTGCTTGTGTGTTAGCAGTTCTCTTGGGACCTGGTAACAATTTATTTAGAAGACATCTGTCTCTCTCTCAAAACTCACTAGTTGAGGATCCCAGAGCTTGGCATAAATCAGACATTTACTGAATGACCAAATGGTCGAGATTTGGCATTTGGAAGTTGTACTAGTTTTCTATCGTCACCGTAACAAATTCCCACTAGCCTTGTGGTTTAAGCAATAAAAATGTATTATCTTACAGTTCTGGAGGTTAGAAGTCTGAACTGAGTCTTATAGGGTTTATGGATTGAACTGTGTATCTTCCTTCTTTTCCTGAGTCTCTGATTCCTTATCTGTGAAGTGAGGACAGTGATGCTCACCTGTCACCTGTCAGGATTTTGTGCGAGCAGGTGTGAGTGTTATTTGTATTAAATAAGGAATATGTGAAGACACGTAACATAGCATTTATTAACTGGCCTTCAGCAAGAACTAGTTCCCCTTTTGTTTCCTACTCACAGTGTAGTGGTTTTCAAAGGTTAGCAGGTATCAGCTCCTTCTGGGGCTGTGCTGACGGGTTTGGTGGCCACTAGCTGCCTGAAGTATGGCTGATCCAAGCTGAGATGTGCTGGATATATTAAATAAATACTGGGTTTTGAAGACAGTATAAACATTGTAAAATACCTCATTAATATTTTTATTGGTTACATGCTGAAATGATAGTATTTTTGCAATACTGGGTTAAATAAAATATATTAATAAAATTTCACTTGTCTCTTTACATTTTTTAATGTGGCTGCTAAAAATTTTAAATTACATATACGGATTACATTACATTCTATTCCTATTGAACAGCGTCGCCGTGCCGGGAGTATGCCAGTTCCCAGGATCTACTGCTCTGTAAGAAACCACCCAAAATGTAATTGCCTAGAAGAGCACCACTTTTTATTTTCTGAAATTACCAGAATTGACTGGATCTCACTTGGAGAGTCCTCAGCTTCTCTCCCTTGGGTGTCTCATGTGTTTGCAGTCAGATGGACACAGGCTGTGGCGCGTCTGCACGTCTGCGGCCAGGATGCTCCTCCCTGTGGATCTCAGCCCCCGGGACCTCTCTCACCTCTCTCCCGCGAAGAACCCTGGGCTGCTTAAATTGCAGCTCAGAGCGGCCAGGCCTGATTAATGCCTGGCTTAGAAATCTCAGCACACCATTTCCTCGCCATTCTACTGGTCTGAGCAGTCACAGAGGCGGTGCTGACCAGGGGGCAGCCGCACAAGCTTCACCACCACAGGGAGGCAGACTTCTTTGGGACCATCTTGGGGACGAGCCGTCACACTCTCCTCACCCACAGAGACTGCCACTCAGCTTGTCTAAGGGTGTATTTCCCAAGCATCCCCAGGGATAGGAGGCTTCCTAGGGGGCTTTCATAAGATCATGGAGGTCTTAGGTCCGGTGCTGCCTCTAGAAGTTAATTCTAAAAGAAATTTAGGAAGAGGCAAAAGGAAGACTTCTTTTTTCCTGGATTTTAACCATCTGGTGTTATCTCCATGATCGTGTATAACTACAGAATGGTTATAAAGTCATCATTACTTTTGTGCATTAGCTGGGGACGGGAGCCAGGTTCCAGAATCCTAAGGCGTGAGCTGTGCGTGTGGCAGACTATAAGCCATGTGAAACCACAGGAGAGAGCAAGAGTAGTCTGTGTGTGCGTGTGTGTGCACACATGTGTATGCACCTGGGCATGTGTGTCTGTGCACATGTGTGTATGCACCTGGGTATGTGTGTGTGTTCATGCATGAGTGTGTGACCTGGTGCTTAGAATGCAGGTGCTGGAGCCCAACTGCTGTGCCACTTCTCCAGCTGTGTGACCGAAGGGAAATTTCTTAACTTCTTTTTTTGTCTTCGTTTCCTCACATATAAAATGGGGCACAGGGCTTCCCTGGGGGCACAGTGGTTAAGAATCCGCCTGCCAATGCAGGGGACATGGGTTCGAGCCCTGGTCCGGGAAGATCCCACATGCCGCGGAGCAACTAAGCCTGTGCTCCGCAGCAAGAGAAGCCACGGCAATGAGAAGCCTGCGTACCGCAAATGAAGAGTGCCCCCGCTCACCGCAACGAAGACCCAACACAGCCAAAATCATTAAAAAAAAATTAAAAAAAATAAAATGGGGAACAATAAAATCACATAGTTGTTGTGAGAATTAGATAAGTCAACAGCTACAAAGCATTTAGAACTCTGGCTGGCTGGTGCATAGCAAGTGCTCAGTAGTGCCGTTTTATTTCTGTAGAGCTGTTTACAGTTCAGTTTTATACCTCAGTAATCTCCTTTCTCTCTCTGTCTATATGTCTCTCTTTCTCTCTCCAGGGAAGTGAAGAAAAGAACTGGTGAGGATGACAGCAAATCCATTTCCAGTCTGAGTGGGACCAGTTCCAAAAAGTCAGCCCAGATGAATTGTTGCAGTGGTTAAATCCCAAACATTCTTGGCCCATGAGGCTTCATTTCCAGAGTACTGAATGTATGTGACTTGTTTGCTTCTTACATAGCATAGTGGTGCATCCTACGGACACTGTCATGTGGAGAATTACAGTGTGTGGAATCTGAGAGATGTTCTGGGGTCCCTCCAGAACCTCAGCTCTTGTTTGCTATGTTTCAATGAATGATTTGGGCCCCCTGGTTAAATGTACCTGTCTTGTCCTCACAAAGTCTTACCAGATAACATATAGGTTTTTAAAGTGGTAAAAAAAAAAATCACATGCTCAGATCAAAGCTATAGAAGAAATTCACTGACATAATTAGATTCATGTGGTGGCTGATTTTGTAGATAACCTATAACATTTACTTCCAATATTCAATACTAGAAAACTAGGAAAAGAGGGTTACCATCCTAGCTGTGCTGTAAACTAGCCTTGTAGTCTTGGACGTGTCACCAGCCCACATTAGATCCGTTTCCTTGTCCGTAAACAAGCAGCTTTGCCTTTCAGGCCTTGGCCCTCTCAGCTCTGTAGGTCTTTAAGCAGTGGGAAGGAGAGCAAGATGGCCCACAGTTAATAAGGACTCGGGTCATTCATGCTTTTTAAATATTTGAGTATTGATTCTTCTCACTTCATATACAAGAACAGAATTTAATTGAGGAAAAAAATGGTAATGTTTTAAGCTCCAGTGGAGACAGAAATATCTATTTTTTTATATATAAAAAAAGAAAACATTTTTGCAACAGAAATAGTTTGTATATAGAAGAGAGTATTTTATAATCTCAGAATACTTATAAAGCCCATGGTTTGAATTAAGTGTTAAAAGTTCTAATGAAGGGCTTCCTTGGTGGCATAGTGGTTAAGAATCTGCCTGCCAATGCAGGGGACACGGGTTCAAGCCCTGGTCCGGGAAGATCCCACATGCCGAGGAGCAGCTAAGCCAGTGTGCCACAACTACTGAGCCTGTGCTCTAGAGCCCGCGAGCCACAACTACTGAAGCCCGTGCTCCTAGAGCCCATGCTCCGCAACAAGGGAAGCCACCGCGATGAGAAGCCCGCGCACCACAACGAAGAGTAGCCCCCGCTCGCCGCAACTAGAGAAAGCCCGCATGCAGCAACAAAGACCCAACACAGCCCAAAATAAATGAATAAATAAATTTTAAAAATTCTAATGAAAACGTATAAAGCCATGCGCTACTGAAAATACAAAGTACAGGAAAGTTGTCACGTTTCAATTAAAAAAAAAAACAACAACAAGTGACTGCCAGGGGCTGGTGAAGGGAGGAACAGGGAGTGAGTTCTAATGGGTGTGTGGTTTCTTTGGGGGATGATGAGAATGTTGTGGAACTGTGATAATGTTGCACAACTTTGTGAATATACTAAAACCCACTAAATTGTCTATTTTAAACGGTGAAGTTTTTGGTATGTGAATTATATCTCATTAAAAAAGCACACTAGTACTTAGAACAATTTACCATTTTGCCAAGTGAAAATATCCATGCTCGAACCTCCCTGTGATTTAAAAGCATAATCTCCAGTATAACTCAAATCTCCTAACTCCCTGGTTGCCAGCATTCAGTTTCTTAAATAATGAATGGTGAAAGAAACGTTACGTGTAGTTTTGGAAAATCATCTCTTTTGAAGCGGATTGTGGTTAGGGGAGAGGTAAGTCAGAGTCTTTTGTCTGAGGAGACTAGTGAGTTACTCTCACCCGCAGCCTGGTGGGTCTTGCCCTCCTAGAAGCTGTGCTGCCACCCAGATTCCCCAGTGAAATGTCTCCAACAGCTAAATGAGTCAACACCTGACCCCAGGGTGGGTCAGTGAGGCCTGGTTTTTTAGGTTTGGCTTTTGAGTTTCAGTGGCCTTCGCCACAACCAGAGACTTGAACTTACCTTGTGATAGGGCTAGGCCCCAAGTAGCTTGCTGAAAAAACTGAAATAATAGCTCTTATTTATTGTACTACATCATCTAAAAACATCCCTTTTTGTTGAATTAAAATAATTCCATGTAGCAGTTTTTCTCCTGTTTATGTTTATGATCAGACCTTAAATTCCCCAAGCTTTATTGTTATTATTTTTAATGCATATTGACCAGATATGTTACACACATAGATTATAAATAGTCACAATGTTGTTTAGCTTTTCAAGGTGTGCCTTCTCTCTATTTACTAGATCTATTTTTTTTTTTTTTAACTGGAAAGTTGGTTGTGTCTTCAGCAACTCTACTGTGGATTCCTGTTTCCTGTTTTTTGGTCCCAGAAAAAAAAGTTTACATTTTTGACCGAAAGGAATGCCTTGCTGGTGGGGAATGTCCAACTGAACCGGGGAGGGAGTGGTGGTTATTTTTGTGCCATGGTCAGACGAAAGTTCTGCCACTGCTGTTTGCCTAGGTGGCATCTACAGAGCCCAGGTTAGAATAGACCCGACACCTATGTGTTGACTTATGGTACTCATGTTTAGGTGTTTGGTGCAATTGCACAAAACTGTGTTAGTATACATGTTATTGTGTTGTCTTTATTTTCCCCCAAAGTGTCTATATTTGTCTTACAATCTGTATATAAGAATGTACCTTTGATATAGAAATATCATCTTGATCTTTGCTTCTGGGTCGTACGGCCGGTACACCCAAATTGATTAGATTACATAGGTGCCTCTGGTACACAAAGCCATCATCTGTAGCTCTTTGAACCTGGATAAATATTTTTGCAACAGAGTCCAAATTAGAAACTTAAAGCTCCAGTTAGCAATCTTATTTAAAGAAAAGCTACTTACATCTCTTTCCATCGCCTTGCTAGGAAATCAAGATTATTATCAACATTTGATTTCGTGAAGGTGTTCTCAAATTTAAAGAATATTTTTGGTAAGAAAAAGGTATCTAATTTTTTTTAACAGATTTAATTTGATACATTTGCGTAGTTCTGTGCAAGTAACTCATCTTGGCTCAATTTTTCCTTTGAGAGCTTTTAAAATCAGTTATGCTACACTCTTTTTTATGTATCCTGACACACTGGATAATATTTTAGTTTCATCATGGAAAAGAAAGTTGGATGTGGAGGCAGCTTTCACTGCTAACTTTAGCCTCATGCATTTTCATAATTTATTTTTTCTACTTGCTGCTTTATATGACATATGTGACATTTGATTATTTAATACTAAATGTGATTTGCATAAAGCCAAACTGCACAATCCTCTTGCTGAAGATAAAATCAAGGTTAAAGATAAAGATTTATTTTCATATTTGTACAGTGAATGGCTTCAGAGTGATGGTCTTTGTGGGCTTTTATAGTATATGTGTGTAAGAAATTTCATATGTATATATTAAGTAGGCCTCTGAGTACTGAATAATGATTTTATGATTTTGATTTACATGGTTTACATTTTCATAGTATCAGCTCTATTTCGCTTATACTGTTTATTTCTCTTCAAACCATTAATAATTATCCCATAAAGTATAATTTTTATAGCAATACAAATGTCTAAGGAGCTACAGATATTTTCTGCATTGTAAATTCAATGAAGCGCGCTTTCTTTGGCTTTCTGGATGTTCCCTTCAGCTTTGCTGCAGGTATCCCTGAAGTAGTTTTAGTTCTAGGATGTGTCTACATGAAACTGTGCAGTTGGCAGCTGGCTGGGGGGAGAAAAGAATGAACACACGGTGTGCGGTCTGTGGCACAGCCTTGTCATCTCGGCCAGTTGACCAGCTTGGGGTGTCATGGCCGGGAATAGTGAGGCTTTCATAGGATGCGCTCTGGCCAGCCTTATGACCTCAGGGATTAGTTCCTTTCTCTGACCCGCCCCCCACCCCCCACCCCATACACATCTAGCTAACTCCTGCTCATCCTTCTGCCTTAGCTTAAGCATCACTTCCTTCAGGAAGTTTCCCCTTTCGACTTCAAACCAGGATGAGGCTGTCTGCTCTCACTTATGTAGCATCCTTTCTAACTGGTCAGCATCCTTATTGCCCTCATACTTGTTCAACTAGACATATGCCCTGAGCTTTATCCCTATTGTCTGCTGCTGCTTCAAAGAATTAACTAAGGCAGGATTTGTGGAATTTCTGCAGGCACACATTGACAGAGATACACACATACGCAATGGTCAAGGACAGTATAAATAAGAGGTAGCATGTATTAGTGGCCACTGGTCTGAGCTCTGCAGCCAGCCTGCCTGGTTTGAACCTGGCCTCATGTATCTACTAGTAGGTAACTGTGAGCAAGGGGTGTAACCCAGCTTCTTCATTGGTAAAATAGGGGTGATAACAGCACCTTCCTCGTGGAGTTGTTATGAGCACTAAATGAGTTACTATATGGAAAAGGCTTGGAATAATACCTGGCACTTTGATCACTCAATTAAAAATGAAAAAGTTTTGAGGCACAATTGATTGCATTGGTCTTGTTCAGGACCCTGGATACTACCATCAGTGTGTGATAAAATGCCCAAAATTTACCAGATTACCTGGGGGATGGGGCATTGTAGAGGATTCACAGGATAAGTTCACTGACCTCCCACATTTCTTGGTATTTCGATGGATACATAGTTGGGGTATCATATAGGATAGAATATTGTGTAGAGTGGATTAAAAGACAAGGAAATCATTGAGAAAAAAATGAGGGCCTGGAAGTTAGAATGGAAAGTTGTGAATGGAGTCTTTATAAGTGTAGGATCTCCATTTATTAAGGGCTGATTAGATGAAGTAGTTGAAGGGGTTAAGAAAATACCAGAGCTCTGTCTGGGATTTTTGAATCTAAATGACAGTAAAAGTGGTGGTGGCTATTTCTAACTGAATTGAAACTAACCTTTATAGTAGGGCAAGTAACCCGTTGACAAGGATCTCCAGTGAATATATGCAAAAATCCTCAAGATGGGAATGAATCCCCAGCAAAGCATATTGTTTTGCAAGCCTTAAAATAAAAATAACATCTCTTCTTTCCAGATCTAGACATTAAGATATGTCTTCATAGATGAAAATGGAAAACAGGCACAAATGCTTCAACTTGAAATTACAGGGTAAGATCAATTTTCAAGTGCAAATTCTAGGAATAATTACCCAGTTAAAAATTTTCTTTTCTGCATCTGTGTATCAGATTTATTTGTAAATTTATATCTCTTAAATTTCTGCAGAGTGGGAATTTAGTTGTAAGGCCCTTTAACTTGTGACCTTGCAGGCTGGCAGTGCACAAACCACGTTTCATGGCATTTGACATACATTTTTGTAGAGTCCCACACTGTTCTTAGGATTTTGGACTTATGAACATTTTTCAATCCCAGTTTTCTGGCACATCTCCCACTTGCTGTGCAGCAGGGTAGAACTCAGGAGATGGATTAAGATCTCTTCATGGGGAGTCATGAGTAGTTCCAGTGTGGTTTTAGGAGTGAAGTTAATGTTCTTTAATTTACCATAAATATCATCTCTTCCTGATCAGTCATTCTAGAAATAGATACTTTATCTCTTAGATAAAACCCCAAAACTTCTTACCATGATCTCTCAGCCCCTTGGTGATCTCCCTCCTAACTGTTCCCTCACTAATTCAGTTGCATTTATTGAGCTTGATCATGTCCTGGGTATGATCCTAGACACTGGGGATGTGGAGTGGGTAAGACAGACACTCAAACATATTACATTATAGTAGGGGTTGACCACAAACATGTAATTTTTTCCCATCCAAGATAGAAATATGGATTTTTATCCATAGACTCAATGAGTCCATGGTCCCAAATAAGAACCCCTACCCTGGGTGAGAAGTTTCAAACATAGTATATTCAGATGAGAATTCCAATGTAGTAATCAAAACTCCAAGCTTGATATAGAGATGTTAGTCCTTTCCGTGCTCCAATTCAGTCTGGAAGCCTACTGTGGGAAGGAGAGCTTGGTCCCCCTGCTCTGTCCTGCACCCCTGATCTACACTTACTGCTAATACATGCCCCTTGAGGCTCCAAGCAAGGGGAGCCTGGTACTAAAAACCATAGATGCTATTTTATATGCTGGCAAGCTAAACCTCACAGAAGAAAAAGATGTATGTGGCCAATAGTTCAAGACCATCAAGTGTGCTGAAGTTTAAGAATAAAATGTGACCTTTGCAGGAATGTGTTATAATCTTATAACTGCAGCTCTGAAACTAGCCTGATTTAATCATCCCTCTTATAGCCATGAACATGGGCTGAGGAAGTAAGGAAGGTACAAAGACTGAGGAAAATTGGGTTAAGAATCAGAAATATTGAATGTTTTCTGGGATGAGACAGTATATCATTTTTCTTCTATCTAAAACTCCATTGAAACTAGAGTCAAATGGATATTTCTTTTAAAGGTACAAAGACAGAAGACAATAGCAACAAAATTATGAAACTGGAGAGCAGATGAAAAATTTGGAAATGAGTTAACAACCTAAGAAAGCTGAATCCTAAGCCAGTAGTGGGGGAAAGATGAGAGGAACCTAGATTTACACTGAAGATTTTCCAGAAGGCTCAGGAATTGGTGGAAGCAGGTACCTCTGGAACTGGGGGTATAAGGGAAGGTGGGGGAAAAGCATTTTGAGAAGCAGCTCTATCCTTAAGTATTGTTCTCCCAGGCTGTGCCACTATTACTCTGACCAAAGTCTGGAGATGTATTTTCTGGAGTGAAAGAGAGGGATGCTAGATTGGGGGCTATGCTGGACACAGTTGAGTATACTGGTACTATTCAAAAAGCAGGGAAATTAAGTAACAACATCTGAGTGCTCAGTGCTAAAAGCTAATAATACCCACTTGGCTTTCAGGATACTGTTGCCTTTATCTTCCAGAGATTGAAAGACTTTTCCCTGGAGTACTGACCAGCTAAGAGGTAAGACCTCTCCCCAAGAAATGCACCCTGCCCACATCACCCTACAGTAAAGTTGCCAAGTTGCTCCCATCACTCAGAGCTTTCAATCAGGATTTTAGCTCCCCTGAACAATCGAAGGATCACTGGATTTTTGTGGAAGGCTCTAACGTGGAAAATGGAGACCAAATAAACAGAAAAATATCATTGTGGGGGGAATAGAGCTTATGGAGGGAAAAAAAAACTATCATTAATATATTTAGAGAGGTAGACAAAACTATCACAGCCATGAAACAAGAACAAGGTACTATCAATAAGGAACATTCACAGAGCAAAAATAAGCCCTTAGAAATTAAAAACAGGGGGCAGAGTCAAGATGGTCGTGTGGAAAGACACTGAGTTAATGTCTCCCTACAACTAGGGCACCTGCCGGCCACTGGTGAGGGACCCTGATGCCCAAAGAGATGGGAGGAACCCCCAAGTGAACCGCTGGGGGTTGGGCCAAAGCTCCTGTGGTGGGGGCTCTCTGTTGGAACCACTGGACTTAACAGAGAACCTCAGACCCCAGGGAATATTCATCGGAGTGAGATCTCACGGAGGTCCTCATCTCAGCCTCAAGACCCAGCTCTACCCAACAGCCTACAAACTCCAGTGTTGGAAGCCTCAGGCCAAACAACCAGTAAGACAGGAAGACAATCCCACTCATTAAAAAAAAAAAAAAAAACATGGCAAGAAAATATGTCACAGATGAAGGAGCAGGGTAAAAACCTACAATACCAAATAAGAGGAAATAAGCAATCTACCTGAAAAAGAATTCAGCGTAATGATT
This sequence comes from Orcinus orca, assembly GCF_937001465.1. NCBI lineage: Eukaryota > Metazoa > Chordata > Mammalia > Artiodactyla > Delphinidae > Orcinus > Orcinus orca. The sequence continues at coordinate 83,222,549 of NC_064564.1, read as the reverse complement.
GTAAAGATGATCCAGAATCTCAGAAATAGAATGGAGGCACAGATTGAGAAAATACAAGAAATGTTTAAAAAAGATCTAGAAGAACTAAAGAACAAACAGAGATGAACAGCACAATAACTGAAATGAAAAATACACGAGAAGGAACCAATAACAGAATAACTGAGGCAGAAGAACGAATAAGTGAGCTGGAAGACAAAATGATGGAAATAACTGCCGAGGAGCAGAATAAAGAGAAAAGAACTGAAGACAATCTCAGAGACCTCTGGGATAACACTAAACACAGCAACATTTGAATTACAGGGGTCCCAGAAGAAGAAGAGAAAAAGAAAGGATCTGAGAAAATATTTGAAGAGACTATAGTGGAAAAATTCCCTAACATGGGAAAGGAAATAGTCACCCAAGTCCAGGAAGCATAGAAAGTCCCATACAGGATAAACCCTAGGAATAACACACCAAGACACATATTAATCAAACTAACAAAAATTAAATTCAAAGAAAAAAGAACAGCAAGGGAAAAACAAAAAATAACATATAAAGGAATCCCCATAAGGTTATCAGCTGATTTTTCAGCAGAAACTCTGCAGGCCAGAAGGGAGTGGCAGGATATACTTGAAGTGATGAAAGAGAAAACCCTACAACCAAGATTACCCAGCAAAAATCTCATTCAGATTCGACGGAAAAATCAAAGGCTTTTCAGACAAGCAAAAGCTAAGAGAATTCAGTACCACAAAACCAGCTTTACAACAAATGCTAAAGAAACTTCTCTAGGTGGGAAACACAAGAGAAGAACAAGACCCACAAAAACAAACCCAAAACAATTAAGAAAATGGTAATAGGAACATACATATCAATAATAACCTTGAATGTAAATGGATTAAATTCCCCAACCAAAAGACACAGACTGGCTGAATGGATACAAAAACAAGACGCATATATATGCTGTCTACAAGAGACCCACTTCAGACCTAGGGACACATACAGACTGAAGATGAAGGGATAGAAAGAGATATTCCATGCAGATGGAAATCAAAAGAAAGCTGGAGTAGCAATACTCGTACCTGATAAAATAGACTTTAAAATAAAGACTATTACAAGAGACAAAGAAGGACACTACCTAATGATCAAAGGATCAATCCAAGAAGAAGATATAACAATTATAAACGTTTATGCACCCAACATAGGAGCACCTCAATACATAAGGCAAGTGATAACAGCCATAAAAGGGGAAATTGACAGTAACACAATCATAGTAGGGGAGATTAACACGCCACTTACACCAATGGACAGATCATCCAAACAGAAAATAAATAAGGAAACACGAGCTTTAAATGACACAATAGACCAGATAGATTTAATTGATATTTATAGAACATTCCACCCAAAAGTGGCAGAATACACTTTCTTCTCAAATGCATACAGAACATTCTCCAGGATAGATCACATCTTGGGTCACAAATCAAGCCTCAGAAAATTTAAGAAAATTGAAATCATATCAAGCATCTTTTCTGACCACAGCACTATGAGATTGGAAATCAATTACAAGAAAAAAACTGTAAAAAACACAAATACATGGAGGCTAGACAGTGGGCTACTAAATAACCAAGAGATCACTGAAGAAATCGAAGAAGAAATTAACAAAATACATAGAAAGAAATGACAATGAAAACATGACAACCCAAAACCTATGGGATGCAGCAAAAGCAGTTCTAAGAGGGAAGTTTATAGCAATTCAATCTCACCTCAAGAAACAAGAAAAATTTCAAATAAACAATCTAACCCTACACTTAAAACAACTAGAGAAAGAAGAACAAAGAAAACCCAAAGTCAGTAGAAGGAAAGAAATCATAAAAATCAGAGCAGAAATAAATGAAATAGAAACGAAGAAAACGTAGTAAAGATCAATAAAACTAAAAGCTGGTTCTTTGAGAAGATAAACAAAATTGATAAACCCTTAGCCAGACTCATCAAGAAAAAAAGGGAGAGGACGCAAATCAATAAAATTAGAAATGAAAAAGGAGAAATCACAACTGACACAGAAATACAAAGGATAATAAGAGACTACTACAAACAACTATATGCCAATAAAATGGACAACCACGAAGAAATGGACAAATTGTTGGAAAGGTACAATTTTCCAAGAACCAGGAAGAATTAGAAAATATAAACAGACCTATCACAAGTAATGAAATTGAAACTGTGATTAAAAAATCTTCAAACAAACAAAAGTCCAGGACTAGATGGCTTCACAGGTGAATTCTATCAAACATTTAGAGAAGAGCTAACACCGATCCTTCTCAAACTCTTCCAAAAAATTGCAGAGGGAGAAACACTCCTAACTTCATTCTACAAAGCCACCATAACCCTGATACCAAAATCAGAAAAAGATAGCACAAAAAAAGAAAATTATAGACCAATATCACTGATGAACATAGATGCAAAAATCCTGAACAAAATACTAGCAAACAGAATCCAACAAACATTAAAAGGATCATACACCATAATCAAGTGGGATTTATCCCAAGGATGCAAGGATTCTTCAACATATGCAAATCCATCGATGTGATACACCACATTAACAAATTAAGGAATAAAAACCATATGATCATCTCAATAGATGCAGAAAAAGCTTTTGACAAAATTCAACACCCATTTATGATAAAAACTCTGCAGAAAATGGACATAGAGGGAAGCTACTTCAACATAATAAAGGCCGTTTATGACAAACCCACAGCAAGCATCATACTCAATGGTGAAAAACTGATAACATTTCCACTAAGATCAGGAACAAGACAAGGATGTCCACTCTCGCCACTCTTATTCAACATAGTTTTGGAAGTCCTAGCCATGGCAGTCAGAGAAGGCAAAGGAATACAAATTGGAAAAGAAGAAGTAAAACTGTCACTCTTTGCGGATGACATGATACTATACATAGAAAACCCTATAGATGCCACCAGAAAACTACTAATCAGTGAACTTGGTAAGGTTGCAGGATACAAAACTAATGCAGAGAAATCTCTTGCATTCCTATACACCAACAATGAAAAATCAGAAAGAGAAATTAAGGAAACAATCCCATTTACCATTGCAACAAAAAGAATAAAATACCAAGGAATAAACCTGCCTAAGGAGGTGAAAGACTTGTACTCAGAAAACTATAAAACATTGATGAAAGAAATCAAAGATGACATAAACAGATTGAGAAATATACCATGTTCTTGGATTGGAAGAATCAATATTGTGAAAATGACTCTACTACCCAAAGCAATCTACAGATTCATTGCAATCTCTATCAAACTACCAATGGCATTCTTCACAGAATTAGAACAAAAAATTTTACAATTTGTATGGAAACACAAACGACCCCAAATAACCAAAGTGATCTTAAGGAAGAAAAACGGAGTTGGAGGATCATGCTCCCCGACTTCAAACTATACGACAAAGCTACAGTTATCAAGACAGTATGGTACTGGCACAAAAACAGAAATATAGATCCACAGTACAGTCTAGAATGCCCAGAGATAACCCCACGCACATATGGTCACCTAGTTTACGACAAGGGAGGCAAGAACATACAATGGAGAAAGGACAGCCTCTTCAATAAGTGGTGCTGGGAAAACTGGACAGCTACATGTAAAAGAATGAAATTAGAACACTACCTAACACCATACACAAAAATAAACTACAAGTGGATTAAAGACCTAAATGTAAGACCAGACACTATAAAACTCTTAGAGGAAAACATAGGAAAAACACTCTTTGACATAAACCACAGCAAGATCTTTTTTGATCCACCTCCTGGAGTAACAGAAATAAAAACAAAAACAAATGGGACTTAAAAGCTTTTGCACAGCAAAGGAAACCATAAACAAGACAAAAGACAGCCCTTAGAATGGGAGAAAATATTTGCAAATGAAACAACAGACAAAGGATTAATCTCCAAAATATACAAACAGCTCATGGAACTCAATATCAAAAAAACAAATAACCCAATCCAAAAATGGGTGGAACACCTAAATAGACATTTCACCAAGGAAGACATACAGATGGCCAAGAGGCACATGAAAAGATGTGCAACATCACTAATTATTAGAGAAATGCAAATCAGAACTACAATGAGGTATCACCTCATGCCGGTCAGAATGGCTATTATCAAAAAATCTAGAAACAATGCTGGAAAGGGTGTGGTGAAAAGGGAACCCTCCTGCACTGTTGGTGGGAATGTAAATTGATACAACCACTATGGAGAACAGTATGGAGCTTCCTTAAAACACTAAAAATAGAACTACCATATGACCCAGCAATCCCACTACTGGGCATATACCCTGAGAAAACCATAATTCAAAAAGAGTCATGTACCACAATGTTCATTGCAGCACTGTTTACAATAGCCGGGATGTGGAAGCAACCTAAGTGTCCATCGACAGGTGAATGGATAAAGAAGATGTGGCACATATATACAATGCAATATTACTCAGCCATAAAAGGAAAGAAATTGAGTTATTTGTAGTGAGGTGGATGGACCTAGAGTCTGTCATACAGAGTAAAGTAAGTCAGAAAGAGAAAAACAAATACTGTATTCTAACACACATATATGGAATCTTAAAAAAATAAAAATGGTACTGATGAACCTTGTTTTGGGGCAGGAATAAAGATGTAGACATAGAGAATGGACCTGAGGACATGGGCTGGGAGGGGGAATCTGGGGCGAAGTGACAGTAGCATGGACATATATACACTACCGAATGTAAAATAGTTAGCTAGTGGGAAGCAGCAGCACAGCACAGGGAGATCATCTTGGTGCTTTGCGATGACCTATTGTGGTGGGATAGGGAGGATGGGAGGGAGGCTCGAGAGGGAGGGGATATGGGGATATGTGTATGCATATGGCTGATTCACTTTGGTGTACAACAGAAACTAACAGTATTGTGAAGCAATTATACTCCAATAAAGATCTATTTAAAAAAAAGCAAAATGTGACAGCAAAGTTAAAAAAGTAAACAATACAGAGTTTGGAAGACAGATTTGAGGAGTCTTCCAGAAAGAAAAGCACAAAGAAAGAAACCAGGAGAGGAAGGAAGGCCAACATCCAAGAATAGCTGTTCTGGAAGGCAACAACAGAGAAAGCAGGATGACAAAATAAGACAAACTTCCAGAGCTGAAAGACATGAGTTGCTAGATTGAAAGAGCCTATCTAGAACCCAGAAGAATGGATGAAAATAGAGTATACCATCATTAGGACCCTATGTCGAGGGAAAAAATTGTCCAAGTTTCCAGAGAGAAGCAGCAAGAAAATCAGGAAACAAGAATTAGAATGGCTGTGCACATTTCAGCAGAAACACTAGAAGCAAAAGGCAATGAAGCAAAGCTTTCAAACTTCTGAAAGAAAATTCTTTCTAAACTTTAATTCTGTACCTAGCCAAACTATCAAGAAAATGTCAATAATAAGGACATTTTCAAGATATTCAAGGTCTCCAAAAACCTTTTCTTTCATATACTCTATGCACTTTTAAAAGAAGCTCTTGGAGAACTTGTTCCAACAAAGGAAAAGTAAGTGACATGGAATATAGGAAATAAGAGATTCAGCACAGGAATGGTGTGAAGTTCAAGTCCCAATGAGACACTGAAGGGAGAGCCCAGGATGAGAGACTTTGCAGTTGCAGAAGGATACTGGTCCTGATTGGAACAGTGTGACTTAAGAAAGCTGTCATCTAAATATAGCGAACACTGCTGAATGTTATACATGAAAATTGTTAAGAGAGTAAACCCTAAAAGTTCTCATCACAAGACAAATTTTTTTCTGTTTCTTTAATTTTGTATCTAAATGAGATGATAGATGTTCACTAAACTTACCGTGATAATCCTTTCATGATGCATGTAAGTCAAATCATTATGCTGTGCACCTTAAAACTATACAGTGATGTATGTCAATTGTATCTCAGTAATACTGAAAGGAAAAAAAAGAATTAAAAAAAAGAATAAAAAGTCCATTAAAAAAATCACCAAGTGCCATTATAGCATCTTTTTATCTGAGGACAGAATGCTGCAGTGAGCCTGACCCTAGTTCTCATCTGTGCTCTCCTGTCCTTGCCTCCACGTGCTGATGAAGTTCCTGCTTCCTTCCCTTCATGCTGTTTGGATTAGCTGTTCATTCTGCCTCACTGGAATATTCTGTTCCTACCTCTTGGTGGGAGGCTGTGTCAAACTATAAAACAAGAGAGGGAGGGAGGAAGGGGGAGAAAGAGAGAGAGAGAGAGAGAGAGAAAATTTCACTCTTATATTACCACAGACATCCTGTACCCAGCTCACACTAGATCCTCCCAGATTGCCCATCTCTGGTAAGCCTTGTTTCCAGAGAGTTACTCATTGGATTTTCAACTGATGTGCCCAGAAGGAAGGAGGGAGGGAGGGATGGAAGGAAGGAAGGAAGGGAGGAAGGAAGGAAGGGAGGAAGGAAGGAAGGAAGGAAGGGAGGAAGGAAGGAAGGAAGGAAGGGAGGAAGGAAGGAAGGAAGGAAGGAAAGAAATAAGAGGAAGGAAGGAAGGAAAGAAATAAGAGGAAGGAAAGAAGGAAGGAAGGAAGGAAAGAAATGGAGGGAAGAGGACGATTAGTGTTATATGGAACACAATTTTCAAACATTCTCTAATTTAAATATTTGAATTTCATTCAAAAAAATTTTAATCACTTGCCTATGTTTTTCATAACTGTAGACAAATGGGTCTTCACAATAGTATTTTAAAGTTCTTGATTAAATACTACGCTGGATAATTCAGGTTATCAGACCCTCTGATAGCCATTTGTCACTTTCTTTTCTACCAGCATCTGAGTACCCTTCTTCTTTAGAGGGAATCCCACACCATGAATGTTAGTGAGAAGGAGAATGCCACAGATCCTGAGAGAAACTTAAAGGAACAAGTATTTTCTCTCCCCATCCCCTAAAACCCCAGCTTATGTGTATAACCTAGACTTAGCACCTATCTCTAAGGGAGTGATACAGACTTAAAAGTAGTTATTAAATCACTCACACCACAGTGATGGTAGAGGGGGTGCTTCAGTGGCAATATCTTGGTTGGATCACAGACCTTCTGGGGCGTTGATGTAGTTGAATTCCCCTGAGATGAGCTTCCCTTGCTTGGTTTCTGCTTATAATCTGTAATCTGCACTGGGTTCTTAAGCCTTCTCACTGATTCTGTGAGTTACCCAAAGCCTGTAGATAAGATTAGTTTCTGCTAAGACTCAAAAAAGACTGTAAATCCATTAATGTTTCTAGTTTGTTTACATGTAACATCTCTTAATTTCGACATCAAAACCCCAGATAATTAGTCTATGTATTCTGTCTTGTTTTTCTTCCTGATCTGACGAATTACCACAAACTCTATGACTTAAAGCAACATAAACTTATTATTTTACAGTTTTGGAGGCCACAAGTACAAAATAGGTCTCATGGACTAAAATCAAGGTTTCAGCAGGATGGAATTTCTTCTAGAGACTGTAGGGAGAATCCATTCCTTGTCTTTTCCAGCTCCTTAGAGGCTGCCTGCACTCTTTGGCTCATGACATGACATCATTCCCCCATGCCCTCCAGCAGTGACATCATTCCAAGTTCCTCTTCTGCATTCATATCTCTTTCTCTGGTTCTGACTCTCCTCCCTTGCTCTTTCCCTTGTAAGGACCCGTGTGATTTTGTTGAGATGACCTGAATAATCCAGGACACCTGCTGCATCTCAAGATTGTTAATCACATCTGCAGAGATGTGATCCTTTTGCCAATAAGGTAACATGTTACGGTTTCTGTGGATTAGTACTTTGGTGGGCTATTAGTCTCTCTACTGCAACATCACAATAATTTTGTACCTTTATTTTTTTTCTTTTTACAATTTCAGAGTCATTAGGTGATGTAAATTTTCAAAAGGAAGAATGCTTTATATTCTCTCATAGTTTGCCTTTTAATCTTCTAATTTTGAGAACCTAAATGAGCACACACCAAACATTTTGAGACCTTTTTAATATTTGTATGTGAGGTGATTTTTAAAAATTCATAAGTGCTTTTTAAAAAATATTTTATATATATTTTATTTTTGGCTGTGTTGGGTCTTTGTTGCTGTGCACGGGCTTTTTGTGGTTGTGGTGAGCTGGGGCTACTCTTCGTTGCAGTGCGCAGGCTTCTCATTGCGGTGGCTTCTCTTGTTGCTGAGCACGGGCTCTAGCACACGGGCTTCAGTAGTTGTGGCACACGGGCTCAGTAGTTGTGGCTCGTGGGCTCTAGAGTGCAGGCTCAGTAGTTGTGGCGCACGGGCTTAGTTGCTCCGCGGTATGTGGGATCTTCCCAGACCAGAGCTCGAACCCATGTCCCCTGCATTGGCAGGTGGATTGTTAACCACTGTGCCACCAGGGAAGCCCATAAGTGCTTTTAGAAAATAGGAAATGAGCATTTATTATTTCAAACATTAAGTTTATCTAAATGACCACAACCTGACATAGAGCTGGCCAAATAAACACACAGCATCGGTTAGAGGAAATACTCTCTGAAAGGTTGGGCAGAAAGAAAAACAAACAAAAAAAGATATGCTTCCTATTCCTGAAGAACATATCACTTAGTTGACAAGATCACAAAAGAGGCCATCTCCTCTCCTGCTAGAGAGAATGGAGCCATTGATAAATTCCAGCTGTGTAGTGACTGGGAGAATGTGTGTTCCCGTGGGGTTCTCCGCCATCCATTGGGTTAATGTGTACTCTGTGCCTCTTATCATTTTAGAGGCTGTTCAAATGGCTGTAAATGGATATGGTCCTTTGAGGAGTTTATAACTCCAGAGATTGTAGACTCGATGGGATTTCAGTGGGAGCACTGGGCAAGTACACAGATGAACGACTAAAAATACACATCACAGCATGTACAGCTGACCTTGTGCAGGTGCTCTATCATAAAGGGAGCTAGATATCTACCAGACGGTACCATAGAGCATCAGCCAGACTTGTGGCTAGCTTAGATTTGGGCAAGGTACGGAGAGGACATACTTTTCTTATTTTAGTCAGAAAAACAAGTATTTCCTAAGTGTTTACTGTGTCCTACAAGCTTTCTATGTATTTTCTCACTGTATCCTTGCAATAACTCCTGTTTTAACAGAAGACGAAACAGGCTTAACCAAGATGAGTGACTTAGCTCAATTGATTAAGGACCTAAATGGCAGAGGTAGGATTCCACCTAGGTCTGTTTGAGTCTTTCCACTACAGCACCCTGCCTGAGACAAAGTATGTCTTAAAGATCACCCAGATTTACTGAGTCTAAATGATCTTGGAGAAGAAAATATTTCATGACGATAATTATTATATATACTTTAAAAAATTATAGGAAACATCTTTTCTTTCTATTGTCTTGACTCCTCAGAAGGAGAGATAAGATTGTAATGTAGCCAATGCTCAGATTCAAATTCAAGACAGTCATCTCAATGGCCTTTGCCCTGTGGCAGGCCAGGTCTCTTTCAGTTTTTGTTCTGGAACGACTATGGTTTCTATAGGGTTTTTCTCCCTCCGTCTTGAGTATTGGAAGCTCTCAAATTCTCCTAAGAACCAGTTCGTGATTTCCCAACTGGATGGTGAGCAGAGGAAACACTCTCCTCTCCATGGACCTAACGCAGTGAGTGGACACCCAGGATAGAATGAATGCCCGTGCTAAGAGGGATTTTAGAGATTATCCATTCTAAGCACCTTGTATTTAACTGGTGAGGTAACTGGTATTTGGGGAGAGCCTATGACTGTCTGGTGTTGTTTCAGAGCTGGACCCAGAGTCCAGGGCTCCTGTCTTCAAGCCAACACTCCTCCTTCTGCTTTGCAGGACCAGGAGCTGAGAGTGTGGGCCAGCTTTTTCCCCTCCCTTCCTTCCATTTCTCTTGAGTGCAAAGGTAAAGGCACAAAGGGTGTGGGGTTTTTGTTTCAAGGCACAGAAGGAAAGGACAACTAGAGGCATATGGCCCAGTCACTAGTGACTCCCCTGTTAAGCATAGAAGTAAAATTTTTTCCCAAACTAGACCTTAACCTAAAATACTTGGGGTATTTAATGCAAAGCACTCACTGTCAGGTAATTAAAAAAAAAAAAAGCAACCTAGTAGGCAAAAGACTTAGGAAATTAACCGAAGGTCTTAGGGGAAAGGAGCTGTTCATGTGTGTCAGTTACATAAAGGAATACAAATTGCATAGTGACTCATCAGAGTATGAATTCAGAAAACCTAGTTGAGATGGCTTTTTTCCTTTTGATATGAAACCTACGAAAGTAGCATATGTATCTTATGAAAAACCCAGTTTTTTCCTTTTCATTTCTTCTTCCTTCCTTTTTTCTTCTTTCCTTCCTTCCCTCCTTCTTTCTGTGAAGTCGGCACTTACTCACTTACTTGCTTTTTCCATTAAATCACCGTTGTGGGTCAAATTGTATCCCCTCCAGAAGATATATGGAAATCCCAAACTTTGGTATTGGTGAATGTGACCTTACTTGGAAATAGGGTCTTTACAGATATTCAAATTAAGATGAGGTCCTACCTGACTAAGGTGATCCCTAATCCAATGTGACTGGTGTCCTCATCAGAAGAGGAGAAGGCAGACAAGCAGGTAGGGAGAATAGTGTGTGATGACGGAGTCTGAGGTTAGAGTGATGCAGCTACAAAATAAAGGGACCCCAAGGATCACCAGCAACACCGGAACCTAAGAGGAAGGCATGGAACAGATTCACCCTTAGAGCCTTTAGAGAGAGCCTGGACCTGCCAACTCCTTGAGTTTGGACTTCTGGCCTCCACAACTGAGAATACATTTGTGTTGTTTTAAGCCACCTTAGTTTGTGGTAATTTGTTATAGTTGCCCTAGGAAACAAATACAGTCCTCAAACATTTCCAGAATTCCTGCTACAGCCAGAAGCTTTGAGTAGCGAGGGTGCTGGGGAAGAGAGGACCAAACAGGTGCATAGAACAGTGTTTCACAGTCCAGCAGTTCCATTAGGAACCTTAGTGATTCCCCCATCCTATTCACACAGGTTTATCCACTTTTCAGAACAATCGAGGGCAGGTGACATCCATGGTGACATCTGTGGTTGCCCTTTCAATGCACGCAGTGATGGCAGGAAACACTGTGGGGAGAGGAAATGATAGTAAGTCTTTGGAATCAGGCAGCCATTGAGATCAGCCTCAGAGAACTATTGAACATTTCAGTAATTTTCAATTACCGAAAGAACAACGATAATATTTAGGGTTCTGTTTGGAGTTATTTTGGGGTTCTTAGCAAAGATGAAGAGGACTGAAGAAATCAGATAGTAGAGGGTAAGAAAGTTCTGTCTGAAAAGCTGGGATTCAAGGGGAAAATGTGGGGCAGAGATCAACAGCTCCCTGAGGACCCACATCACTCTAGCATCGCCCCTTCCCAGGTCCTCTCGTAAACAGTAAATTCGTACTGGGTTGGCTTGAATTAAGTTGTGATCATTTCCCCAGCTCTGATTTCACGTAAAGAGTTGAGCTGGTAATGAGAGAGGAGGGGACCCACAGTGGCTCTGCTTTTCGTGCTAATGAACTTACCCAGGCTGGTCTTGTCCTCTGAAGCCCAGTTCAGACCATTTCTTGTGTAGACTTTGGAGACCATGAAGAGAGAGGAAGGTGGAGGAAAGACAGTGGAAAGTCTGGGGTAGGAGAGAGCAGCAAGGAGAGGTAAGACCAGAATGAGAAAATGGTTTGTACCCAAATGTTGGTGCTCGCACCTTGACAGAGCCTGACTTGAATGCTTCCCAACCTAAATTTTGTAAGGTAACTATGAGCTGCTTCGATTTTAAAATCAGCTGCTCACTAAGTGATAATTTAAGTTTAGCAGGACTTAATTGGAAGAGGTTTATATGTCTAATGGAAACGGCCTAAGAGGCCAAATAGGAAGCAGCATGATACAGTAGAAGACACAGAAGACCTGCGTCAGGCGTATGCCTAGAGCAGTGTTTCTCAACTTTTTTTCATTATCATCTCACTGAAGAGTCATTTAGACATGTTTTCCTAGTTGCCTCCCACATGAAATTTTATACCATAGATATCTTAGAAATTTGTTTATATACTACATGCACATCTGTGTTTATATACTGTTTAAATTTGTTTATATACTGTTACAAGAAGCAGTTTGTCCCATCTGGGGCCAATATTGCCCCGTTGATAATTTCTGCTTCAGATGAGAACTGACCTCACGACCTAGGAATCCTCAGGAGTTGGGACAGGAGTCACTGGGTACAAGCTGACAGACCTGGCCTTGAAGTCTACTTCTGCCACTTCCAACTGTGCCTGTGAGCAATTTACATAACTCATTCTGAGTTTTAGTTTCTTCATCTATCTTATCTATATTAAGAGCAATTTCGGTGAAAAGGTAAAGAAAGTTTAAGTACTTTGCACATTGCTAGACACCTAGTCTGTGATCACAGCAGACGTTTTTTCGGGCTCTTTGCTAGGCTGTTGTCCAGCCCCCGGCATCTACCATCAATGAATGGGGTATATGACAGTGACGTCGGGGAGTTAGACAAATGTGAGCTGTTCATTTGCAGAGAGTTTTCCTCCTTGAGGCACTTTTCCGTAATGAGCATGATGACCTTCTTCTCTAGAAGGGTTTGCTGGGCCTGGGCAGCCTGGATCTTCGGGGAGCTCTGCTTCTGCTTCCTCTCACCGGCCTGTTCATACCATGCAGAAGAGGGCTGCAGGCTGCTGCTGGCCTCCCACTTCTCAGGACAGATGGAGCCAGAACGTAAGGGCCTCTTCAGGGAATTCAAAAAGCCAAATGAGAGAAATATATTAAGAAACAATAACAAAAAAGAAAAGTCATAAGCCTTCAAAGTGTTTAAAATGAGGGAGCAACGCACAGATGAACTGTTGTGTAGAAGAAGATTTGTCTTCAGTTGTGGTTTCTAAGCGTAAGATGACTCCCTATTTAGCGGGAGAAGAAAAAAGAAAAGGAAAAAAATTATAGAGGAACTCTTCTAAGGAGATGAATGAAAGAGGAAAAATTCTTCCTTCACGCGTGCTGGTGGCACTCAGGACGAAGTTTAGAATAGGGCGGTCTGTTTCTAAATGAGGTTTTGGAAGATAACCAGCTGTGAAATTTTAGGAGATGACGATGATGCATTTGCATAGGCCAGGGCTTTTGCTTTTCTTTTCCCTACAGGACATCTGAATTTTTGCCATATTACAAGGTACTACAGACTGAGGCCTGGAACGACTTGAAGGTAACAACTCCAGCTTTTTGACAAATTCTTTGAGAAATCTGAGGACCTCCCCCGCCCCTAAAGAGGTTATCGTTTACCCAAGGTCGCACAGCTAGTGAGTAGCAGATGGACATACCTGGGTTTTCTGATTTCAGATCTGCTGGCCTTGTTGCTCCAAGTTAGCAGTTAGTAATGCCAGGATGCAGAAAGAGCACAGAGTGTGGTTACAACAGACTTGGATTGCAATCCTAGCTCTTCCCTTTATCAGCCATGTAGCTTTAGAAAAGCCATTTAATCAGCTTTTCTCAAATAATAGCGCTCTGGAAGAGCAAGTTTCTGCTTGTTGTGAGGGGCAAGTGTGTCTGCACATAGTAGGTGCTCCATCAACGGAACCTCAGCTCAAATTCCAAACCCAGGTGTCTTGGATCCCAGAGTATGGGCCCCTTTGCCCACAGCCTTGTGAAATGGGTCTAATCCTCTGTAACACATGAGATGCCAAGAAATCCTAAAGTCTCCATCAATTTTTATCATATGAAGTTTATACAGCATCATTCATTATACGAAAAATACATATTAAAGCAATAATACTCTCTCACTCTTCCTATTTGTTGGCAAGTGTTTGGGGAAACAGGCACACTCATTTGGAATATCAATTTGTATCACCTCTTTGGAGAATAATTTGACAATACATATCACAACTTAAAATGCACTTACTCTTTATTAACCTCCCTGTTTCACTTTTACAGATACATTCATACACATCCAAAATGCGTATCATTGCAGCATTCTCTGCTACAGCAAAGTTTGCACAGGAACTAAATATACCTTTGAAAAGACATGATAAATTGTGGTGTGTCTGTACAAAGAAATATTATGCAGCCATCTGGATGCACCAGGTCTACGTATACTGTTATGGAACCATTTCTAAGATGTCCTGGTAAATGTAAAAGAAAGGTACAGACTGATAAGTACGATATGATATGGCTTGTGATGTATAGGATGTAGATACATTTATGCTTATATATGGAAAGGCTACCTGTGGAAGTATCCAGAAGAAATTCAGGGGAGGAAAATTGGGGAACTGATGGCCAAGGGCGAGAATGAGATTACCATTTGGTATACCCTTTGGAAACTTTTGAGATTTGCTCCATGTACATGTATTACCTATTTTAAAAAATAAACACAAAGCAAAGAGAAAGCCCAGCCAAACAAATAAAATACTTGTGGTCTACGGTGCTGGCACAAACAGCCCTCCCGCGCATCTCCTCCAATGTGCTTGGCCCAAGCTTCTTTGTCTCACTGGCCTCTTGTATCCTCACCTTGGCTCTCTCTTGACCCCCAATACCCACCACCGGCCTCCTTTGTCCTGAAAACCTGTTTCAGACAGCCTCCTCTGGCTTCCATCTCTGGTGCTCTCTCTTGGGCGCAATGCCAAGCACATTCTCTGGCTCTGCGGAGCTCAGCTTGCTGGAGCCTGCCGACGCCTGGCCAGGCCAGCCAGGTCGCTAGACAACAGGCCTCTCTTGGCAGCAGCCACTGCCTGGGCGCAAGGAGGGAATGGTGTACGTGGTCGTCCACTGTGTAGATGTACTACTGGGGCTGCCTGTGGTGACCTTTTTACCTTTGATTGGCCCAGGGCATCTTGGTTTCTTCATTCAGTTGTTTCTTCATTGGTTGATTTGTTGGTTCTTTTGTTCATTCATTCATTCAATACTTCTGAACCAGAGAAACAGAAGCTATGGTCCAATGGGATTCATTTTAGGGATGTGCCTGGGAATTTCATTTCCCTCTACTTTCCTTTTCCCCAACCCTATGGATAATTTAGATTTTATCATATCCTGATAGCTTAAGACTTAACAGTTAAACCAGCTGAACATGTTGCATTATCAGGGACAGCTTCTGGGGGTTACAGTTAAATGACCTCCCTTTCACCCTCACTGGAAAGGATCTACAGCAAAGAGGCGTTTAGTTTAATGACATGCGCAGATGAGTCTTCTCGTGGCTGATTTTTTAAAAAAATTTATTCACTTATTTATTTTTGGCTTCGTTGGGTCTTCATTGCTGCACACGGGCTTTCTCTAGTTGCAGTGAGCGGGGGCTGCTCATTGCGGTGGCTTCTCTTGTTGTGGAGCATGGGCTCTGGGCACGTGGGCTTCAGTAGTTGCGCTTCGCGGGCTCTAGAGCACAGGCTCAGTAGTTGTGGCGCACGGGCTTAGTTGCTCCGTGGCATGTGGGAATCTTCCCAGACCAGGGATCGAACCCACGTCCCCTGCCTTGGCAGGCGGATTCTCAACCACTGCGCCACCAGGGAATCCCTTTTTTTTTTTGAACCAGTAAAAATCCTTATTTTGAGACTCTTCAGTGTTTCAATTTTTTCAGAGGGCATCTTGGGGAAAACAATGAATGCCTGTAGGCCATTGACCACTTTCTATCTTCAGCCATCAGGGATCTTGGTTGAGGTTAGAAGAGCTGCCAGGAACCACCTCTGGCTTGATTCAGCTTCGGAAATACCTCCATTGATACTATTCAAATGTTTATTGAGTACCTACCTCAGACAGGATACTGAATTGACTTCAGAAAATCACCTTTGCCCAAGGCCTGGGAGGGGAAGGCACATGTGGACTCTGGTGGGAAAAGGAAATTCCTTGTGGGGTGACTGAAGAATAGGCTGGCTCAGCTCCAACCAGAGAAGGATCCACGAGACAAAGCCATTAGGTCCTGAACACTGATAGGGTTTATGGCCTCTGCTCTTACTGAGGTGATCTGACCTGAATGGGCATCTGAGCAGGAAAGGAAGCCTACAGAAGTGGCAGCAGGAGTGGTCCCTAGGAAGGCAATGACTTACATCAATTGGAGGCATCATCTTGAACAATTGCACTGGGAGAAGCTGTAGTTTCTTGTGTTGTCCGATAAAAAAATGTTCTTTAATGAGATAGCTTAGCATGGTATTTACGAGTACAGACTCTGGAGACAGACAAACTACCTGGTGATCTAGGCTCTATCGTTAAGTTTGTTTAACCTCTCTGGACCTCACTGTCCTCATCTGTAAAATGGGGATGTGATAGTGTCCACCGCACTCCATTGCTTGAGGACCAAATGAGTAAAGCCCTAAGATAGCACCAGGACCCTTGTAAGTACTCAAAAATGTAAACAGTTATTTTGACTGTGCTGTTTTGCCCTTCTGAAAATAACCATCTTCCAATGAGTTGAACTATTAATTTGCCTAATATTGAACTTTGTATTTGTAGGGGTAATAGGATTTTTGCACGGCAAAATACATGTTTTTTTCTTTTTTGTGTGTCTTTGCTCTCTTGTTCTTTCAACATCAAAACCCTAGGTTTTTTGATCTCGGAGAAATGATGCAAACGAAGGGAGCCACACAGTCTGTGGTCCTGGGGTGTGTTCCTGAACATACCTGTGCTCCTTCAATTCAAAGAGGAGCCTATAGTTCTTGGCTTAAAATGTCACAAAGAGATTGTAGCTGAAAATCCCCAAGCTCTTGAATGATTTGTCTCTGGCTTTTGCCCCTCTTTTATTGCAAGTATCATTAGTAATGTTGACTAAATCATTACCTCTCCAAAAGCCTGCCTAAATTATCTTTGTCCTAACTTGTGTGTTCATTGCATTAATCATTTGGAAATGTCCTCACGAAATACAAGTTCTTCACGTTTATTTATTTTTTTTATTTTTTTTCATGTTTACAAAATCTATATGTCATAAAGAATGGATGAACATATTGTGATAGATCCATACAATAAAAATGCTACTCGGCATTAAAAAGTAACAAAGAACTATATTACACACAATATGCATGAATCTCCAAAACATCATGCTAAGAGAAGTCAGGCACAAAAGACTACCCAGCATATATAATTCCATTTAATCAAAATCCTAGAAAAGGCAAAAGTGGTTGCTCAGGGGAAGCGATGGGGTAAAGCAACTGACTGTAACGGGCATGAGGGTACTTTCTGAGTGATGGAAATGTTCCATATCTTCTTCCTACATTTTGATTGTTGTGGTCACACAACTGTATATATTTCCAAAAGTCACCTATCTATACAATTTAAATGGGTGAATTTATTATATATAAATTATATCCTAATAAAAGCTATTTATAAATCATAAAATTAGAATTAAAAATTACATGTATTTGTAATAGGACAGAACAAGGGCTCTTATAAATAAGACCAACATCTCCAAGAAAAAGGAACGAAACTGGGTCATTTGTAGAGATGTGGATGGACCTAGAGTCTGTCATACAGAGTGAAGTAAGCCAGAAAGAGAAAAACAAATATCGTATATTAACGCATATATGTGGAATCTAGAAAAATGGTACAAACACCCTATTTGTAGGGCAGGAATAGAGACGTAGACATAGAGAACGGATATGTGGACAGAGGGGAAAAGGGGTGGATGGAATGAATTGGGAGATTAGGTTTGACATTAAAAACACTACCACATGTAAAACAGATAGCTAGTGGGAACCTGCCGCACAGCACAGGGAGCTCAGCCCGGCGCTCCGCGACAGCCTAGATGGGTGGGACGGAGCTGGGGGTGGGAGGGAGGTCCAAGAGGGAGAGGATATAGGTATACATATAGCTGATTCACTTCACTGTACAGCAGAAACCAACACAACATTGTAAAGCAATTACACTCCAATTAAAAAAAGATAGGCAAGGGAAATAAGAAATTGCAAAGAAAAATAGCCAATTAATGCTTCACGTTTATTTAAAGTGGCTTGCATTTGTGTACAAGCTGACATTGCCTGAGGAGAAAGTCAAAGACCTTGTCAACAACAGACTTTTGAGTTTGCCCTTGAAATAATGACAATTAGGAATACACCCGTCAGATTCTGTCATTTGCAGAACTTCAGTAATCAATAAGACATCATCAGCCTTGTCCTTTTTTCTATGTCCACAATACTCCCTGGCTTCTGATTTGAACGTGAATAACTTTTGAATAAATTTCATTTTTGCAATTGAAGTGTAGTTCTGACCAGATGGACCTATTCAGACTTTTGTAACAATCCATTTCCAAATGATTTTCCACTATTCAGTTCAAGCTGCAAAGCTAACTGTTGTAATGAAAATAACTGTGTTATTTTCCAAGAGCTCCTCAGAACCATTCTTTAAAGGATCTTCCTCTTTAGGGCCACCGTGGGTGTTTTCAGTGAAAAATTACTATATATCTTATGATTGTATATTTTATAATATATTTTGTTTAAGTGAAGCTGAGGGAATCATTTCAGTTATTTTACCCAGCCCCACGCAGTGGGAGAAAGGTCCCCTTTTAACCAAACAGCCGGCCACTGCTCTTTGAAGAGCAATGTGTCAGTTCTTCAGTAGTAGCTCTAGGTGGCAGTGCAGCCCAAGACAACGTTCTGGTCCGGGCTTCCTCCCCTCCCCCTCTTTCTGGGCTGGCAGCACAGGTTGGATTGGCACGCAGGGAAAATAATCATTAAAAATAAATGCAATCAAAAGGAATAGGTTATTATAGTGGCACACAGGAACTGCTTTAGTTAGAAGTCTGTCACCCTCCCATTAGAAATGTTGTTTGGGAGGAGTTTGCCACTGGGCTGTGAACATTTGCTAGAGGTTAAAAGTGACACTCGCTGCGCCACAACCTTGTAGCCTATTTAATCCTAAGAAGTTTGACTTTAGATGGTCGGGTGGCTTTGAAGTAGCACGCAAAGGTGCACAGATGGATTTGCTTTGCTTAAGGCGATTCATAACTGTTTTTGTAACACTGACATGCACTATGACCCAGTGATGTACGGTGGTTTCATTGGCCATGAGAAAGTGTGCGTCCTTAGGAGGATTTCAAGATTAAATTCTGAAAAAAAACTGTTGTGTGAGCAGGGAAATATGATTAGAAAGTGTTGTTTAGTAAAACACTTTGGTAGGTTTAGTAAGAATCTTCCCCCCCGCCCCTCCCATCTTCTCTGAGGCCAATCCCCTCCCACTGCTTTTTTTTTTTAAGATTTTTTTTTGATGTGGACCATTTTTTTAAAAGTCTTTATTTAATTTGTTACAATATTGCTTCTGTTTTATGTTTTGGTTTTATTGGCCCTGAGGCATGCGGGGTCTTATCTCCCCAATGAGGGATCGAACCCACACCCCTTGCATTGGAAGGCAAAGTCCTAACCACTGGACCACCAGGGAAGTTCCCCCCTGCCCCCTTCTGAAGAAGCTATGGTTTTCTTCACTTTAAAATCAGGAGTTACCCTCCATGAACGTTATCATCCCACGTGAGTCAGGTGTTCTGGGTTATGCTATGGTAACGAGCAACCCCTAAGTCAGAGCAATTTATCCCCACCGAAGTATATTTCTCACCCACACAGCATGACTAACTTGGGCAGCAGGGGACTCTTATCAAGGAGCTATCACAAAGCTCCACCATCTTGTAACCGCGCCGAATGGAATGTGTGTTCTTGGGCCCTCGCTTCCACACTCTGCTCTGGATCGGACACACAACACTTCTACCCCTGCTTCATTACACAACTCGTTTCGCAGCCCTGCTTAACGGCAAGGGCCTGGGGGAGACGTTGGCTGAGCCTCACAGCCTCCATCAGCAGTTTATGATCCTGTGATGCTGTTGGGGGCGTTATCTTATTTCTTTTTTAATGCCCTCAACTGTCAACACCACACACATGTTAGTTCCTCAAAAACTAAATTTAATGGAATACCTTGATGAACGCCCCGGCCCCCTCCAGGTGCAGACTATATGATGTTTTCTGAGGAGTTTGTTCTCCTTTGCTAGGCAAAATTAATTGCTTCTTCTCTGTGGTTTGGTGGTACTTCGTGCATGCTGATGGTTTTGCATTTGTCACAGCCCAGTTTGTTGCTATTCTTTCTCCTCTGATAGAATATAGTCTCCAGGATGGCAGACACTCATCTTTATCCACCTTTGTATTACTGATGCCTGAGAAGATAGAGATGAAAAGAAGAAATGGGTGGAAAAAGTTATTCTATGAAAAATAATGATAAAAATAATATTTTAAGCTCCACGTGCTCAAAATACTGATTAAGTTTTTAATGTCTATAATATACATAGATGCCTGTCTTTTTCAATTCCTATAATAATTCTGTAATGTAGGTAACTGAGAAATTGCATTTCACAGCAGTCAAATAACTTTCCCAAATTTCTGAGGTAGAAAATGCTAGAGGTGAGATTTGAATCCAGGCCTCTTTGGCTGCAGAGTTCTACTTCTGAACCATTATGCTATGCTGACTTCTATCCTGATATGTATGTTTTATTTATTTATTTAAAATTTTATTTTATTTTATTTATTTATTTTCGGCTGTGTTGGGTCTTCGTTGCTGCACGTGGGCTTTCTCTAGTTGCAGCGAGCGGGGGCTACTCTTCGTTGTGGTGCAGGGGCTTCTCATTGCGGTGGCTACTTTTGTTGTGGAGCACGGGCTCTAGGAGCGTGGGCTTCAGTAGTTGTGGCACCCAGGCTCAGTAGTTGTGGCTCGCAGGGTCTAGAGCACAGGCTCAGTAGTTGTGGCACACAGGCTTAGTTGCTCCGCTGCATGTGGGGTCTTCCTGGACCAGGGTTCGAGCCCCTGTCCCCTGCATTGGCAGCGGATTCTTAACCACTGCGCCACCGGGGAAGCCCCTGTATGTTTTAATAACAAGCACATAATTAAAAACATAATTGTGATTGGTTGAAAAGTTGACTATGCAAAGTAGTGTCAACTTGGAGTAAAGCCTTCCACGAATGGCAAGAGACCTGGATTCTATTTCCCACTCACTGGCTATATGACTTCAGCCAAGGATCTTCATTTGCCTCATCCCAGGTTCCATATCTGTAAACTTATAAGTTTGGATCATTAATTTTCAACTTTACTGTACATACTGGAGACTGTTAAAATGCAGATTCTGATTCAACAGGTCCAGGGAGTCTGAGGTGCTGTAACTCTAACAAGCTTCTTGGTGATGCTATTGTTGCTGGTCCAGGAAGCATATTTTGAATAGCCAGGAGCTACATGATTGCTAAGGCTTCCTACTGTCTGAGTCTGTGAGTCATTAGAAACTCTTGATTGAACTGCTTCTGAATTTCTATAACTGGCACAAAAATATGAAGCAATTGGTTATCTTAACATCCAGGTACTTGATCATTCACCCCAACATTCACTCTCTCTTCTTCCAGCAGTAAATCTGGAGTCTCCCTGGAGATTCTCTCCAATTTTCAACCTGTGCTTCAGGTGAATTTGGAAGGCATCAGTGTTTATAATTTTCTGGCCACTACATTTGGTTCAGGGAATGTCACGAGACAGATTGAAAGCCAGTAAAGTACAATCAAATGTGTGCCTGAGAATTCAGGGATGGGGCAGAGACTGTTTTTGCTGGACTTGAAGAACTAGAGCGGCCATGGCCATCTCACCTTACTACCGTGTGCACAGTAAGGTTATGCAGAAAGAGAAAACAGATCGAAGATACGGAGGGAGAGAAGCCAAGTCCTGGGAAGTCTTTTGAGCTTTACTTGTAAGAATAACTGGGATGGCTCACCCATACATGGTTAGATACATTTATTAACATGCATGCATATGTGTGTGTGTGCCCTTGCACACGTGTGCCATGTGTGATTACCAATTAAAGGCATATCAGCTGTGTAGGTTCAATCTCCTCCCAGATAAGGGCCTTAGACCCTGGGATCTGGGCTCAGCATTGGAGAATGGGCCCGAGGGATTAATTCCTGAGAATTCAAGGCTGAAGACACCACTAAAAGCCAAGCAGAAAGTACAGCAGAGGCATGGATGAAGCAGAGGGATAGGAAATGGGAGGTAGGCTACAGGACCACTAGAGAGTCAAGGCCATAGCCCAAGGGATAAGAACGGGATCTGCAGAGAGGTCCTGAGCTGCTGGTCTCTGGCTGTGATGCCTCCCACAGGGAAACTCTGACCTCCGCAGTAGATGAGGAAGGAATCATGAGGTGTGCCAGGCCAGGAGGATGTAGAATGAGGTTGTGCTACTCTCTCAGACCTTAATAAGGCAAAGTCACAGACTATGGATTGAAATTTGTTTGGCTAGCAAACCGCTGCTTGCAGCGCATGTGCCTGCGCGTGTGTGTGTGTGTGTCTGTGTGGGCGGGTGTGTGATTATTTATTTTCTGACAGAAGCAGTAACCTCAAATAGTCCCTTGAGACTGGGCAGCGATCATGGATGTCACAGATGAACTCCTTGTAGGATGGCCAGCTTCACTTTGACCTGTGGCAAAGCTATTTGAATTTTATTAGGGAAGCAGGCCAACCACCCTATTAGACCTTTGGGTGATTAAAAGAAAATCATCTTATAAAACGTTCCATTATGGAGGTCTCTTAACTGACCGTGGCTTCTTGATGAATTTTAAATATCTGATAGGCAGATAGCATTAACAGTAACAATTTGTCTGAATCAGACTAAGCACACTCAATTTTATGGAATATCACGACATCGGTATTTTTCCTATTTATGAGCAATCCCCCTTTTTCCCCCATCACCCCAAACATGGCTGCTTCAGCATATTCCAAAATCCATGTTCCCAAGATTGTTTTTGTCTTGCTTCAGTAACTCGGGAGCATTTATCCATGTAATAGCATGGTCTTCCGCTCCACTGCTTATATAGCCCTCACACCTCAATGAATTTGCTTGATGGGATGCAGACAAAATGCTGCTTAGTATATTTTATATATCTAAATGAATACTTATAGCAAACAAAGGAGGCAGATATTTTAAAAGAGATATAATCATTTTGAGGCAAGTGGCTAATTAAGTTTTTATCATATATAATAACTTACATTCTGTGTACCCCTCACTTGCCTTTCAGGACAGTGTGTTGAGCCATATTTGCCTAAATGGTGGATACTGACATGTTGGTTTATTAATAAAGCAAAACACAACCTAAAATATGATTGTAAGCTGCTATCTTGGTTTAATTATTCTACAATAGTCATTTACATGTACAGAGATACTATGTGTTTTCTGAACAGGAAATTTGTGGTTGGGGAAATTAGACAAAACAATTTATTAAAAGGATGCCCATATTATGGTACAGACTCATAGAGGAATCTGATGCAGTTGAGAAGAAAGAATGCAATAGGTTTATACTTGCTGACCGGGAAGAATTTTTAAACACAAAGACAATTTTGTAGTAAGTGTATTTCATGTAACCCTGTTTTTATTAAAATATTAATAGTAAAAATAATACTTATAAAACTATGAAGGAAAATACTTATAATAACTCCTTCTTATAAAACTATGAAGGAAACTGTAACCAAATTGTTTTCACAAGAGAAGTAAGATAATGTGTTACTCTTTCTGAATACATTTCCATATAATTTTATTGTGGAATTTATTTTATAATGAGAAAAACAAAGTAAATGTTTTCTTTGTTTCCCAACGTAGTGTATATAGAAATAATTCTGGGCTACCATTGGAAATCTGACCACCAAAAAAATGATCTGTAAGGTAAAATGAAGCAATTTCTCTCTCTTTTTTTTTTTTTAATTGAAGTGTAGTTGATTTACAGCAGTGTTCCAATCTCGGCTGTGCAGCAAAGTGACTCCATTATAGGCATGTAGACATTCTTTAAAATGAAACAATTTATATTGCTGTTTATAGAGGAAAAGAATATGATAGAAATCCTTGAATGTCTGGCTTGGCAGGGAACTTAGGGACAGGGAATCTGATTCCTCGTTTTGGTGATGGGGAAAACGAAAGATTAGCAAGAGAGTGTCTTTCTTGAGCTCAGGCAGTCGGTGCATGATGAGATGGCCATGGACCCGAGGTCCCAAGATTCCCCAGAGGCCCCACCCACCGCTCTCTCCATGAGAATATTCTTTCCAGTTTAAAGGTAAATAATACCCAAGATTTGAAATATGTCTGCCATTGCATCTGAAAGCTAAGTAATACTTTATCTCATTAACTTAAGAATCCTAAAACACCTGTGTCTTCACTGCCTGTATTTTATTACTGTGCTGTACGATTCTCATTTGGAGTGTGGGAAATGAATTAATCATGACTCTTCCTTGCAGCCCTGTGAGGCGGTGAGCTCTTATTATGGTACCTTAATTTTCCAGGTGAAGGAACACGGCACCAAGAGGATAAGTGATGTGCCCCGGGTCACACGTTGGGTCAGTGGCAAAGTTGGTAACAGTCAAGCCTGGGTTGGAGGGTTTTATCTCAGATTTGTTCTGTTCCTCTTCATTAAAAACAAGTTCAGAAAGATCCAGGACACTTACAGATTCTGGTATTTGGGGATTTCAAGGGTTCGATATTTTGTAGTCAAAAAAAAAAAAAAAAGAAACAAAATTATAAAGTTAGAAAAGCAAATATAACAGGGATATTAATAGAATAATTAACTCTTCACCATTGAGCCTAGATTTGCATATTTGTGAAGTACGGAGTACTTACAAAATGCCTGTGTTTAAACAATCTATTTCCCTTCTATGAGAAAAATACTCTTCATCTGCTTTGTCTTTTATAAAAATGTGCACATGTCCTATAGAAAGGTTTTAAATTTGCCTATCTCAGACTTGCATGATCTAGCAATGAATTTGTTTTTAGTAGATCATTCTATGCATAAGAATATTTCAATTATGTTTTTTGAAATCTAAATCAATCCTCTATTAATTTGATGGGAAAGAGTCAAATAAGGTGAAACACATTATTCAGACTCTCCTGAGACCCTCACACCCTTGCTGAACCCGCTGGGACTCTCAATTCATCAAGTACACTTGTGAGAATTCACAAACAGTTTTTTTTTTTTCCATTTTAGGTCTTTGGGGGGAACTTGTTTATACACGCAAGTAACTTTAGTCATATGCTTCCTTATGAAACACACACATTGTTCATTTGTGGAAAGCACTGAAGCTCCTGCCTCCCACGACAAGGGCAGAAATTTGGTGATGAGAGAATGGAGTGAACTGGGTACCAGTCAGCATCTTAGTTGCCTCCAGGAGCTAATATGGGTTTCTGTCAAGTGACAACTGACCCAGGAAAGCAGCAACAGCACTTTTAGGATAACGTGGCTGCGGGAGTTATCTGGGCTTTGGGTTAGAGTTGGCCTTACAAAAGCAGTATTATGAGTTGCTTCCTAGGTTGAGTGCGGGTAGAGAGGGCAGTCTTCAGATACACAGGCCCAGGTGACCTCCAGAACATGATGACTTATAATGGAGACCACCTGCATTTGCAGTTAGAGGAACCACTGCCCCCAACCCAGTAATGCTGGTTTAAAGAGATGAGCAGAGCTAATCGCACCCTTCCTCCCACGAAGTATACGTTCTTCCTTCCAAACTAAGTCTGCAGAAACCTCCATGAGTACCAGCCGAATCCAAAGACAGTTCTATACAGAGGACATGGAATGGGCTCTGTCATTCCGGGGGTGGACAGCAAGGGGGCTAGTTTGGTGTGTCCTGAGGGAGGGCTGGTGACACCTCGAGGAAGGCTAAAAGAGGGTACTGCAGGAGAAGCTGGGAAAGAATCTGGGGAGATGGGGAAAGTCAGACATAAGAAGCACATTCTAGGATTGTGTGGGGTTGGGGAATGAGTCGTCCCCTCCATAGATCTTTTGTCAAGGGCTGTGATGGAGGAAGGCTCTAGGCAGAGAAACTAGCATGAAACATACTAGTTGAGGTGTGACAGTGGCATGTTGTAACTAGAAAGATGGTGGAAAGTGTGGGCTAATGACTCTAGAAAGGGGAATTGAGACAGATCGTGAAACTTGTATGATTTTTCCTTCCTGAAAAATTGATCGTAATAAGCGTTAGCTAGAAACATTTCGAGTGACTCATTTGCCTTTTGGCCAGTATTACTTATGACCTTATTACTAAAAATATATGATCAAATCATAGAGAGGTGGACACAGTTTTCTTTTGGTGAGCATCATTTAGCTAGAATAATATTCTTTGCGTAGCATTGTCTGTAAATCTTTTTGTGCTAGTTATCTACATTCACTGGAGAGCAGTAGTTTAGAGATGATCCATTTTACAGGTGATTAAATGGAGAGCCAGAGGGGCTGGGGCATTTCCAAAGCTACAGAGAAAATCAATGGTGAAGCTACGACGGGAGTCAAGACTCCTCAGACCCAGGCTGATATCATTTTCCATTGAACTGTACTATCTAGTACTACTTTAGCTAGAATACTTTCCCTGGCAAATATTCCTCTCCTTCCCCACTCCCTTCACAAACCTGGAAAGGAAATATAGGTGGGTTGAGTGACAGGGTCACCTGGAACTAACACAAAAAGACTGGACAATTTCTTCGCCTGCATCATTCTCAGTAGGATGTATTTCCCCTCTCTCTCTTTCACTCACGCCCACCTCCTCCACACGTTCCAGCCCCACAAGTCAACGCTCTCCATTTTATAGGGCTGTATTGAGTCCAGCTTAATAGTGTATCTTGCAAAATATCTATATTAGATTTATTTTATCCTTCAGAGGAGAAATAATCACAGGAAACAAGAGTATTTCTTTCATTTAGGTCATAGCTTGTCACATCTAGCCCAAGAAGCACTAGCTGAAATTATCTGTTACATCTCATCTGGGTGCTGCAAAAAAATTAGACATTGTTTTGAAACATCATTGCGTTAGATCTCTTCTTGGTGGAGAGTTTTCATTAATTTATGCAATTGTCAAGCTGCTTCATGTTTAAGTATATACTCTGTAGAATGAATTCTTTTCTGGGCATCACGAGAGTGCAGAATTTAGAAACAATGTAGCAACAGAGATGATTTGCCCTTCTATTTATTTTCTCTCTTTTGGGAGAATTTGTTATTTTAAAAAGGAAGACTGCAGTGCAATCTGTTTCATTCTGCTCTGATGGTAACCTTCCCTTGTACAACATATCAATTTTGAATGATACGGATTCCTTCTCCCCATAAACACACAAACCTATCAAGCTCCGAGATGGCTGACAAAGCTTTAACTTTACTGAATGTGATGCTATAATTAAGGAAATGTGGACTGTGGAGGTAATCATTAGTTCTTCTGTATGAACATCTAGCCCAGGATTTTGCCGCCTACTATGTTTCCTTGTTAATGACAATGTTGGGAGGCTTCCATGTAATTGAAATTGCCCCCTTTGAAGAACTGATGTGTGAAGTGATCATGTAATCTCATAATGAGCTAGCAATGGAGAGATGAAGAGAATTTATATACTGGCACAAAGTGGAAATAACTAGTCGTACAGTAAATTTCTGTATGAATCTGTAAGTTTGTGCAGTAGAATTAAAGTAGGTATTACCCACTGCTGCATAAATTAAAAAAAAATGCTTCTAGGCTATTTTAGGTAGATCATAAATGAGTTCCAATCATATTCCATGGATTCAGCCATTCGGGGTGGAGGACCATATATGTCTTATGTGGGGTTGGGTTGTGAAATGTATTGCTCAACTATTTCTGTGACAGTGTTGCATTCCAAGCGTCCCACCAAACTTGCTCAGGGGTCTGTGGGTCTGATGCACTTTGGCGAGGCTGGACTCTGGGTTCCAGGCTACGGGCTGTGGTTTGGGTTGCGTCTGGGTTTGCTCCACGAGTTTCTCATCCTGGCTTGGACCAGTAGCCATCCAGAGTCTGCTCCTCATATAGCAAATGGCAGGACTGCAAGAGAGCAAATTGAAACCCGTGACCCGGCTGGAGTTCTCAGCCCTGAAATCTCACACCGTGTCTTACACCTATGGTTCATTGGCAAGTTGCAGGGCCAAGCTCAACATGAACACAGAGGGCAGGAGTTCTAGGTCACATGGCAAAGGCATGAATGCATAGAATTATAATATATATAATAATTGCAAATAGTGATTGAAGCCACAGCAAGGCCAATAATCTCCATTCCTACAAATTCCCCAGCTGGTTCTTATGACCCCCATCCTTGAGAACTATTGGATATATTTTGTTTATTTTTGTAGTCTCCTTACTCACAGTTTCTCTAATCAGCAATAAATGTCAAACTGTTAATACTGAATTCACTTCGAATGAGGATCACGTGCCGTGAGGGGAGTATTTGCTCCCTGAAGGGTCTTGTCTGTTTCTTGGGGATTTGTTTAAGGATACATATAATTAGGGCCAAAGAAATGTTTAAATTTTGTCTCATTTAATCGCTAAGTACCTTTTAGAAAATGTGGAAAACTCTGTCGTAGAAGAGTCCATGTCATCCGTAAACCCCCTCTGTCTTGGGGAGGAAAGAGAGCTGCCACCTCCTCCACCAGCATCCTATACCCCCTTCTCCTCCTGGATGTCTGGCCAGTTCTGCGCATGGGAAGAAAGGCTACACCTGCTTAGCCCAGGTTATGTCCGAACTGCTCTCAACCTTAGATATGTATGGGTATAGAGTTGTGTTCAGTTCTCCAGGAAAGAATTTAAGTATAGGATGCATTTACTATCAAATTCACACATGAGAATGTATAGTGCCTTTGCCTGAAAGGGCACTTAGAAGTTCATGTTCTTTTTTTTTAAATTTATATTTTATTTTTTTTGGCTGCATTGGGTCTTCGTTGCTGCGCGTGGGCTTTCTCTAGTTGCGGTGAGTGGGGGCTACTCTTCATTGTGGTGCATGGGCTTCTCGTTGCAGTGGCTTCTCTTGTTGCAGAGCATGGGCTCTAGGCGCGTGGGCTTCAGTAGTTGCGGCGTGTGGGCTCTAGGGCGTGCAGGCTTCAGTAGTTGTGGTGCGCGGGCTCAGTAGTTGTGGCTCGCGGGCTCTAGAGCGCAGGCTCAGTAGTTGTGATGCACGGGCTTAGTTGCTCCGTGGCATGTGGGATCTTCCTGGACCAGGGCTCGAACCCATGTCCCCTGCATTGGCAGGAGGATTCTTAAACACCGTGCCGCCAGGGAGGTCCCAGAAGTTCATATCCTTTAGCAATTTATTTTCATATATTCTAATGGAAAGGAAAAGAAAAATGGTTAAAAAGACCTCTAGGTCCTTACTGCATAGTTATTCATGAAACCCTGCTGAGCCTTACTGTACTCCTTGCTCCACAGTATTCCATTCATTTTATTTTCACATTGTCTGAAGACAAGTGTATTTATGGAGCAGACTACTTGAAATAGGAACTGTCCACTAAACCTTGAAAACGTAGTCGCTGAGTCTATAGCTGGCTTACCATTCTGGTGCTCTCTCTCAACACTGAAGCTCTTTTAGAAGAGACCTTTTACCCACTTTATAAGTATCAGGCCCAACATTACATATAAGCATTTCACAGAATAGTTTGAATTTTGGAATAATTTTGATTCAAATACTTGGATGCAGAGATGGGGAAATGAAGGAGGCAAGAAGGTACTGTTCGTCTGTTCAGCCCCTTGCACTAGGTTTGTGTCCTAAGGAAAGAGGAGCATCTCTGTGTTTCTACATGGAACACAGCCCTAAGGAGAGTGAAGGGTGCACCGGGCTGTCCTTCCATCTTCAGGGTATGAACCACTCTTCCAGGTTTCCTGGCAGACTAGAAAATGAGGCTCTTTCATGGAGGGCACACAGCAGTGTCAGTGTGACAGAGCCATCCTCGGATATCTTAGCTGACACCTGACATCCCAGTGGCTGCCAAAGTGGAAGAACAAATGGAACATGTTTTTGAAACCCATGCAAACATCTCTGAGGATGCTCAGAGTCCTGTGCAGGCTCAGTGTGTGTGTACTTAGGGACCAGAATGCTACAACAAGACAGAACCGTAAACCAGGAAATTTTTGCTTGATACCATTTCTCGAACTCTATTTACGCCCACAAATAGGTGAGACCCAAGGCAATTCAGGTCACACTGACAGATGCATTTGGCCAAGCTGGTATGTTGAATACCAACTGTTGAGTTTCTTGACCTCATCTGAACAGTTCTCTGATGTGTATGGTCAAAGGGAGGTCATGGATCCCAGGAAAGCATCTCCCTGCCACACCTGCTCTGTCCCTGCGTTCTTTGTTCCTGTAAGTCCCCAGTTCATTGCCATCTCCTGCTCCCACTCTCCTTGCTGGCACAGGCTTTTTTGAAAATGATGTGTCTCGTTCCTGGCTCATTCGTTGGCATTTCACTGAAACACCTGCTATCAGACCTCAGGAATAGGGAGAGTTATTTTTTTGCCTGGTCAGGAATGAGCATTTGGTGGGAGTCATTTCTTTAGTGTGCAATGCCCTGAACCCGGTGCTTTGGGTGTGGAGGTCCGAGGCATTTCCTTGGGGAATCTGGTCAGCTTCCTGGTATAGAAGACTTAAGTTAGGCACAATCCTTAAAGCAGTCCTATGAGAACTTATAAAATACACTTCTATGTTAGAAATGTCCTAGCAATTTTGGAATTAGGTACTTTTGAGTATTTTTATTCCGTAGACATCATGGATGCCATATCTCAGTTGCATTTCAATTACTGGCTTACACTTCCGCAGTATAAATTTTGTAACTTCTCGCCCACAAACTAGACTGAGCACTGAGCTTGCTTCCTTTATTTCCCTCCGTCCCTCCCCCTTTCCCCTTCCTTGTTCCCTCCCTCCCTCCCTCCGTCTCCCTCCTTCTCCTTCCTTCTCTCTCTCTCTCTCTCTTTCCCTCTCTGGCTTGGGTGATTGATGATGCCATTCAGAAACAGAGAGGATGATCTATTCAGTTTCTAATATGTCACATTTGAATTATCTAAACAGGTAGAGATATCCTCTACCCAGTTATGTCATACATAGTAGAAACTTTATAAACACCTGTGATTAAATATATTTGGGGTCCAGTTCTGGAGCTCAGCAGAGAGGGCAGCCTGAAGATGTAAGTAGGGGTCTTCAACATACAGGATGGACGACATGGGCGTCTTGGGTTTAGAAGATGTCCCTTGGGGAATCTGCACAATGTGAGAGTGAAGGACAAAGCTCTGGGGAAACAGACCAGGGGCCGGCAGAGGAGCTGAGAAGGAGCAGTTAGAGAAAAGTGAAGATAACCAGGAAAGAGAGAGGTAATGGAAACTGAGGGAAGAGAGGATGCAAGAGGGGCTGCGGGACAAAGAAGAAAAGGCCTGCAGCGCCCTGAATCCTGCAGCCCCCAGCCTGGCACCAGGGGGCAGGGAGCAATCACTATATAGTCACAAAGTTTGCTGCTTTTTATAGAGAGGAAGGACTCATTCAGAACCAGAATGAGCAACATTGCCCCCTTTAAACATTATTTTTTATTAATAAACCTCCACAGAATTAACAGTATTTTAGTTTAAAAAAATTTGTCTCTTCTTTTTTTTTAATCATTACTCATCGTCTCTTTGATGATTTGCTCAAACCCAGTACACACGTATAGTGGTATCAGAACTGAGAACTGAGGGAAACCACTTTATTAACGCGAGAAGAGTGCTTATTTATAGAGTTCCTTTAGTCCTCACTCTTATAATGTCTACTCATTTTCAGATAAACTCCCCTTCCTTTAATGAAGTTATGTCATAGATCTGTAACACAGATTCTTTGTTTAAATTTAGAAACATTTAAAAATAAATGTGTACCCCCTTCACTCATTTCTCCTACCACCCCACCCCTGCCTCTGGCAATCACTACTCTGTTTCCTGTATCTGTGAGCTTGTTTTGTGTTCTGTTTGTTTGTTTTAGGGTCCACATATAAGAGAGACCAAATGGTATTTGGCATCCTCTGACTTATTTCACTTAGCGTCATGCTGTCCACCCATGTTGTTGCAAATGGCAAGATTTCTTTTTTTTTTTTTTTTTGCGTTACGCGGGCCTCTCACTGCTGTGGCCTCTCCCGTTGCGGAGCACAGGCTCCGGACGCGCAGGCTCAGCGGCCATGGCTCACGGGCCCAGCCGCTCCGCGGCATGTGGGATCTTCCCGGACCGGGGCACGAACCCGTGTCCCCTGCATCGGCAGGCGGACTCTCAACCACTGCGCCACCAGGGAAGCCCAAGATTTCATTCTTTTTATGGCTCAGTAATATTCCATTGTGGGTGTATGTGTGTGTGTATATATATAATATATATAAAATTCTTTATTCATTCATCCATTGACAGACACTTCTGTTGTTTCCATATCTTGGCTATTGTAAAATGCTGTAGTGAATATGGGGGTGCATGTATATTTTCGAGTTAGTGTTTTTGTTTTCTTTGGATAAATACCCAGAAGTAGAATTACTGGGTCACATGGTAGTCATAGTTTTAATTTTTTGCGGAACCTCCATACTGTTTTCCATAGTGGCTGCACCAGTTTATATTCTTACCAACGGTGCACAAGGGTTCCCTTTTCTCCACATCCTCACCAATACTTGTTATTTCTTGTCTTGTTGAGAATAGCCATCCTAACAGATGTGAAGTGATATCACATTGTGGTTTTGATTTGCATTTCCCTGATGACTAATGATGTTGACCTCCTTTTAGATTACTGATTCAGTCTTCTTACTAGTAATTGGTCTGTTCCTATTTTCTACTTAATCATGATTCTCTCTTCATAGTTGTATATTTCTGGGAATTTATTTCTTCTAGGTTGTCCAGTTTCTTGGTGTATAATTTTTCATAGTAGTCTCTTATGATCCTTTGTATTTATGTTGTACCGTTTGTGATATTTCCTCTTTTACTTCTGTTTTATTTATTTGAGTCCTCCCTTTTTTTCTTGGTAACTCTAGCTAAAGACTTGTCAATTCTGTTTATCTTTTCAAAGAACCAGTTCTAAGTTTCATTGAACTTCTGTATTGTCTTTTTGGTCTCTGTTTCTGCTGTAATCTTTGTTATTTCCTTACTTCTACTAACTTTGAGCTTCATTTGTTCTTCTTTTTCTGCTTCCTTGAAGTATAAAGTTCGGTTGTTTGAGACTTCTTGTTTCTTGAGGTAGGTATTCATTGTTATGAATTTCTCTCTTAGAACTGCTTTTGCTGCATCCCCCAAATTTTGGTATATTTCCATTTTTGTTTGTCTCTAGGTATTTTTAAATTTCTCTCTTGATTTCTCCTTTGACCCATTGGTTGTTTTGTTCTTTCTTTTCCATGTTCACTCTTGTTTTAATTATATATGGCAGAGACCCTGACATTCAGAGTACCAAAAAAATCCCTCTTAATAACTACTGTTCCTACCAAATAGATATTTAACATATGATGCTTATTGAGAACCTACTGTGTACATGGGGCTCTGCTAAGTACGGGAGGGGGTGGTTACAAAGAAGTATAAGGCTTGCTGTCTGCCCTCAAAGAACTTACAACAAAAGGCTGATGAACTAAGGGACACATTGGGCAGGCAATATACAAGATGTGATACATGTACAGGAAGGTGAGGCCGCTGTGATGTGATGTAGTTTGAAATCCAGACTTTGCTGCTTATTAGCTGTGTCAGCTTGAAAAATTAATGAACCCCTCTGAGCTTCATTTTCCTCATTTGTACGAACTACGTAGGCTTCGGACTACGAAGCCTACCTCGAAAGCTTATCATGATGTAATGAGCTAAGGCACATGGAAATCTTAAGGTGTCGTTATTATGGTTTCTCTGTGCTAGATACTCAAGAACGGCTCCTGGACGGGATTTGGGTTTGGCTTTGAAGAATGGATAGGGCTGAGAAAGCAGAAAGTTAGGGAAGGAAGCCATTCACCCAGAGCTCTCCACAGGCAACAGTGTGACCTAAGTAGTGTTTGTCTTCCCGCTCTAGTATTTCATTACCCCATTCTTACCCGAAAACCCCCTTTTCAGGATCCTGTTTTCCAGAGACATGTTGCTGCCATGATTTGAAACTTTAATATGCACCCCCCCTCAGAGTCAGTCCCTCTGTGCCTTCCAAGGAAGCTGCTGTCTAATCCAATAAGCCAGACAAAATGGCAGTATGTCTCAATTTATTGATCTGTAAAGTGGGGGTGACATTACCTCCCTTTCCTTCCTTAAGGTTTACTGTGAGAAGCAAATGAGATCATTGATGTGGAAGCATTTTGTAATTGTGAGGTTCTAACTACGTAGGATGTTGTTAGGATTACAAACTCAGCTGCTGATTGAATTCAATTAGATGCTACGTGGAAAGATAGGCCTGACACAATATCTGGTCTGTAGGCTCTTTCTTGAGAAATGTCAAAAGGTATATATATTATTAAATGGAAAGAGTGAAAAGAGATCGTCTTTAAGGTCTGTTATTCTCTCTTAGGGGAAAGTTTTTAATGTTTAAAAGTAGCTGTCTAGAATCCATGATGTGTGCTTTGTAATCAACCCCCCAAAATGACTGTTGAGAAACGGGGTTCAGTCAGGCCAAGCAGGAGGGAGGAGCAACACCTTGCCTGCTGCGGGTGTTGGGGGAGAGACCTGTGGACAGATGGAGTCTCGTAGCACTTGCCCGACATCTCAACTCGTGGCCTCCTCTCTCACTGAGCAGAGCGCTAGGCTAGTTTTCGCAACTCTAAAAATTGCCTATTTTTTCAAGGGTTTCCCAGGAGGTGGATTTTTCACTTGTCCTTCTCTTTTCTGTCTGCAATGCTGTCTCCTTTGGGCAGTTTCCCCAGCACCTCCACTGGATTTTATGACTGGATGGACATTGAGACTTTTATTCCTGTGGGTGTTGGGTTTCATTTTTATTCCTAAACCTTTATGGTCTTCTGGTCGCTTGCAGGCTGAAGCATAAGGAGGGGCTGAGTTTCCTAAAGCAGAGGCCGTTGGAGGCTCTTGGGGCGGAGCAGGAGCTGGAGCTGAAGCAGGAGCCCAGACCTATTGGTGTTTTAGTAGCATGTTGTTTAATCGCCACATATTTTTGAATTTTCCAGCTTTCTTCATGTAATTAATTTCTGGTTTCATACCATTGTGCCTGGAAAAGGTACTTGATATGATTTCAGTACTCTTAAATTTATTAAGACTTGTTTTTTGGGGGCTTCCCTGGTGGCGCAGTGGTTGAGAATCTGCCTGCCAATGCAGGGGACACGGGTTCGAGCCCTGGTCTGGGAAGATCCCACATGCCGCGGAGCATCTGGGCCCGTGAGCCATGGACACTGAGCTTGCACGTCTGGAGCCTGTGGTCTGCAACAAGAGAGGCCGTGACAGTGAGAGGCCCGCGCACTGCGATGAAGAGTGGCCCCTGCTCACTGCAACTAGAGATAGCCCTCGCACAGAAACGAAGACCCAACACAGCCAAAAATAAATAAATAAATAAAATAAAATAAAATCAAAAAATAAAAAAAGACTTGTTTTTTGGCCTAACATATTATCTATCCTGGAAAATGTTTCATGTGTACTTGAGAAGAATGTGTATTGTGTTGCTTTTGTATGGAATTTTCTATATATACCTGTTAAGTTCATTTGGTCTAATGTGTCATTTAAGGCTGATGTTCCCTTATTGATTTTCTGTGTGAATGATCTATCCATTGATGTAAGTGGGGTTTTAAAATTCCCTACTATGGTATTGCTGTCTGTTTCTCTCTTTAGGTCTGTTAATGTTTGCTTTATATATTTAAGTGCTTCTGTGTTGGGTGCATATATATTTACATATGTTATATCCTCTTGTTGGAGTGACTCCTTTATCATTATAAAACTCCCCTCCACTCCCTCTTATGACACACCTGGCTCTCCTTTGTGGAAGCCAGAGAGCCCCCAGGAAAGCAGACCAGATGATACCTCAAGCTGGTCTCAAAGAAGTAGAAGTTTGGGGCTGCCCTGGTGGTGCGGTGGTTGAGAGTCTGCCTGCCAATGCAGGGGACACAGGTTCGTGCCCCGGTCTGGGAGGATCCCGCATGCCACGGAGCGGCTGGGCCCGTGAGCCATGGCCGCTGAGCCTGCGCGTCCGGAGCCTGTGCTCCGCAACGGGAGAGGCCACAGCAGTGAGAGGCCCGCGTACCGCGGAAAAAAAAAAAAAAAAATTAAAAAAAAAAAAAGAAAAGAAGTAGAAGTTTGATCGGGGTTTTTCATTGTCCCAGGACCCTTCCTTATAATCCTGTCCCAGGTCCAGTTCTGTCCCAGGACATTGACTACCCACATTCCAGATGGGGGTAAAGAGGAAATTGTCAGGAAGGATGGTTCTTATCAGCTGGCCACTGTCACTGTCACCCCTTATTTGGAGATGCTTATCCTGTTGCTCTTTTCCTATTACCTCCATTTCATTAAGGCTTTTTTTCCCTGAGATTTTGTCTTGTTCTTTCATTTGGAACATATACCTCTGTTTCTTCATTTTCTTGACACTCTGTTTTGGTTTCTGTACAGTAGATGAAACAAGCGCCTCTCTCAGCCTTGAAGGAGTGGCCTTGTGTAGGAGATGAAGCTTGTTGTTCAGCCCTGCCCCAATGCTTTTTTGTCTCTCAAACCTTTGTGCTTATGCAAGCAGCCCATTGTATTTTTAATAACTCCCAGTAATTGAGAATGTGCCAAGACCTGTCAGCATCCCTAATGGGAGGATCTCGGCCCCTAGATTCAGGCTGTTTAGAAGCCAGACCCTCAGGCAGTGGCTTTTTAAAGTATGAAAACGTACACATCTACATTTTTTGTAGGACCATAAGTGTAAGCTCTGCTGGCCAGGTGACCTGGCAGTCACAAAAATCAGGGCTCCAAACAAGTATATAAGCTCTTTCTGGGAGATACTGGTGAACTGGAAAGAGGCAGAGGGAGAGTGCCAAGATGGCATCCACAGCCTGCATTCCGCATTCTGTAATTACGGCGAGCAGCTCCGTAATCCACTAGATGTGTGCTGAACCTGAAGCCTGCGCCTCAGGCTGGAACTCCAGGATAAGCCAGGAAGCATCCTTCACAGATGACTGGGGGATGTGCGTCAGTCTGCCTCCGGCTCAGTCCCTGGGCTGGCAGCCTGCCAAGAACCATCTCTCCGATTTGCTACAATCCCGTAGGATCCACAAATGCAAGTCCCCCTGTCCACCAGAGCCAGGCAATCAAGGGGCATCCCCTGGGCAGCAACTGCAAAAACTGGGGCACCA
Organism: Orcinus orca; assembly: GCF_937001465.1. NCBI lineage: Eukaryota > Metazoa > Chordata > Mammalia > Artiodactyla > Delphinidae > Orcinus > Orcinus orca. The sequence continues at coordinate 83,185,554 of NC_064564.1, read as the reverse complement.
GATACAAAAACCAAGGCAGTGGCCAAGTGTAAAGCTTCCTTCCAGGAGACACCGGCTGTCTGGAGGGCAGCAGAGGGAGAGCATGAAGACAGTGCCTGCCCTCCAAGGCCTCTGAAAAGGATTACAGTCAACCCCTAGATGTGTGTTTAATTAGAAGCTTGCCCCTCAGGCCACAGCCATGATGATAAGCTAATAGGCCTTCTTCATAGAAAGATAGGCTTCTGGGTGTGTTGCCTCTTGCTGTGCCCCCGGGGGGTGGTAGCTGCTTAAGAATTCTTTCTCCTTTGGTTGTGTGAGACCCACAGGTGTAAGCCCCACTGCCTGCCAGAGCCAGGTGATGGAGATGTGTACTCTGGCATCAGCTGCAAAAATTGGGGTATGAGCTCCTTTCTGGGTGACACTGATTTTTACAGTCCCAGGGGACCAGGAATGCAAGCTCCACTTGCCTCCAGAGCCAGGTGGTCAAGAGGTATCCCCTGCCCCAGGTGGCAGCCACAGAGATCTGGGCACCAGGCGCATGGAAAGAGCTCCTTCTGGGAGATACTGGTGCTCTGGAGCACAGCAAAGGGAGAGTGTGAAGATGGCCCCACCAGTCTCCATCCCTGGAGAATGTTCCAGCAGGCTTCTAGAGGTGCGTGTTAAATTAGATGCCTGCCCCTCAGGTCAACACTAATATAAGCAGGTGATCCTCCTTCATGTTAAATCAGGCCTTGATTGGCTGCCTCTGAGCTGGGCCCAGGGGCGGGTACATCTGAGCACGGGGCGCTTTAAGAGCTGGCGCTCAGATAACTCCAGCTCTGTTGGTCTCAGGATGTGAGCCCTGTTGGTTTTCAAGGTTAGGGCTTTTGGGGGCTCGTCTCTCAGGTGCAGGTCCTGAAAGGTAAGGTGTCCAATGTGGGGTTCAAACTCTTTCTTTCTTGGGGAGAAGCTCCGGGTTTTGAGTTTTCTCCTGGTTGTGGCTCACTGGGGTGAGCTGGGGGTGGCGTTTATATCGAGATTGTATGCCCGTTTCCATGTGGTTTCCTTCTTGTTTGCCAGATGTGTAGTGGTCATTCATCCGGACTTGGACTTTAGGTTTTCTTAAGAGAAAAATTTTCCATATGTAGCTGTAGACTCAGTGTGTCTGTGGGAGGAGGTGAGTTCAAGGATCTTCTTACGTTGCCATCTTGAACCGGAACTTTTCTAGACTGAATTTTAAACACTCTTCAAATCATGCGAAAGCTTGCTGCCTACAGGTTTTTAGAGAAAGTCATAGGAAACGAACTTTTTAAGTAGTATCAATGCTAAAAGAATTATCCTGGCGGCATAAAACATTGTGAAGGTTTTCCTAAGTGCTCCTTGAGACAATAGGGCCTCGATGATTGAGATTTGAACTCCTGTGATCTGCTTAATACTGACAAGGTTATTCTAAGGGCTTTGTGCTCTCCAACATGAGCAGCATTTTATTACCCTAGATTTCAACGGAACTTCTGAAATGCCAAGAGTTTGCCTGCTGTTCCTAAACTCGGCGAAATATAATCTGGTCCAGCAGGTTGGAGGACCTTACCTTTGGATATGGCCCACCGTGAATGTGAAATGCTAAGTCTTCATAGCCAGAGCATTTGAAATGGCCTTTCAGTTGTTAATTAGTAGATGCTTTCTCTACCACTGACTACCTGGGAGTGACGTGAAGGAGAATTTGCCTAGTTTGCAGGGGGGTGCCTGGGAGAGCCATTATCGCTCACAGTGTGTTAGAAATGAAAGATTGAAGAAAAGATGATTAAAGCCCCAGCAGCTGCCTTCACAAATGAACTTCAGGAGAAAAAGCAGTTTACTGTAAACGTGGCAAGTCTTCATATTGGAGCTTGATGAAATTAAAGGCAATGCCAGGTAATATAAACCACTGTTGAATCTTTCTTTTATTAAAACTGGGTTAAAACAAGGAGTAGGAATTTGTCAGGTGCAGTAATTACTTTGGTACTTTACTGATGAAAGCTCTCTTGGGCAAAGCCCTCCTCTCATCTATTTTCCATTTCCTCCTAAGTTAGACTTTCAGCTGCTAGAAGAGAATAAATATGAGCTAAGAAGAGGGTAACTTCAAAGCCTATCCATTTATGAATTAAATATTTCTAAGGGTAATACTGGTGATGTTTTTCCTCACTCTTTCAGTTGCCCTGAATTACTACCTTGAGAACATTTCTAGATTATTTGGTCAATTATATTCTTAGGGGAACAGAGAAACATACGTGTTGGGGACCATAGAAACAGGAAAAAAAACTGATGAGACAACATTTGTTGCATGTGAAAATACTATAACCCAGCTGTTGCAGCTAAAGCGGGAGATGGAAGAAGGATACCGGGGGATTAATAGTGGGATAAAAGAAACTGATAAGGAAGCGAGAAGTCTGTGAGGTCCTTGCTGCTTGTAGTGTGGTCTTTGAAGCAGCATAAATGTCACCTGGAAGAAATCACCTGTTAGAAATGCAGAATCTCAGGCCTTACCCCAGAATACTGAGTCAGAGTCTGCATTTTAATGTGATCTGCAGGTGATTCATATGAACATTCAGGTTTAAAAAGCTCTGATCTATGGGCAGCCCTATAGATGCTCATCTAAGCGCTATCAAAGCCAGGGAGACCTATACAATTCAGAGGATATTCACAGCTTCTCAGAAGGCATTTGCAGAGGGCGTGCCAGTGGAAGGAATTACACATTCAATGCTGGTGAAGATAGCAACAAATAGCTAGAGAAATAGAAATTCACAGGAAATCTTTAATTTTTTAAATTTTATTTAAGTGTAGTTGACTTACAATGTTGTGTTAATTTCTGCTGTACAGCAGTGACTCAGTTATACATATATCTATTCTTTTCCATTATGGTTTATCACAGGATTTTTTAAAAATAAATTTTATTTTATTTAGTTTTTTTAAAATTTTTGGCTGCATTGAGTCTTCGTTGCTGTGTGCGGGCTTTCTCTAGTTGTGGTGAGCAGGGGCTACTCTTCGTTGCAGTGCATGGGCTTCTCATTGCGGTGGCTTCTCTTGTTGTGGAGCACAGGCTCTAGGCACGTGGGCTCAGTAGTTCTGGCTTGCGGGGGCTCTAGAGCACAGGCTCAGAAGTTGTGGTGCACGCGCTTAGTTGCCCTGCGGCATGTGGGATCTTCCTGGACCAGGGCTCGAACCCATGTTCCCTGCGCTGGCAGGAGGATTTTTAACCACTGCGCCACCGGGGAAGTCCCTATCACAGGATATAGAATATAGTTCCCTGTGCTATACAGTAAAACCTTGTTGTTTATCCACTCTGTATATACTAGTTTGTACCTGCTAATCCTAAACTCTCAATACTTCCCTCCCCTACCTCCACTCCCCTTTGGCAGCCACAAGTCTGTTCTCTGTCTGTGAGTCTCTGTTTCGTAGATATGTTCATTTGTGTCATGGACAAGAAATTTTTATAGTTAAGGCAAGAAAGCTCTCTGCTTTAAGGACTGAAATGGTGCAATAGTAGAAAGGAGTTAAAACTCTTTGCAGTATATTTACTTGTTATGAAAAAAGGCACCGAATGATCCAAACAAGGGCAGCATGGCTGAGTGTGAGACGTGGAGCTACTGGAAGCAGAAGGGACACAGCACCAGGCAGCAAGACGGGTGTGGTCCAGGATAAAGATCTGCTTCTAATCAGTTTTTGCTCATAGCTTTTGTAGTGAGGTGGAGTTAACAATAAACCCAGACCATGGTTATCCACGTTAATTCTTAGTAATTTACTGCATATCCTTATTTATTCCCACGTGCACTTAAATTAACTCGAATAAACTCTACATAATTTGTTCATAAATAGGTTTTGTTTCTTCATAAGCGTGGGTTCATTTCCCAGCTTTTATATGCTGTGATTTGACCACCTGTATCTTAGCCTCACTTGCCTGTTTCTTCAGCTTTAAAATGCGGATAACAGTAGTACTCAACTCAGAGGTTTGTTTGAGAATTAAATGAATTAGTACATGTTATTTGCTTAAAAGAGCACCTGACATATAGTTAGGGCTTAATAATTATTGGTTATGATTATTATAAAGTCTTGAAATAAAAGTATCCCTTCAGATACTTAAGGAGAGGTAGCTGAACGAGGAGGATTCAACCAGCGCTGGCAATCACCGTGCTAGGACAGATCACATCAGTTAGACATATTATTTTTAGATGCTCCAGACCTTAAATATGGATAATAACATAAAAATCAGATAGGATTTTGAGTAGTCATAACTTAAATGTATTTTTATATACCTAAGGAATGGACTCCCTGGAAATGGAAAATCCATTATTTATCTTTGCTTCCAGAAATCTCTTCCATTTTCTTGGGTCCTTTCTATCCTTACTCATAGAAAGGATATGGAAGGCCAAGTCCATACCAGTCGTTCTTGGATAGATAGTGATAGCTGAAGTACTGTGGCTGAATTTCACTCCTTTAAAAATTGACTGAGGAATTGAACTTACTTTGTAGCTGTATTATGCATCTTGATCCATGTGACAGGATTACTAGAATACGATGGAGTGAAATTGTAAAATGTTTGGGATCAGCTGGATCTCATTAAGAATGAGCTATTTACGCTTAAAACCTACTTTCGTGAAAAAATATTTTTCTCAACTACTTTGCAGTAGTTTTTCATGTGCATTTTGAAGATTTTCCTCTTCCTCTTCCTGTTCCTTCTGCTTTCTTGAGGGGCATTTCTGCAAGGAAATGTCATTATAAACACCATGTGTCATAGGTGATGGCAGTAATCTCCAAAAGCAATGCATTTGAATAGCTCTCCTTGAAGAGGCAGGACAGTTGTGTGAAGTAAATAAGTTTGACCCATGTTATAGACTGGATATCTGAAAACTTTTCCTTCTGGTCATGGTTCTGCTCTGACATTGCTGTCATGTCCCTTCTCGAAGCCTCTGTGTCCCATCTATGAAATCTGAACTAAAATATAAAATCACATATTCAACCAACTTAAAATTCTAGGCCTCTATGATTAGAACCCTACACAAAGGAATTGTGAAAAGCATTTCTAACCAATTAGTTAAATTTCACCTGGTTTAGGAGAATTGGGGTCAGGAACCAACACGAGACTACCCTGGGGAGAAATGCAGGTCTTTCCCTGAATATACTTCACTTGGGTAAGTGTAATTTCTGAGAATAATTTCTTTTCTTGATTTTTTTCCTTCAGTCTGGGGCCATGTTGGTCAGCCTTTTTTTTTTTTTTTTTTTTTGCGGTACGCGGGCCTCTCACTGTTGCGGCCTCTCCCGTTGCGGAGCACAGGCTCCGGACGCGCAGGCTCAGCGGCCATGGCTCACGGGCCCAGCCGCTCCGTGGCATGTGGGATTTTCCCGGACCGGGGCACGAACCCGTGTCCCCTGCATCGGCAGGCGGACTCTCAACAACTGCGCCACCAGGGAAGCCCGGTCAGCCTTTTTGTAATATGAATTTTTATTTTCAAAACGGACTTTCTCACATCTCTCTCTGTACTATTGAAGATGTTGACAACCTATACAAAATCAGGAGAAAGAGGTCTTTGGGATGCTAATGCATTACACTCAGTCTCTTGGCCCAGGTGGCCCAGGTTTGGTGAGGAGGACATGGCAAAGATGCAAGGAAGTCCTGAGCCAGCAGGGATTACTGTAATTGAATTCCTGGGCAGCCCCTTGCTGCCTTCCAGCCCAGGCACATGTCTTTGCCTTTTTTCTATTTTCTGGCTTCCATAAATAATCTGCAAAGTGGACAGTTGGCGGCCAGAAAATCAATTGGCCCTTATATCTTCTCTAATTAATTTCTCATTGTCAAGCATTCACAAGGCATTTGTAGGGAATAAACTAATTCTTCTACCTGTTACGGTGCTTTTGATAGATGACAAGACATAGATTCAGGGTGGAACAAACAGGTAAAGTTCTATAGCTGAGTGCACTCTATCTGGACTTCCTTTTATCTTGTGTAACTGTAGAGGACAATGTTTTCCCAAATACCATATTATTAATATAAATAATAATTTAAATGTTATCTTTTTTTAACTCTACTTTTTTAAAACTACATTTGTGTTGTGTGACAGAAACAAACTGTGGGTATTATAAGTAAATAGAAAATAGGGATGACAAAATGAAAAGTAAAACCATAAAGTACATGAACGTTCCTAAGACTTTGAAACATGCATGTGAGGAGACCAGCAGACACATATATTGGGTGCTCAAGAAATATTTAATGGATGAATGGAATTTTCCAAAACAGTTCTTATTTGTATTTCTTCCTACCGTCAGCTTAGGAGATAACCTATTTGTTTTATACTTGCCAATGTTGTTCAATTCTTTTCCATTTTTTAAGAACTTAAGTGATATATTCTTACTACACACCTATGAGAATGGCTAAAATATTAAAATACCAAAATACTGAAAATACTAAATGCGGGTGAGAATGTAGAGCAACAGGAACGTCATCCATTGCTGGTGAGAATGCAAAATTGTACAGCAACACTAGAAAACGGCCTGGCAGTTTCATATAAAGTTAAACATATACTTGTAAGACTCTGCAAGCACACTCCTAAGGTATTTGCCCAAGAGGAACGAAGATTCGTGTTCATATAAAAACTCTACACAAATGCTTAGAGTAGCTGTATTCATAATCACCCTAAACTAGAAACAGCCTAAATGTGGGCTTCAGTGGGCAAGTGAATGAACAGACTGCTGCATTCATGTGATGGAATACTACTCAGCAGTATAAAAGAACAAATTTGTGATGCACATAACAAGTTGGATAATCTCAAAGGCACTATGCTGAGTGAAAGAAGCTAACCTCAAAAGACTACATACAGCATGATTTTCTCAAGGAATCAGAACTACAGTTGACCCTTGAATATGGGAATTAGGAGTGCCAACCCCCCACAAGTCAAAAATCAGAATATGACTTTAGAGTTAGCCTTCCTCATCCACGGTTTTGCATCTGCAGATTCAACCAACCTTGGATCGTGTAGTACTATAGAATTTACCATTGAAAAAAAAAATCCTATATAAGTGGACCTGCGCAGTTCAAACCCATGTTGTTCAAGGGTCATCCGTACAGTGATGGGGAGCAGGTCAGTGGTTGCTAGGGGTTTGAGGCCAGGAGAGTGTGTGACTATAAAGTGAGAGCAATGGGGAGTTTTTTTTGGGTGTAATGAAACTGTTCTGTATCCTGACTGTGCTGATGGTTACATGAACCCATACATGTGCTATAATTTATAAAACTGTACCTCAGAAAGGAGCCAATTTTATGGTATAATAATTTTTAAAACAAAGTGAAAAAAAAATACATTCTTATTGAAGACTATTAAACAATAGGGAAACGTAAAAGTCAAATGGAGTCTTCACTCCTCACCTCCCTAACTCATACCAGGATGTGTATCCTTTCAGAGCTATCTATGCTGTTCTCACAGGCTGAGAGTTGCTGGGAAAGACATCAACTCAGGAGCCACATGGCCTTGATTTGTCCCAGCCCCTCCACTTAATTGTAGCTTTGTGACTTTGGGCAAGTTACTTAACCTCTCTGTTTCTCATGTTTCTCTTTCTTATGTACAAAATGGTGCTTATAGCTTGTTATTTACATAACAAGCACTGTGTGAGCATTTGCCATTTTTACTATAGGAACATATGACATGCACACATAAAATAGGTTTGTATTTGTATCGTTTTGACATCTTTTGTTCATTTGACATTACATAATTAATATCTTTCCATGTCAGTATATAAAGATCTTCCCTACTTCTATGAATTGCAAAGGCTGCATAGTAGTAGTCTATTATATATATATGAGTTAAAATATATTTAATATTACATATTGATAAATATATATTTAATACATTCATATTAAATTTAATATTACATATCTTATTCATAATATAATATATTTAATAATGTTCTTATTGATGAAGGCACCCTTTTTAACTTAAACTGGTCTTTTATTTTGAAAAATTTTCTCTACCAATCGGATCCCAATGTGCTCGCAATCTTCCAGGATTTGTTCACAGTTCATAGTTCACTGCTGGTACCCTTTTCTCCCTTCTCATTCTTCTTCTTCCCCTTTCTCCTTCTTTTAAAAATCTTTTCCATAAGTTCCGTGGGCTTTTCGGGAGGCATTGGAAGTGATGTGTGTCTTCAGTCTGTCATCTTGAATCAGAAGCTCTTACCCTCCTAACATCCTTTCTTAAACCCATCCTATGAGTCAGGGGAAGTATTGAGGCAGAAGATTGCAGTGTTTAGGGAAGAAAACTGAACTTAAGTTGGGAAATTTGAGTGTGAATTCTGCTTAGCCATCCATTAGCTGGCTGAAAGTGGGCATTCATTTCACATTCTCTGGTTCTCAGTTTCAACTGTAAAGTGATATGCTTAGACTAGATTAACTCTAAAATTCTGTTACCTCCATTTACAAAATGGTAACACTAGAGCTCACAGAAATGATTGCCAGTGGTCATCCAGGAAGTGAGATGTAGACTTGAGTCTTGAGCACGTGTCTTCAGATTTCAAATCACAGCTGGACCAAGCCAGCCTGAGCAATGCCACCTCAAGAGCTAAGAGTGAAGGGGACACATCTCTCTGAGAGCCATTTCCTACCATGTGTGGACGTGGGCGTGCGTGCCCACACACAGGGGCTGTCCCAGGAGGTCGCCTCGTGGCCCTTATACGCCTGCCCTCCAGTGGACAGAGCTGTGTTCTAGAACGTTGCCTGCTCTGCCTCTCGCGGGGCGGGGGCGGGGGTGGAGCTCGGCTTTGGCCCAGCACTGAGAAGCAGCCCTGTACAGATGGTGGTGCGGCTGCGTGCACAGTGGTCGGGCCTCCCAGCACTGGAGAGCATGGCTGAGCTCGTTCCGAACTCGCTCTGACAACATTCCTCTCCTGGCAGCCATGTAATCTCTCCTCCAGCCTTGTGCAAGCAAATGGCTTTGCAGCGGCTCCCCTCAGTCCTGGTGTAAGCAAGGTACAAGCATCAGGGCTGTGCATTTGTATACATTTCCCTTATTTGGATCTTTCCACAAGGCCTTCTCTAGATGTCCATTTCCTCCTTCCTTTCCATGGATTTCTCTTTGGGTTGTATGAACATGGTTTTTCTTTTTAGTCAATATTAGGATTATTTTTAAAAACTTGCAGCAAAACCCCCCAACTCCTCTAAACATACAAACAAACAAGCCAACAGAAAATCAAACCAGCAAACAGATGCATCTTACAAATCCATTAAAAGTGCTTCTTCAACACAATCACATCAGCTTCTAGTTAGGGGATGGTTTACTTGTTTCTTACACGGTTTAAGAATTGAGTGTTCGTCTATTGCCACACACCTTTAACTTCTTTTGAATATGAGCTTCTGGAATTCTGATTTGTAACTTCATTCTTTCTGGCCTACTTCTTCCTTCTCCATTACGTGGTTCTGTCCATTCCCTGAGTCTTATGCAATTATACCATCTGGCCGACCTTTTGGTTACTCCAGACCAGCTGTTCTCAACTCTGGCTGCACGTTAGAATCACTTGGGGATTTAATTTGTCTTTGTTGGATTCTAGGTGTGCATATATTTAAACATACCTTAAGTGACTTGTACATAGAGAGGGGTAAGAAATGGATAACATTTGTGAAATGGGATCAACTCCTTCCTTTTTCTACCTACCTAATCTAGCTTTTTCCTCTTGGTGATTCTCAGAAAATAGGAGGTTCCCTTGGGCAGTTGTTGGCTTTCAAGCCTTTGATCCGACAATGCATTCATAACTCTCTGGGAGTGTGGTACCCACCCTATGGGCTTATAGTCACTCTTAGAGGTCACAGGATGAACACGAGCTACAGCATGATTTTTCACTTGCTTTTAAATTTTCTCTATATCACTCTTTCAGTCATAGTTTAGAAACAGTAGATGAATTATGTAGGATTTTTAGACTCCTCAATAAAAGGAGAAGGGGAAAGGGAGCTCTAGGTTGAAGAAATTTGCATAGAAAGAAAGTATGCCCCAGTCACTGCAGGTTTCAAAATATGTGATATCAGTATTTGAAATGTTTTTGAGTCTGGTTCTTTTTAAAATACTTAGGGGCATCCTGGCTATAAAGACACAAGGCATTTTGCACAGGTTGTATGTTTAAGCTCATGGGAAGAGGGTCATAAAGTACATCTTCCATATCCACCTTCTGTTGTGTATTGAGAAAACTCTTTTCTCTTCATCTAAGCACCTGTGTTGAATTTGGTAGCTGTGGTGTTTGGACTGATTCAGCAGTAATTAATCTCCAGGCTAATTATGAGCTCTGTTGTCATTTTGCTAGATATAATTAAACTGCATAGCTGGAGAAAGTTGGGGAACTATGGTTTCCAAGAAAACTCTTCCCTGTAACTTGGCAAGGAGCTCAAGAGTGACAACATAATCAGCCAATTAAATATAAGCTGGAAGCCTGATGTCCTTCAGGATGAGTTTACGTGAAGAAGACAAATGTATGTTCACAAGAGGCACCTGCTGTTTTCCTGCTGCCTTTTTGGAAAGAGCTTGGAGTATTCTAGAGGTTTTCTCTCATTAATCCTTTTGATAGCTTTATTAAACAGGAAGCAGAACAAACATTTTAGTCCCTTTCAAACAGATGAGATGATTAACATCGTGAAGGTCAACTGTCTTGTCAAAGAGCATAGTGACCATGGGTCAGAAGAAATTTCAGTAATGTATTTCCTTTAAAAATGTGATGATTGTCTACATAGATTCCTATAGCAACCATCAAATACCTGATTATACTAGCATAAAGATATGAATTGGTGAATAAATTCTTTAAGTCTTTTGGGGCCAAGGTTCTGTTCCATTTTTTTAGTCTAGGGTAAGGAGGTACAGACCCTAACAAAGGTGGGTGTTGCTGAATCACACTGGCCTTGGCCTTGCTCAGAAAGGCCACTTTGAAGAGATGAGGAAGAAGGTACATCTGGTCCATATTTCCATAAAGATCAGCCCTGGTGACCTGTTTGGCAAATAAGTTGCAGGCTTCCAATGCCTGCCATAGGTAGAAAGACATATCGTACTTTGTTATTTTAAATAGGTTTTAATGCTTTACTAGATCTCTGAGCAGACTCTTTGCCTTGGTGTGCACAGAATGCATGGTCAAGGAGAAAGCATTTAAAGCATGGGACAGCTACTCTAGTTGCTGTGTTTCCAGAAGCATATGTGGGTGTGTATATGGGCTCCACCAGTGATACTCAAGAACTCAGGATGATTTGGGGAGGTACATTGACTCACATAGGTAGAGCTTTATATTGTTGGATATTTTTTCATAGTTTTATTTATGGCAAGGGATTTCCATTTAAAAGAGTAAGGAATAAAAATTTCCTTTTGAAAATTTATCAAAGGAAAACTGTGACCCATATAATTGTTAAATAAATAATGATATGGGTAATGTGTGGGTAGAGGCACAATTATGAAGGTGGCACTCGAATGACCAAGGTTTAGGTCACAGGGGCCTCTATCCATTCTCTCCAACTCCTGGTAAGAGATTTATCTTCTTGATTCCTTTGCCTCAATAGTAATTCCATTTTGTTAAAGGTGGGTCAGATAAGAAAACTAATGTGTTGTACCATTAAGTCACAAATATGTATTCCGTTGCTATTGCAATAATGAAAAAATAAGGAAAACCACACTCAAACTCTGCCTTGAGTCTCCGAGTTAATTTTAGTGCCCAGTCATTTGACTAACAAAAGTTTGGGTCTTACAAACATATGACTTAGTGCCTGTAATAATCACAGATTATGATTATTCCCCGAGAGTGTTTATTCTTTCCCTGCTATGCTGTAAACAAACAGACATGATAAAAAATCTGTTTCTTCCTAACCAGGGACAAACTAAATGGCAAGAGATCCAGGCTTTGCATATTGACTTTGGCTTTGGAAAAATAAGGGAAACTCTAAAGGACGATATCCCAGTCCACATTTCCTGACACACACAACACGGATAATCTCACTTACCTTGTGCTAAGTGAAAGAAGCCAAACTCAAAATGTTACATACTTGTTGATTACATTTATATGACTTTCTGGACAAAGTAAAACTATGGGGACAGAAAACTTATTAGTGATTGTCAGGGGGCTAGAGGTTGACTTCCAAGGGGCAGGGAAAAATTTTCAGGATGCTGAAACTATTCTCTATCTTCATTATGGTGGAGGTTGTAAGACTATATCCATTTGTCAAAACTCTTAGAACTGTACGCTAGAAAGGGTGAATTCTACTGGCTGTAAATTATCTCAACAAACCTGACCGAAGAACAAATAAATGTTCTTAGTGTTCCATAAGAAGAATTACAAGTAAAATATGAAATAATAGTCAAACCAAAACGAAAAGCCACAAATACCTGCAAACCATTTCTTGAGGGTGGAGAAAGTTAGTCTCAACTTTCAAATTGATTTACCTTGATAGACAGCCTCTTAATCTGTATGTCTAGAGTGAAAATATCAAGTGTATCCTTTTATACAAACTGTTTCTATTCAATCATTTTTTTTTTTGTTCACGACTAGATTCATTTCAGCCCTACTGCTCCTCATGGTTTGAACAATTTATCATGGCAAATCGTGCTTTCTCTGGTCGGGTATTATATCAGTAAATCGCTGTTAATGATTGCCCTGTAGCAGTTTTTTTCATATAAAACACACTCTACCTTTGGTACAATTAGGGAATGCCTAAGAGTGGAAATGATGGAGAAATTAGGAACATATAAACTTTTGGAGATAACGTACTCCGAATTAGTTCGGAGTGGCCAACTTTTAAAATAGTGTGATCGGGTACAGATAAGGTTTGTAGCCCCTCTTACCTTGCATGTCCCCCTGTCCCCGTGCTTATGAGATTGTATGGAAAATTTTGGCTCACCTGGGTGTCTTCAGTCTGTGAGTTCCTTAGGAGCAAGAGACATATTCATTTTTGTATCCTATTTCCTAGCACAGTGCTTGTAGGAACTAAAAATTACTTCTGAATGAATAAGTGAAAAGTTATGACTTTCTAATTATCTTAAATGAATCATTTCCAAGTAAAAACGGACTTTCGCAAGGAGTTGGGCAAGTGGCACGAATTCTGACATGCCAGGATGGACACGTGAGGCCATTTGTCTGTGATACTGTAGGTGTAGCTTTTCTTGGAGGCATGTGGCTGGACTTGAAGTCTTCTTGAAACTTGTTCTAGTTGCTGGTTAAAGTAAGAACTACTCAAAGCTTTTAATGCATTAATTAAAATTTGTTTAAAGTAGTATAATAATGAAAATTAAGTCATTTAAGAAAAAAAACGGATGCGTTTTTAAAGGTTCCTCTGCCTTGCAAATATAATGAATTATCAAAGGTTACATGTATTTTATAGACACTGTTTTTATAGCACTAATTGACTTTCTTTTGAAGCACTGGTATATTGTTGCCAATTCAGATCATTCCATAGTTCAAATAAGAGGTCCCTTTTCCTCATGGCTTTTTAGGGAAGTCTTTGAAAGTAATACATGAAAATCTGATTAATATATAGTCTAGTTTCCATAATTGTATCTGTTGTGATTCAAGGACTGATTTAAGATTTCTATTTCATTTCATTTTTCTTGTTTTGTGGCAATCACAGACAGTTAGCCATGTTCACCTTCTGATACCTATGACACAATTTTCATATCACAGAAGGCAGAACTCACCTTACCAAGCCCTCAGGATTGTTTACTGATTATAGACTCAGTTAATTCTTCTCAAACAGTGCAAACAGTCAAGGTCAGCTCCTTTTTGTTGATTTATTTCCAAGAGGCCTCGTAGGATACTGCCCACCTCTGTAGCTCCATTTCACAATTTATCTTGGCTGTGTTTCCCTTCACACATCGTATTTATCATCATTTCACTTATCCCAGACTTACTAATCAATACATCAATTAACAAATATTTGCTGAGTTCTTTTTGTGGTGGCACATGATATTTATCTTGCCCAGGAGACTTTCCTATGGTAACTACACTTAGGTTTCCCTTTGGGGCATCTCTCCCTACAGCTCTCAGTTATGTGCTGCTTCAGCACGAGCTCCAGCAGTGGGCACATGACTCAGACTGGCCAATCAGTGTACTCCATTTCTCTGGCCCCAGTGACTTGTGTGGTGATGGGCACACGACATAAGACAGTCCATTAGGAATGAATTCCATGACTTTCGACTAATGGGAAGAGAAGCTTTCTTTCTCCCAGGGTTACTAACCAGGTGCAGTATTTCTGGGGCTATCTTTTTTTTTTTTTTTTTGCGGTACACGGGCTTTTCACTGCCGTGGCCTCTCCTGTTGCGGGGCACAGGCTCCCAACGTGCAGGCTCAGCGGCCATGGCTCATGGGCTCAGCCGCTCCGCGGCATGTGGGATTCTCCCGGACCAGGGCACGAACCCGTGTCCCCTGCCTCGGCAGGCGGACTCTCAACCACTGCGCCACCAGGGAAGCCTCTGGGGCTATCTTTAATCCCACTATTAGAGGATCTTTGAAGAATGAAGCCAATATAGAGAAAAACAGACCCAAGGAATGGAGGAAGAAATTCTTATGTCCTCTTTAAAAAGCCTGATCCGGGCTTCCCTGGTGGCGCAGTTGTTGAGAGTCCGCCTGCCGATGCAGGGGACACGGGTTCGTGCCCCAGTCCGGGAGGATCCCACATGCCGTGGAGTGGCTGGGCCTGTGAACCATGGCCGCTGAGCCTGTGCGTCCGGAGCCTGTGCTCCGCAACGGGAGAGGCCACAACAGTGAGAAGCCCGCGTACCAAAAAAAACCCAAAGACAAACAAACAAGCCTGATCCAATTGTGCCTGAAGCTGATATCAGGCTACACGTGTACCTTACGATATACACTATTTCTGTCCTTCACTAAAAAGGACGACTGATTAAAATACTCACATGTGCAAAGATTCTGAAAAATAGAAATTTCTGGTTTCCAAGGGTTTACAGTAGATCAGAAAGAATAAAATATAATCATATCAAGTTAGCATTACTCTTCAAAAGTATGCTATTTTTTCTCTCTATCCCTGAAATTACATCAGGATTGTTTGCATATATTCCTTTCTTCAAAGATAGATTGCCGAGAAGAGAGCCTGGTCTTCCGTTCACCTTTTTCTTAATATCTAGCAAAGTGCTTGTACATGGAAAATATTCAATAAATTTTTACTGAATTTATCTGAAAAGGCAACTAATGGTACTCAGGGGTTTATGGTAAATGCCAAATGAGTAGTTTAGATCATGACATCCTATTGTTTTATGTTAAATCGCATTTTTTGTCCTCTGGGCCAGGTCTTCTTTCAGATTGCTACCACTAGATGATTTGTGTTTTGTTTTGCTTTCTTGAGCAAAGCCATGGCTCAGTACTAGACAGAGGCAGCTATGTGGGGATAGAAGGGGAATTGAGAAAGCCTCCAGGGATTTATGTTTTACAAGGAATATGCTCCATTATCAAAATAGTGTTAAATTATCTTGTTCACTTATCAACTTTACATTGATAAACCATAAAATTTTAATTTTAATTTTTTTTTTTTTTTTTTTTTTGTGGTGCACGGGCCTCTCACTGTTGTGGCCTCTCCTGTTACGGAGCACAGGCTCCGGACATGGAGGCTCAGCGGCCATGGCTCACGGGCCCAGCCACTCCGCGGCATGTGGGATCCTCCCTGACCGGGGCACGAACCCGTGTCCCCTGCCTTGCAGGAGGACTCTCAACCGCTGCGCCACCAGGGAAGCCCAAAATTTTAATTTTAATGAGGAAAAGAGAGAGGAAAATTCACTCCCAATAATCAAAATATATGCAATAATACTAATATCTTGATCATAATCATTGTTTTTGACCTTTCCTAGCTCAAATAACTCAGCTACTTTTACATAGTTGCAGTGTAGAACCATTTTGTCACTAGTTAATTAGAACCAAATGTCCTGACAAGGTCTGATTCTTTCTTTATTCTCAGAGCTGTGAATCTTTTTTCTTCCTGGACACAACTAAAGTGAACATCGTTCCTGTCTGATATTTCTCCAGCTTCAAAAGTGGAAGCACCTGAAGCTCCTTTGTTGAAGGTAAGTGAACTAGATATCTGCAGTGAATATTTGTTTCTTTTAAATTTTAATCGATACAGGCATGATCTTCTTATTATATGAGGATGCATATAAAACAATGCTCAAAACAATGCTTTTATTACAGTAGCTAAGATTCACAGAAGGAACTGAAAATGCATGAGTGATATTCAACACCTGTATCTTTTTCTCTTGGGTTATGTCGTTCTATAGGATGAAATAATGATGGTTAAAGTTTAATAATTCCTTTCTATGTTTTTTTAACAACTTTATTGGAGTATAATTGCTTCACAATGGTGTGCTAGTTTCTGCTCGATAACAAAGTGAATCAGCTATACATACACATATATCCTCATATCTCCTCCCTCTTGCGTCTCCCTCCCACCCTCCCTTGCCCACCCCTCTAGGTGGT
Source organism: Orcinus orca (assembly GCF_937001465.1). Lineage (NCBI taxonomy): Eukaryota > Metazoa > Chordata > Mammalia > Artiodactyla > Delphinidae > Orcinus > Orcinus orca. The sequence continues at coordinate 83,169,147 of NC_064564.1, read as the reverse complement.
CACAAAGCACCGAGCTGATCTCCCTGTGCTATGCATCTGCTTCCCACTAGCTATCTATTTTACATTTGATAGTGTATATATGTCCATGTCACTCTCTCACTTCGTCCCAGCTTACCCTTCCCACTCCCTGTGTCCTCAAGTCCATTCTCTATGTCTGCATCTTTGTTCCTGTCCTGCCCTTAGGTTCATCAGAACCATTTTTTTTTTTTTAGATTCCATATATATGTGTTAGCATACGGTATTCGTTTTTCTCTTTCTGACTTACTTCACTCTGTATGACAGACTCTAGGTCCATCCACCTCACTACAAATAACTCAATTTCGTTTCTTTTTATGGCTGAGTAATATTCCATTGTATATATGTGCCACATCTTTATCCATTCATCTGTCAGTGGACACTTAGGTAGCTTCCATGTCCTGGCTATTGTAAATAGACCTGCAATGAACGTCGTGGTACGTGACTCTTTTTGAATTATGGTTTTCTCAGGGTATATGCCCAGTAGTGGGATTGCTGGGCCATATGGCAGTTCTATTTTTAGTTTTTTAAGGAACCTCCATACTGTTCTGCATAGTGGCTGTATCAATTTACATTCCCACCAACAGTGCAAGAAGGTTCCCTTTTCTCCACACCCTCTCCAGCATTTATTTTTTCTAGATTTTTTGATGATGGCCACTCTGACTGGTGTGAGGTGATACGTCATTGTAGTTTTGATTTGCATTTCTCTAATGATTAGTGATGTTGAGCATCCTTTCATGTGTGTGTTGGCTATCTGTATATCTTCTTTGGAGAGATGTCTATTTAGGTCTTCTGCTCATTTTTGGATGGGGTTGTTTTTTTGATATTGAGCTGTATGAGCTACTTGTAAACTTTGGAGATTAATCCTTTGTCAGTTGCTTCAAATATTTGCAAATATTTTGCAAATATTTTCTCCCATTCTGAGGGTTGTCTTTTCATCTTGTTTATGGTTTCCTTTGCTGTGTAAAAGCTTTTAAGTTTCGGTAGGTCCCATTTGTTTATTTTTGTTTTTATTTCCATTTGTCTAGGAGGTGGATCAGAAAGGATCTTGCTGTGATTTATGCCATAGAGTGTTCTGCCTAGGTTTCCCCCCCCTTTCTATGGTTTTATTAGATAAGTAACATCACAGGTTTTTCACGAGACGGACCCCTGAAATAAGTTTGAATCTCAGCACCACCATTTGCCAGAGCTGTTAATTGTAGACAAGTCACTTACCTTTTCCAGCCTGTTTTCTCATCTATTCCTCATGGTGTTGCTGTGAGGACCAAGTATTCTGATGTATATGAGGTCAAAGGACAATGGTAGTAGTAGCAGTAGTTACAAATTAGCTGGAGCAGTAATTCTGTACAAGTTTTCCCTATATCCTCCCTAGGAAACTTGATGTAAAGGCAATTCCATTTTTCCCCAATGTTGAATGGGCCGTATGGCTGGCTAGGCCCCGTCTTTCTTCACATTCCACCTGTGTCCCTCAGGGATGCGTATGCGGTTGAACTGGTATCCTTCCAGGATGGAGGGAAACTGTTCTTTCGTTCAGGGTACACCTCTAGGAAACATGAGAATGAAAAATAATAAAAAAGAACCAGCCCCAAATGCTGTCAAATTGTGAGTACAAAACTAATGTTGGTTTTCATGTAGCTGAATTTTTTGTTGAAGGAATTAAATTCGAACAAAACTAGCTTTGGTCAAAGAAGTTGACCCAATTTCATACAAGAAATAAGGATGTTACTGGGAATTGAACAGTTTATTGCTAGAATAATAAAGACAACAAGAGGAAGAATTTTGGTCTCTTTTGTTCTCTCTTGAATCCCAGCTAGTAAAATTGTGCCTGGACTATAAGAGGTGCTCAATATATAATTATTGAATAAAGGAGTGAATGCTGCTAAAAAAAATAAAATAACAGGTGGACTTGGGCTGAATTTTAAGCATGATAAATGTGGCCGTGTAAAATAAACTAGATAGAAGCAACATAGTTAAGGCAGGAAGCTGAAATTCCTCTTCTCTGAAGATCTCTAAGAGTAGGTTCAACTCCTATTTCTCCAAGATCCTGTCAGTTTACCTTTTGCAAAGAGGATAGGCCAGATATATTCTGAGGTTGAAAGGCTCTGGAACTCTCATGGAAAGTTCCATATATGCGTGAAAGGTCTTTCCTCACCTTGGAACTTGGAGAGCTTTGCCAGGCACCACAAATATTTATCCACAGTTAGTCTTTTACCCCCAATCATGCCTTAAGACAGATTTTCCTGCTACAGGTCCATTTTGCTTCTGACACTGTTTTGTTGCAAGCCACCTGTTACCTGTGTGTGCAGGTGATAATGACCCCAGTGATATTTATTCATAGTTCACTTTTCCTTCACAGAAAGCAAGAAACAGTTCCTCATTAGTATCTGGGCCGTATGTAAATAGCTGAATGACATTGTTGCTTTCTGTCCGCAAAGGAGAGAAATTTTGCTCAAGGTTTCACAGATAATACTGATTTTTTTGTGTCCCAGATCATGTTCAGGATATCATCATACATTGTGGTTCTACTTTCCTTTTGAAAATGATCAAAGTACTTATTTACTTTATGTGAATAACGCTTTATTCATTTAAACTCCTAATATGAAACAAGAATATTAAAAGATTTCATGGAAATTTTGGGTAGAAAACAGTGCTCATTTTATAAGCAATTGGAAATCAAATGGTAATTATTTTGAGAAAGAACTTTCTTATTACCATGGTGGGCTACTGACAATTGTTTAGGATAAGGTAACTAATTTAATAATTAAGTGACTATATTTGTTGCCAAAGTCTCTGAAAATGGACAGGTTTCTTGTTAAATGGTCTAATGTATATGAAGCCAAAGCACAATTTTTGTTGCTTTTCTTGTTTGGTTACTTAATAGGTACAGTACCAGAAATAAACCACAGCCTAGAAGCCCCCATCATAGCTAGAATACATCTCAGGAAGACATAATTGGAAGATCAGTTTGAACCAATGAAACCCACAGAGCAGAAAGATACCATTACAGGTTTAAAGATCATACATCTTATATACCTTATGATAAAGTTGATGAATCTGAAGGACCCAGATCGCTAAAAACCAATTTAGTTACATTGCATATGTAAAGAAAAGACAATGGGTCTAGTGCAACTAAGATGACTAACATAGCAAAAGACTTCAGTGCTCTCTACTTTGCTTTGGAGGTATAATTTATGAAGATGCTTTAAGGTCATATGTAATACAAATGACAGTATTTCTAGAGATGTATTTGTGCTCTGTAGGATTCATGAGTAATAATGCCTGGAGCACTCCAACAAAGGTAGTTGCATGAATTAATGGAGCAATCTGGGCATCAGTCCAATAAAAATGTTGGCTGAATGCTTCCTTGGGGGGAAAAGATATTGAGAACAGGATAGTTATAAGCAATTGATGCTGGTTAAATAGAACATCTTCCTTCCATCTTTTCAGCTCGCTTCTGAACTAGGTCAGCTGTGTGCCTTTGAGAGAGGAAGAAGACTTTAAGGGGCAAGTTTACTTTGATGCAAAGAGTCAATTTTCAAGTAACTTACTTCTTTTTGGGTAGACTGAGCTGAGTTTGAAAACCCAGGCTTACTAGCAAGCCCTTAGTTATAAAGTCTCTGCATTTAATGCTGATATCTCAGATTTATGCTGCCCACTTCCTATAAGATCAAAGTACAATATGTAATTCTCAATTTCAGTGCAACTACATATTTGAATAAATTTATTTTGTGTTGGGAACAGTGGGAAGAAATGGAGTCAGTTAACTAGGTCTAATAGGAAGAGTTCCCTTCTCTCTTGGCTTGAGGTCTTCCATGGGGACATAAAGAAATAAAAACTCTAGGCTCATAAGAACCTCTGTGTCCCACTTGCCAATCAAAAACAGAAGGCAACTGGGTGTCTTTAAGTGATTGGTAATGGGCATGGAAGAAAAGAGCATGCTGTGGAATAGTTGAGCTGGGTGGAGTGTCACATGCTTTTTAGAATTGGTCTGAAGGTCACTCTCTCCATTTATAGCCATGGAATGGATGGAGACCAAATTCAGTGTCAGAATGTTTTAAATCCACCCTTATTCTATAACTTTTTAGCCATGTCACTCAGGGCAGGTGGCTTAACTTCTCTGAGGAGAAGTTTAACTTTTTTAATTTACACAATTGGAAAAATAAAACTCTCCTCTGTTTCTTACAATCATTTCCGAGACGCTATTGAAATAATGTATGCAGATGTGTTTTGCTGGTTGTGGAGAACTATGCCATTGTGAAGTGTGGACATTATTATCCTCTCTAATGGAAAGCTCCCTGAGGGTTTATACCGTTCATAAACCTCTTCCAGCTGCCTACTTTATTTCCCAAACCCTCCTCCTTTGGCTCTTCCTTCTTTTTGTTCTAATTACATCCAGCAGGACAACTCCATTAGGAATTAATGAGCTTTAGTACCTTCATTTGCCATCTGCTCCCCTCCCCCTTTTAACAAATGAAGGTGTGTCTTAGCCTCAAGACCTTATGTTGACTGTAGCCAGGCAGATGCGAGTGATTCAGATGAGAAAGATTCTTTATTCCGTGGTACCAAGGTCACATTTGGATTTGGTGCTGCCTTTGGAAGCCAGATGGCGACTAGAAGGTGAGAAGAGCCTCTGTTTAGAGCCCTGCTATGGAACACACTGGCCCCACTGGCATTCATTTATTCAAGCAGGCATTTATTCATTCAATTAACATTTACTGTGTCTGTTATGTGCCACTGTGCTAGGTGGCAAGGATATAAAGTTGAATAAGATGGACTCTTTTCCTTAAATTGCTCACAGCCTACTGGAGGAGATAAATACATGTATTCAGGTAACTATAGTGCAATATTTGATGTGCTCTAATAGTGCCATAGCACTGAGTCTAGGTTCAGATATGGGGAAAGTTAGGAGAGCTGAATAGCTCTCACAATTGGGGCTTTTCAGAGAAAGGACTGTCTTCTCAGTTCCTTCCATGTCTATTAGCAAAAGGAACTGGTTTGTGGACCAGTAAGTATCTAGTTGATACCCCCAAATTGCACATCTCTCTTTTCCTTTATTCCTATATCTGCTGTGTCCCGCTTGGGAATCACGTAGGACATAGCTGCAATACTGGAAATATTTGCAAATGTAGAGAATAATAATCTCCCCATCTCTGTTTATAATAACTGTGTGCCATCTATTGTTTAATGAAGAGGGTGGTAATTAGGGTCCTAATAGAAAACAGATGGCACACAAAACTGTTACAAGGGTGTGAGTACAACCGCATAGGAGGGATTGTGCAGGAATCTGGGGATAGGAGCAGCTGAGCTGAGACAATCTCTATGTCCAAAGGGAAGAAGAGAGGGATCAGTTTCAGGAACCCAGCAGAAAGAGGTCCTGTAGAATTGGTCTTCTTGAGAGGTATGGTAAACTTCAATAGAAGGTCATAGTTAGCCCACTTGGAGGCTATCTAGCAGGGAGAAAGCCAGGGAAACAAATCCCCTGACTTCACTTTCCTCCTCCCTCCCTCACATCTCTCTGATGCTCTGCATGGCCCAGACCCAGTTAGAAGTCTCAGGGGCTGGGATCCTATCAACCTCACCCTTGCAGTTCACCAGAGAAGGGTGGAGAGAGGACCTGGGAGGGCAAACAGAAGATAACCACCCAGGAGAGATCAGGATCCTCACCTGTAACATGGCCGTGTAAGAATGCAGACTTGCCCGCTCCCAAAAGTTATGTTAATTATGTATATGTGTATATATATATATATATATATGTGTGTGTGTGTGTGTGTGTGTATAACATAACTTTTTGTGCACATATATTTTATTATGCCTATATATATACACACATATATATGCACATATATACATGTGTGTTTTCTTAAAATAATAGCACACAAGTTCTGTACAGTAAGTCCCCTACATGCAAACCTTCAAGTTGTGAACTTTCAAAGATGCAAGCATGCATTCGCATGTCCAATCACGTAAGTTCAAGTGTCTGGCGTAAATTGTCACATGTGTGCATCTTCTGCAAGTGGTTGTGCTTTTGTGTACTTTACAGAACTGTATAGAGTACAGTAGTACAGTATCTTTATTTCAAGCCCAGGATGTCCAGAAGCAAGCGTAAAAGCATAGGTAATGTAGCTGGTACTACTGTACTTTTCAGAGTACCGTACTGTAAGATTAAAAACGTTTTCTTTACTTTTCCTGTTTGTTTTGTATGTATTTGTGTGAAAAGTATTATAAACCTATTTCAGTACAGTACTACATAGCCGATTTGTTGGTTGGGTACCTAGGCTAACTTTGTTGGATTTACAAACAATTTGGACTTCAGGAACGCATTCTCGGGATGGAACTCGTTTGTATGTAGGGGACTTACTGTTTAACTTTCTTACTTGAGATGCTTTACCAAACACTCTTTTTCTTTCCTTTTTTAAAATACTTTCTTAGTTATGGAAAATTTCAAACATACACATACATAATAAATCCCTGTATAACTTTCTTACTTGAAATGCTCTACCAAACACTCTTTTTCTTTCCTTTTTCAAAATACTTTCTTAGTTATGGAAAATTTCAAACATACACGTACATAATAAATCTCTAGATGCCCATTATTTTGCTTCAGTACTTATCAGTTCATGACCGATCTTGTTTCGTCATGCTCCCATCCAATCTTCATAATCCTACAGTTTTGAAATACATCCCACGTTTGGCTTTTGTTAGGCCAAAGGCATGTTAAAGCTATTTTTTAAAATGAATCCCCTTTCTCAATCACAAATTAAGCATATATTTTTAAGAGCTGAATCATAGGCAGTAATTAATATACTTTCAAAGGTCAGTCAGCCTCTCTTAACCCTAGATTGTTTTAAAATGATAAATGATTGCAAAACACAATGAATAACGTGATTTATATAACTGTTTACTGTGTTATAGTTTAAGAATACTGGCTTATACCTTTTTTTACCTCTTTTTCTTTTCTTTGTTTGGTAGTTAACTAAATTCCTAAACGAAGATTTCTTCCGTTTTATTTACCCCCCACCCCTATATTGGGAACCTATCATGGGGTACCATTCAGTATATAGAACATTGTTCCCCTCTGATTTGTAATGTCCCATCTTCCATATATCAGATTTCAATACATGCATGGGCCTGTGTTGGGCACCTCTTTTTATTCTGTTGGTTTATTATCTTTTAAATCATTGTGCCAACATCATACTTTATAATATACTATAAAGTATCACTTTATAATAATTCTTCGTATCTGGCTTTTGGGGTCCTCAGAAGTATCCTAGCCTTTCTTGGCCCGCTCTTCCATATAAATAGGTTCAGCTTGGCAGACTCCACGGGGGAAAAATCCTATTGGTATACGGCAGTTGATTTCTAAAATGATCTGAACTACAAAACGTATTTGTTGAGAACTTTGAAAGTTTTCTAGAAGTTTATGAACTGAAGGCTTCATGAGGCTTAAGATAAGCAGGAATAAAATATGATTTTCTCTTTGTGCATGTGAAAGCTTGATTAAAAGAAAAAGAAAATATCTTTGTAATATTTGTGTGTCGAGCATAGGATCCATATCTTTTTGTTTAATGTCGTTTTCTACTCACTTTAAGATCTTTCTTTGCAATATGGACTCTCAGTGACTAAAAAGGCAAGGTTGAGGAGAAATGAGAAATGATTGACAGAATATCTCAAGAGCTCAATGGTCTCAAAAAATATGCACCATGGACCCAAGGGGCAATGCATAGAAGGAATATATTAATTGGCTGGTGATTTGAAGATATTAATGATGAAGACTATGGCTGCAACACAGCTGAGTCACCAGTCATTTAAAAATGTACGATCTGAATGCTTAGGAATTGTATTAGTTATCTATTTGCTGAGTAACAAATTAGTGGCTTAAAACAACCCAGGTTTTATGGGTCAGGAGTCCAGGTACTGGGTCCTCTGCTTGGGGTCTCACCAGGCTCTGATAAACGTGTTGGGTAGACGACGTTTTCATGTGGACATCAGCCTGGGGGGGAATGCACTTCCATGCTCATTCAGGTTGTTGGCAGAATTCATATCCTGGTTGCTCCTGGGTCCCCAGCTTTTTGCTGATTGTCACTGGAGGCCACCCCAGATCCTAGAGGCAATGCAGTTCCTCCCTGTGGGCTTCTCCAGTGTGGCTGCTTGCTTCAGCCAGCAAGGAGGGTCTCTGGCCTGTAGAAGGCCTGGTCCCTCTTTTACGAGCTTTCACCTGATTAAGGCCACACAGGATAATCTCCGTTTTGATTTACCCTTTTGACTTGGGACCTTTATAACATCTGCCAAACCCCTTCACCTTTGCCATACTCAGTTGTTTACAAAGAAGTCACAGATCCTGTCTATGCTCAGAGGGAGGTGGTGATCATACAAGGTGTCAACACCAGACGAACAGAGTCATAGGGCCACCCTAGAGGCTCTTTGCATAGGGCTAAAATAAAATGGCAGAAAAATTGTCATCTGTGGTCACAGTTCTGGCCACCTGGTTCTTTAAAAGTACAGGGCGTTTCTGGGATGAGACCTGCAGAGGCAGAGGTGTTAGGGTGATGTGGGTCCAGCCCGTTTTGCCTTGTGTTTGTGAGAAGCAGAAGGAACACACATTGTCCTCTCCGAGCTTTCAGGGTATCTGTGCTGTAGGGCTTGGGAGCTTGCTGTGGGCTGTCTCCCCTTCAGAGGAGTAGATGTGGGGACGCAGACACGTGGCTCTGACGGGCAGGCAACACGGATCTCCTTGCAGTCAGCAGCCCAGGAAAGAGTTAAGCCTTGGCTTTTGTTCCTGAGCTAGGAGATTTTGATTAGATGCTTAATTGCTATTGGAACCTCATGTGTAGGGTACACGCTTAGCGACCTGAGACATTCAGAGACCGAATTTAGTACCTACTCTTAGGCCTGCTCCCAAGGACAAGAAGAAAAGGAGTTGTGAAGAGCATTGTTGGCACAAACGCTGGGTGAACAATCACCTTCCTGGCCAAGCAGCAGTTTCCTGGTGCAGGTGATTCTGTGGCATTTGTGCTGTACATCTCCCCTCACCTTTCTGGCCCCAGCCTGCAAAAAATTTCTGGCACAGCAGGGAATTAGTGCCGAATGGCAAGAGAAGAGGAAATTAGCATTTCCTAACAGCTAACCAAACACAAAAGCGTCCCCCAGCCTTGCATGGAACACCTCTGACCATCCATCCCTCTATGGCAAAGCCCTGCACCTTACAATTTGTGCTTAATTATACAGGAAAAGAGAAATTTGTTTCTCTGGGAGAGCCTCTGAGAACCTGTTGGGGAAAGCTTTCAATTTTAATTACAGAAGAAATACTGGCTGAGGCAATGGTGAAAAGGAATTACCTTTCCTTTTCTTCTGATTTTGCAAAACAGCTGGCCAAACAGAACCCTGAGGCTCTGTCTAGGCAACCAGTGCAGGGTGGCTGCAGGCTGTGCTGGGGTTCGTTTTGCAAATCAGCTGGGAAGATTTCTTTGGGGCTTAAGGAAGCTAATTTAAACATTGCCTGTGTACAGAAACTTTAATCCCTCTTAATATGTCAGCTGTGCCATCAGAAAAGCAGACCTCCTGTGCTGGTGAGCTCAAGAAGAAAACCAATACCGTCTTCATTATTCAAACCATCAGCCCATAGACAAAGGGGAGGAACAAGAAACAAATCATCCCAGTGACACGCAGATCTTTCCTATTTCATTTTGACAGGGTGTGTTTCCATGCAGCTCCGGCTGCCCCCATCCCACCTCCCAGCTATCGCTGCCTGTTACTCTTTATGGTAATTGAAGCTGGGCCCCAAAGCCCTCAGAGGCTTGTATTTTCTTCTCACATGAGCGACGCTTCAGTGATAAACTTGAACTTAAAGTTACTGAGGCAGAACTGAGGGTTCATTTGATAGCTAGTGGTTTTCAGCAGCTCCGAGGGGCTTCGGGTCGCAGCGTGAGGTAGATTGTTAATGTCCTGTGAGGGAAAACAATAACACATTTCATTAATGCGTTCATGTGTGAAGCATCCATTAGTGCACTGGAGGTATTAATGACGTTATGCTTCAAACTGACATGTGGGGCATGACAGGAATTGCAAGGTCGGATGGGAACAGATGACATGATGAGCAAATATTTGAATGGCTTCATTTGCCTGCAGGTCAAATGGTGGGTGCAAGGAGCGGGGGCGGGTGGAGGCTGGAAAGGAATCTTTTGGTTTTAACATAGACCAGTGGCAGCAGAACCAAGAAGAAGAAACACACGCATGTGTACACGGTGTGTGCCCTCCCTCCCAAGGAAAATCAGAGTCTGACGATAGTTAAAGCACAAAAACAGATTTTACTCAGGAATTATTGCAATCAGGGAAAAGAGACCTACCTCAGTTTAGAGCTGGGCTCAATTCCAAGTACAGCACGGACAAGTGGGGATTTATAGCTGAGGAGCAGGGTCGAGGGTGATGGATGGAAAATTGCTAAGAAGAAACAGCAGGAATAAAGGGGCGTTGTGGCTAAATGGACTGGACAGGATTCTTGCTGAAGACTGGCTAAGGTGGGCAGGTACCAAGGGTGGGGGGTGAGGAATTTGATCAGATACTTAGGGTTGTCAGGTATGGAAGGTGGGAATTCTTTCTAGACTGACTTAACAAGATTCTTGCTAAAACTGGGTGGTGTGGGTCCTATGAAGATGGACACTGAAGTTTGAAGCCTGGAGGGCTTCGAGGAGCCTGACAGTCAAGAAGAGAGTCTCTGTCCCGATCCCTACCCGGCCTTCCCCTGCCGCCAGACACACATACACAGCCAGGAGGGTGGGAAAGGCATGCACAGAGAATGGGTCATATGATGTTTGATTGCAGGAAGGGGCCAAGCAGACTCTTGGCTGACAGGAAACTTTCCTCAGGCAAAAGCTTCCTCCAGAAAATCTCATCAGGCCGGGATGGAGATAAAACAGTACATTCTCTGCCCAGCCTGATAACGAGGGATGGGGAATTTGGAAACCTGGGTGCTTGTTGAATCCTTCATCTGGTGGCATAAGACAGTCACTGAATGGTACTTGGGAGAAAACAAATGAAGAATCAGACTCCACATTGACGGCCAGTAGTGAAGGGTTCGTTGCATATTTAGCAAATATGCAGAATGTGACAAGCGTTGAAACTGGGGTCAGTCCAAAGTGCCTTGGGAAACAGACCAAATGTGACCAATATTTACAGTAACATACATCTGGGTTTGTCACAGAGAGCCTGGTTTATGCCTGTTGTCCCAGCATAATTACTGGGGCTCTTAAAAGTATCCTAGTTTCAGGCCAATGAGTCAGTGGTGTTAGCAGTCAGGAGGGTGGTCACCCTGGCTGTGGGGAGGAGCAGGGTCGGGTCCCAGGGAGGGGCTCCTGGGGTAACGTTCTGATTTTAATCTGGGTGCAGGTACCATAGGGGTAGTCACTCTGCACATAGGACTTGTGCCCTTCTCTGTATGTGTGTTATGCTTCAATCAAAAGATTTTTTTTCTAAGTGTCCCAGTTGGGAAATGCCCTAACGCTCTGCCCATTATTCCCTCAACTTCCACACTCCTCACCCATTATTCCGTCAACTTGCATACTCCTTACCCAAATAAGATCTTTAGCTAAAAGGAGGAGTGCATATACATCTTAGCTTTGAAGTATTTTAGCTCAGTTTTGGTGACAAAGTAGAACTGCCTACTCCTTGATCAAGGTCCCAAAGACTGAAAAAGTGGCGAAAGGAACCATGTGAGAAAGAAAGGAGGGCCAGAGAAGATCCTCCCCAAGAGGCTCCAGGTGCAGAGGTCTGCCATTCTGCCCAAGGAAAGTCTCTTGTCGCTGTCTCAGTCCCAGAGATGCTAACATCCGGATTTTTTTTTTTTTTTTTTTAGTTCATGGCAATGTAATTCACTGAGTTTCTTATATAAGCTGAATTGGGCAGTTACTGTTCCGTTTTTGCTTTAATAAGGAGATGTAGAAAAAGTATTGGATTTTCTCCTTGGGTTGCAGTAGTTGAATGCTCACTGTAGATTCTGAATGGGGAGGGTTTGACCGCTGCAGATGGGGCGGGAGAGGCCAGCAACACAGGTCTCAGGGTGACGAGTGTAATTCAACATGAAGGGTCTGAGCATTCGGCAGCTTCTCTGAGGAGGGCGCCCTTTGTTTTCCTTCTCTGGATTCCAATGGTCTTTCCCAGCCAGAGAAGACAATTCCCTTAATGCTGTTCTAAAGCAGAGCGAGGGCTGGCCTGCAGCTAAATTAGCAAGAGAGTGGGCTCCACGTGCGGCAAGAGTCAGATGCCAGCAGGGTAATCTCAAATGGCAATCCCGCACGAGAAGGTTACTGCAGGAGTGGACCCCACGCCTTGCACATTTTTTTCCCCTGAAAGTGAATTTTAGATCTGTTTTATATTATTACTTTTTAAAAAATTAATTAATCTATTTTTGGCTGCGCTGGGTCTTCGTTGCTGCTCGCGGGCTTTCTCTAGCTGCGGAGAGCAGGGGCTACTCTTCGTTGCGGTGCGCGGGCTTCTCATTGCGGTGGCTTCTCTTGTTGCGGAGTACGAGCTCTAGGCGTGCAGGCTTCAGTAGTTGTGGCTCACAGGCTCTAGAGCTCAGGTTCAGTAGTTACGGTGGATGGGCTTAGTTGCTCCGCGGCATGTGGGATCTTCCTGGACCAGGACTTGAACCTGTGTCCCCTGCATTGGCAGGCAGACTCCTAACCACTGAGCCACCAGGGAAGTCCTGTTTTATATTATTTTTAGTGACCAGGTATTAGGCACAATTTGAATGGAACTGGAAGGGATTAAAATGTTAGTAGCAAGATTGAGTACCCCAAGTATTTATCTAGTCAATTAATATGACATGGGTCCCCAGACTAAATAGAAACACCTATGAAGCTTTAAGACATTTTTCCTCCCCAGTTAGAAGCTGATGATGTGTCTTTCCTGATGATATTTTAATGCTGCTCTTTATTCATGGCAACCACTGGCCTGAATTAATGCTGGAAAAGACAGGGTTGTAATGAATCAGAATAGCAGGAACATACCAGAGATGCTGTGAATGGAAACATTTTTTTGCCAAACTTTTTTGGAAGCAGGACTGCCTAGAAGTTGATCCTGTCCTCACCACCCCCTTCTCTCACTCCACCGACTCCTAGACTTAAGTTTGGCTCTCCCAACTCATCCTTGAAAACCCAGCCAAGATGCTGTCTCCTCCAAGAGTCTGCCTGGACCACTCCAGTGGAGGCTGGGTGGACCTCATATATTCCCTATGAACTCTGGCTTCCCTCTTGCAGATCCCTCCTCACACATCTGTCTCTTCCACTAGAACAGGGGTATCACTGGACAGAACTTGACATAGGTATTCAATTCATAGAAGTACATTTCCTTTCATTAGGTAACTGCCACAGTCTGAAATGTTTCTGAAATAAGATATTTGGTTATCGTGTTACATGTCTCAGGTGACATACTAACAGTTCAAGTCCTAGTTAAGTATGTGCCAATACTGGTGCAGACAAACGTCTGTACTTTGTTAGTTTGAATCATCTGGAATTGCTAGTAATTGACTGTTATTGGCTTAGAAAAATGGCAGTTCCATGTGGTTCAACCTATGACTCTGCTCTCTGCGTTAACAGATATCATTCTGATCGGAAAAGATGTTCTTTCCTTCATACGGATTTTATTTAGGTTTTGCCAAATGGGTACGAGCACCTGTATGCTTTTCTTTTTCAGGCAAGCTCAGGAGTTGTTGAGCTTTTGCAACCCCTAATTGATGATACGTGACTGTCTGACATTGACAGTAATAGTTGATGCTGGCTGGTGTTGGTGCAGGAGAGGTGAATGACACGGCGGAGGGAACCTGGATCCTGCCTGTTCCCTGGTGTGTGTGTCATGCTCAGCACTGTGACCTTTCTGCCTGGGAAATGACTCCTGGCAGATGGTAATGAGCAAAAGGGCAGGGTTGGCATTAATTAAGTCAAAAAATTAGGTCTGAATAATTTGAGAAGAGAACATTATAGTTTTCTTTTTGGTGGTAAATGGGATTTTTTTTTTTTTGGTACAGAAGGTTTTTGCCTTTGCAGAATTTCTGTCATCCTATAGTTTATACACAGCAAAGAAATTTTCATGTGTTGGAGAAGAACTTTTTGTTTTGGAGGTGGAAGAGGTTGACATGCCCTTAAAAGAGCAATAATGAGCAAGTATCAATACAAGTACCTTTTGTAAAGAAGAGAGGGTCAGAGGAGTAGAGAGAGGGGAGCTCAGGAATGAATATCTCCTACACCCTGCTTTTTGGGTACAGCACTCTGATTCTGTAATCAGTAGCTTGTGAAATGATCTCTTCTAAATGAACTGACACAGAAGAGAATGATAAGTAGGAAAGGTGTTTCCACAGCTGCACTTTCCACTGTAGGGAAAGCAAAGACATGGCACAAGCGTAGCCACTGTCTCTGCTAGTCAGACATCACTAATCAATGGCAGCATTCCTTCCCGCTAAGCCTGAGCACAGACATGACCTCAGAGTCCTTCTCAACACAGAGTTTGGGTAGCCTTTATGATGAAATCTCTTTACCATTCCTGCCAACATCCTGAACAGACAAACTGAAAAAAATTGTGGCAAACTGACAAACTGGCTGGCTCAGCTGCTGAATAGCTTATGAGAAAAAACTGAATTCAAATGAATTTTCCATAGCCTTTCTCCTTATTAGTGGTCTCCTTACAAGTTCTACAACATTGACATGCTGTGTACTCTAGTATTTGCAGTTTATTTTTATCTGCTTTTCATGTAAATCTAAGAATTTAAGATACAAGAGCACTAAAGATACTTCACTTGGAATTTCTTTAAAAGATATTCATAAAACTTTTATTTTCAGTGTTTTGAGGATGAGATATATCTCTTAAGTCATTTTTTGTTTGAATCCCAAATACTTATAGGTATAAATTTGTTTCAGATTTCATTGTCTGTTTCCTTATAAGCAAGAAGGATATAACCTTGAAACAAATTTTGAGAATTGGCTATTGAGACTGAACATTGAAAACACATTTTTCTGAATTTATATTTGTAATTGCTCTGTGCACTGTTTTTTTTCCTGCTCGGAATAGGTCTATGTGGGACTATTATTTCCTTCTCATTTAATTGTTGAATTCTTCCCTTCCATCTCCCAATATTTGAAAATCAATATTCATTACTAATGCAGGTCCTCCTGCCCTTATGGAAGCCAGTGGAACATTAAATATACTTTTTTTTTTTTTTTTTTGCGGTACGCGGGCCTCTCACTGTTGTGGCCTCTCCTGTTGCGGAGCACAGGATCCAGACACGCAGGCTCAGCGGCCATGGCTCACGGGCCCAGCCGCTCCACGGCATGTGGGATCTTCCCGGACCGGGGCACGAACCCGCGTCCCCTGCATCGGCAGGCGGACTCTCAACCACTGCGCCTTTAAATTGATTCATATTGTAATGAAACATTTTATCTTTTTCTCTTTGATGCATCACACACTTGGCCTCAAATGCATCCATTGCAAGCAGCCAAGCTCTCTACAGCCTAGTTATTGGCCACGCCTTGAACTCAGGTGGCTGGCACCAAACATAAACTGTACCCGAAATGCAGATGCAGCTGGCTATTTTGCCCCAGGGTCTTTGTTGGCTAAAGCCCAACTATCAATATTTTTATGTTTTGTTGGCCCAGAAACTCCAGAAATGTTGGTATATGTATGCAGCAACTGAACTGAACAGGTAGGAAAGGGCCTTTCCTGCTGCTCTGTCTTGTCCTTCCAAAACTTTCTTTTAGAACTCAACATGTGTCATGCATCTCCTCTTTCCGTTCTATGAAGTTGACATCTTTGTCTTTAAAAGGCATCACAGGGGCCTGTGATGTTTGTAGCCCCCGAACGTCTGGCTCAAATGTTCTCCCACGTCTGTTCAAGTATGCTTTGCAGCAGTCGAGGCAGACATTGGACTCGCCTGGGAGCCCTGTGGTCTGACTTAGGCTCACGGCAGGCACTCATACAGAGCCAATCAAGTGCACTCTCATGATTTTGGTTGTGATTCTTCCACAGAAACTCTTTGTCTAAAAAAAGGTCATATAATTTAATGTTTCTTTTTGGCCTACTAGAATTTTTATTTACCTTACTAGTATGCTTTAATGTTCAGGCAACTTGTCATAAAGGGAAGATATGGTACAAAAACATTAAGTGCCAGCATCCCACTGTCTCCCATCTCACATGCCTCCAAGGTACTTCATTTACTGAGATTGTGTTTCCAAGTCTTTCTTACAAAGGGATCCATTATTATCTAAGGCTGCACTTCCCAACAGAAACATAATGTGAGCCATATATGTAATTAAAAATTTTCTAGTAGCCACATATAAAAAGTTATACTCCATTTAAAGTTATTACAAAATAGTGGCTGTACAATATATCCTTGTTGCTTATTTATTTCATACATATATAATCCCATAATATATAAAAATACTGAATCACTATGCTGCACACCTGAAACTACTATAATATTGTAAATCAACTATACTCAGTAAAAGAATAAAAATCAATAAATAGCAATAATAACCTAGAAGAGCATGGAGTGATGAAATCCAGATGTTATTTAGATTTTAACCTTTGTAAGGGTTCTTCCCGAGAACTAGGAAGGACCAACTTGAGTCTTATCTTCATATTTTAATTATTGGTCTATTTAACATTACTTGTTTAGTGCTTTTTACTTTTTCAAAGTATTTTCACATACATTGCCTCATTTGCTGCTTTTGACAGCCTTGTGAAATTGGTGGGGCAAATGGTGATAGTCATTTTACTCTTTTGAGATGAGGAAACCGAGGCACAGTTAAATGGTGACTTCACCACTTGTATGACAATGACAGTGACCATTTACGTGACAGTAGACCTGCGACCATGACCTGTGACCTTTCTTCTCTGGGTAGAGTTGCTGAAGTCGTGGAACTTCCTAAAGATGGGTAAAAGAGAAGAACCTGGAAAGTTCATTGTTTGGTTGATACACTCCTAAATGAATGAAAACTGTCATTTATTGGTAGGCGTCTCTGGTTCAATTACACCCATGAGGCTCACTGGAGCAGTGACTGAGCATCAGGCAGTCTTCCAAGAACTTTACATGTTTTGACTTATTTAAACTTCAGGACAAACCTGAGAGGATACCATTATTAGCCCTACCTTATAAACAAGGCAACTGAGGCACAGAGAGGTTAAGTAATTTGCCTAAAGTCACACAGCCAAGAAGTGGCAGAGCATGAATCAGAACCCAGGCTGACCTGGCTCCAGAGCAGTGTCCATAGCCGGTGTGCTGTTCTGCCTCAGTGTCTTGTCTAGGATTGAAGAATTCAAGGTCCCCAGTTTTTCTCTAAAACACAAAGGAAAATTGGCTTTGGAACGTAATGGTTTGAAACATATTATCCAATGGAGGTCTTCCCCAGATGGCCTGTTATCTGATCCCTCCCTCCCTCTCAAGACTGTGCAGAATAACAAAACATGATTAATAGAATGTAGTGTAAGGTTAAGGAATTTTCCTTTAATGCTCTTTTCCCACTCATTTATTGTTTTTAACCTTTTATTGAATGCATATTGGGTAATAGAATTGTGGTCCCTGTGAGAATTTTATTTTACTACTTAGAAAGGTGAGCAGAGGACAAGAGCATTGTTCAGGGGTGTTGGCTGCTTGTGGTCCGTCATTAGTCCTGGGCAGGTACCAGTCTGCAAGTAGGGTGAGGAGCAGAGGCTGAAGTTTCTATTTTTAAAAGAAGACAATATATTGGCATTTATTTTCTTTGTTTTTGTATCCTTCTGGAAAAAAATATTTTTGTTTTTTAAATTTCACAAGTTATAATTTCAGAAGTTCTTGCCTTAAGAAATTTATAGACAATAGAGTATTATAAAGAAAATAAAATCACCTGTAATTCTACCTCTCAGAGATAACTTTGGTTAAAGTTGTGAGTATATTTCCTCACAATTACCAATCCATCTATCTCCTTTCTTTCTTCCTCCCTCCCTCCCTCCCTTCCTTCCTTTCCGTCATCTCTCACGTCATATTGTATCCTTTTTCACTTAATATTTTATATTTTGCTATATACAAGTATTTTGCGATTCATTGAGAATTTTTCATAAATGTAACTGGTTTATTGAAGACTCAGCGTTCTGGATGTACATGTGACACGGTTTTACTTCTCAGTCACTGTTTTCAACCCACACTCCTTTCCTCCTGGGTTGTTGGTTCTCTTTTTTTTTTTTTTGCGGTGTGCGGGCCGCTAACTGTTGTGGCCTCTCCCGCTGAGGAGCACAGGCTCCGGGCGCGCAGGCTCAGCGGCCATGGCTCACGGGCCCAGCTGCTCCGAGGCATGTGGGATCTTCCCGGACCGGGGCACGAACCCGTGTCCTCCTGCATCGGCAGGCGGACTCTCAACCGCTGCGCCACCAGGGAAGCCCGGGCTGTTGATTCTTAATCGCACCCTGCTCAGATTCTCCAGCTCTCCCACTGCTTCCTCTTACTGTAACAGTCCTGTGTTCGATTCCTTAAGGCTGAATGAGTCCTGTTCGTTTCAACACTCCAAGTTTCAGAGCTTGGCTCATTTCATCTTCAGAACAGGCTAGCTCTTTGACCCTGGTGCTGGGGAGCTGGCGGGGGTGTGTGTGGAGGATGATCGGGCTCTGATCCTTGTCCCCTCCCCGATCTCAGTCTGTCACCTCAGGTATGGGGGGCAGGGAGTAACTGCCCTCAGGTACCTGGTGAGGAGATGGTGTCCACTGCCTCCTGGTTCCATCTGATGTTGATGGATGTGTTTTTCCTGAGTTGGGAGCCATGCATGGTTTCCTTGGGGTGGTATTCAGCTTCATTCTGACCTCCTCCATCACTGGGGCGCTCCTCTGAGGGACAGCTGTGTTTAGCTTCTTCATGGGCCTGGAAGCCGTTCAGGCCTTGGATGCCTTCTCTTGGATAAGCCTCTTTTTCCCCAAGAGCCCAGTCCCTCCCCAAATCTTGACCCTTCACGAGGAGCCATGGGAATTGCCGAGGGTGACTTTTGCATTCTCCAGGGCCACAGAGAACTGTGTGTGGTGGACCTGCTCTGCTGGCTTCCTTGAAAAGTTGCACTTTGGGGCCCTTCGAGTCTTAACTGCACTGGCTACTCCAATAGGCACCTACCTCTCCCCTCAGAAGTCTCCCCATCAGACTCGGCACCGCTTCCCGTGCCCGCTGTGTCTGGAGCTTCAGCGGGAACATGTCACCCCCTCCCACACATTCTCTCTAGCATCGGATTGGGCAGCAGGCTGCTGCATCTCAGCAAGCTTCCTGCAGGGAAGGAAGATTCTCATCCCTCCTTCTTCAGTATATCCTGCAACCCTTACAAGTTTTCCTTTGGAGCTTCCTCTCTTGGCTTTGGGAAGGAAGAAGCATCCCACAGGAGGGGAGGAGATAGCATCCCACAGGAGGGGAGGAGATAGCATCTCAACATGAACTCAGTACCTCCCCAAAGGCTCAGGATGGTCCCAACGTCACCAGCTGTCTTCATAGAGACATTGGGAAAGGAAAGGTGGGGAGGAGAAGGGCTGGTTCTGCTGCCTCTGAATAAACCAAATGAGGCAATGTCTGGCCTCTGACTTCATGTAGCTGCTCTGTGGTCCCTTTAGAAGATCAGGGTTCATTGTACCTTGGTTTTCAGCTGTGAGCACAGTCACCAACTCGAGCACTGGAACCAGCATGAACCTGGCACGTGGACATTAGTTTTTATTACTGCCTATTCATTTATGCATATCGCCTAATTGACTTACTTTGGGCTCTCCAGATCTGAGACAAGGACTTGGGTGCAGGGAGTTTATTTGGAGCCGATCTCAGAAACCACAATTGATAAATGGGGAAGGTGAGGCAGGGAAGGGAGTATATTGATGAGAGATTTACCACAGGGTCATCGGGGGTCTGGAGACCCACTGAGACACCATGTGGAACGTCTGTGGTCTCTCATCCCGCATTCCTTGAAGTGACCCCTGGGAGTGTTGACTCGCTGGCCCGTCTGTGGTGCCAGAGAGAGCCCTCAGACAAAAAGGAAGAGAGACAGAGGCACCCAAGATAGGAAGCTGCCAGCCTGCTGAAAATTATGTAGCAACAGCTGGTGAACTCAGTGGGAAGAGCGGGCAGGGGACTTTGAGCAAGATGCTAGGGTAGATAGTCAGCTACACTAATTAAATGGATCATTCCCCTAATATTGGACATTTAAGTTGTACCCTTTTAATTTTGCTATTATGAATCATGCAGTAATGAGCAGACTTTTTTTTATGTACATCTTTACTTAGAATACATTCTTAGATGTTGAATTACTTTGTCGGAAGGCATGACATTTTGAGTTTATTGATATGTCTTGGGGCAACTTAGCTTACAGACTCAAACTTAATGTTAGTAAGAGCGAAATGTTTTTTATTTTATTTTATTTATTTATTTGAGAAATGTTTTTGATAAATATTCCTCAGGCAATCCAACTCTCTGTGCTCTAAGCAGGTATTTGGAAAACTACCTCATCTTGCACCCATATACCTTCTGTCAGAGTAGGTAATGCAGCTTTGACAAACGCCCCTGCCCAACTGCAGAAGTTAAAGCTACTGTGTGTGGAATATATTTCTCACCATTGGATTCTCTCTTAGTTCTCATCCAGTCTCCAAACAGTATTGGTAGAAAATAACGCACACAGGTGACACTGAAGTATAGGAATGGGAGAGATTTAAAGTTAAAGAGGCAGCTATTAGTAGAAAGAGAACAAAAGAAAATCCATTCAGCAAGAAGTCATTGAGCACTTACTGTATGTAAGGCTGTGGGCTATCGTGGTAGCCGTTTGGGGAATGCCAGGGTTGGGCAGCATGATCTTGACTTTTGAAGTGTTAAACCTTGCTGAAGGAATTTCTGGATTGTTTTGTTATAGAAAGTCATCTGAGTTGGAGATCAGTTGACTAGAACATCTTAAGAAGGCTGCTTTGCAGAAAGTGGCACACAGTTTCTGCAGGTCTCTGGTGGGTTTCTTAGACTCCGAGGAAGCGAGGGTAGGAGATTGTTAAGGTAAAACACCAGCGGAATGCGTAGGAAGAGTAGCTCAAAAACTGCCGAGCTCATCTTGGCAAGCCGCTTAGAAAGAGGGGGGCTTTTTTTTTTTGCTGAATCCCTTAATTGCAGTTCTACTTCATGATGGATATTAATGATCCAGCATTTCTAACTGTTAGGAAACGAACTGAGCTGGAATTACAGTCCATAAGCGTGATACATTTTTAAGTAGATTCAAATGATAATTAGGATATGCATGCACATTGGGGTCTGAGACGAAAGGCAAGCCTTTCAGCTTTACTGAATTAGCTGAAATTATTTTAGCTGAAATTAAACCTGGAGTTTTCCAGCCAGATTATCTTACTCACTCTTCTAGGCTGTCATAGCCTCACCAGTTGCACTAGGTGTCACTGTGTGAACTTCTACTGAATGAAAGATAAAATAGAAAAGGAAAAGAGAAGAAAGGTGAGAATATTTTAATCTGGTGACACTGTTTTACACTCACACACAGAATAGAAGAGGCACACACTCACACACAGAATAGAAGAGGCAGCAATGTGACCATGGAGGCAGAGACTGGAGTCATGTGGCCCCAGCCAGGGAATGCCAACAGTGCCCAGAAACCAAGAAGCAAGAAACAGATTCTCCCTTAAAGCCTCTGGAGGGGGCACGGCTCTGCTGACCCCTTGAATTTAGCCCTGTGAAAATGACTTAGGACCTCCAGAACTGTGAGAAAATAAATAAATGTATGTTGTTTTAAGCCCCCAAGTTTGTGGTAAGTTGTTATAGCAGCCCCAGGAAACTAACAGAGTGTCCCAGCTGGGAAGGGATAACACGACGTGCAAAGAAAGGATTCTTTTTTATGTCCCCCGAGCCCAGCACCACCTTTATTTCTAGATGGGTTAACGATACCATCCTTGACAAAGGCACTTTTTTTTTTTTTTTTTTTTTTTTTTTTGCGGTACGCAGGCCTCTCACTGCCGTGGCCTCTCCTGTTGCAGAGCACAGGCTCCGGACGCGCAGGCTCAGCGGCCATGGCTCACGGGCCCAGCTGCTCCGCGGCATGTGGAATCTTCCTGGACCGGGGCACGAACTCGTGTCCCCTGCATCGGCAGGCGGACTCTCAATCACTGTGCCACCAGGGAAGCCTGACAAAGGCACTTTTAAGCACTCCATCTCTCACTGTCTTCTTGACAATTCGGAAGGAATTAAAGCACTTTGCTTTCCCCACAGTGACTAATGGGGCTTGCTATGCTATTAGAGCAGTGTTTTACTGTACTTTTTTTTTTTTTTTTGGGTAAATTGTGGAACTCATTACTGTAATACTTG
This sequence comes from Orcinus orca, assembly GCF_937001465.1. Classification (NCBI taxonomy): domain Eukaryota; kingdom Metazoa; phylum Chordata; class Mammalia; order Artiodactyla; family Delphinidae; genus Orcinus; species Orcinus orca. Next base: position 83,146,808 of record NC_064564.1, on the reverse strand, counting down.
AACAAATTTAAACACCTAACTCACACTCCTCTTTTATTCCTTTCCCCCTGTGTGACCAACTGTAGATACTGCATAATGAAACCAAATAAATTCCACGAAGTGTGTAATACCTACTTAATTCTGTCCCTGTTCTCTAAATCGAGAACTTGTCTTTTCTTTCTGACTAGAGTCAGTCATTTCACACATACAATAACACCCATGTATCCTCTTTTAGTTACCTGAACTTAATACAGATGAAATTCAAGTCTGGTTAGATTGTCTGGGGACTTAGTGATTAATGGAAACTATGTTAGTGTAAAGGTAAGAAGTAGAACTTATAATGCCCTCTGATTGTGGTGATGGGTCTCTGCCCTCTTGGAAAGTTTACACTAAGAGGGAAACAAACTCAAAAGTGATTATAGAGATAAATGTATACACGCACAAACATATAATAACAGAAAATTTAAAAGATAGGTAAGAAATGATATTCAATTTTTTCATTAGCCTGCCAATAAGTGGCAAACTCATTGTCACTGGTAGATAAGAATAATTTGGATTGAATGTCAACTGGTTTAAAAATCTTAAGTTTGTGTTTAAAAAGATTGGTGTCTCTCACTTTCTTTGTACCTCTAGCATATAGTAGTACAATACCCTATATTGCAGTGTATGAAGTATACTAAATACAATACTTCATATGTAGTATTTTCTCTATTACGTATGAAACTTGAAGAAGAAGAAAAAGTAACTGAGTGAAAATAAATCAGAATGATATTTAGTTGTTTCAAACTAAATATCATGCAGATCAAAGTAACTGCTATTTCTTAGAGATTAACAGCCCTACTTAAAAAAATTTTCTTTAACCAATGATCTTAAACTTGAGATATTTTTGAGGTTCTCTTTTGTCTTGATTCTCTCTTTTATAATGCTATTTTCTGACATACCTGGCCCAAGCCAAAATGGACTGAAGTCTTGACTGTATTTTATGCAAGCCTATTCTTGCAAGCTTACCCATTTGATTTTAATGGTTGGGAAGGCTGGAATTATGAGTGAGGAAGAAGGAGCTGACTGTCTGAGTATTCATGCATTCAGCCCTGAACCCTTTTAAATTTACTCATCACTATTCAGGAAGCATAATTCATGTCTCCATCAAGAAAGCAATTGCTAGGATAAATTTTCCAAAAATGTGGGAGGAAAAAAAAAATCCTAAAATGAATGTATGTCTCAGAACTCCATATGCTTAAATCACCAAGGCTCCATCTTTTTCTGATTACCTTTGTATCCCCAAAGCCAAAGTAGCTCACCAAATAAAAATGGTCTTTAAGCTTTCTCAGTCTGATTCAGATAGCTCTTTCTCTTTTTTCATCTCTTAAGTGGTTCCTACAGATTTGCTGCGTAAACTTCTGACTTTTCTTCCCCTCCAGCTCCATTCTGAGTGGAGCTGCGCAGTATATTGACTACTGTGATTGGACTCATGCAGACTTTAGGTAGCTCTTTGATTATGATTTCACACTCTCAAACTAGAAATGCTCCCTGGCTTGGTTCACCCTTTCTGCATAAACTACACACTAACAATGAAACGAGAAGTAAGGACATTGGTGCCCACTCTTCACGTTGTGTATTGAAGTTAGAACTAGCAGATCAAAAAAAAAAAAAAGAACTAGCAGATCCAGGTAGGCAACCAGTAATTGTAAGATGCCATAAATGAAAGAAAGACCCTTCCGTGAAGAAGAATATTACAAGAGGGTCTAATCCAGCATATTTTCCCCCAATGTGAAATACAGAATTAGTACATGACTGAATTGACTGCCTTATGTGGAAAAGGCCACCAGGCCCTAACACTGTGGGCCCAGAACATGAAGATTCCTCCCCTTTCTGCTTTCGATTCCCTCCAAACCCTGTGCTGCTTTGCGTGCTTGCTGAGTGACGCCCCCGCCTGTATTCGTCAAGCCCCCTTTCATTCCTCCACCCACGCAGCTGCTCTTTGCTGCCCCGGAAGTAGCCCTGTGCATCTTCACAAGTGCAGACAGGAGAAAATGCCTCACATGACCCGCAGGCAACTGAGGGTCTTACCGGCAGGGAGAACGCACAGCATGATCTAAAAGGAGGAAGGAGGACAGGCCTCAGGTGGGCTCTCCTTTTGGGCTCACAGGCTGTTTCCCTTGGAGGGGTGTTACAGCTGAGAGCCTGCAGATCAGGGGCCTCTAAGTACCAGGGCTTGGGGCAGGCCCCCTGAATTGCCTGGTGGCAGTACTGGAAAGATAACTTTTTTCTGTATTAAATTAGAGTTATATTTTCTTCATAGTTCATAACTTCTTTATACCCCTTCTTTTTATTTTCCCTCCTTTCTCTTCCTCCTTCTTTCTTTCTGTTCTTTCTCTTTCTCACTATTCTTCAGCACCCTTTCTTCCTCTCCAATCCGTGAGTATTTAACAGTTTCTTGTTCCAGAATCCGGCAGTTGGGATGAATGCCGAGGGTTTAGCTCGAGTTCTCTCTCACCAACGTGCATCTCTATAGAGTTTTCCTGTTCAGTCAACAGCCCAGGTGAACCAGGGAACAGAAGGAAGTCAGCTGGTATAGTTTGGAGACATTTTTCCAATGTGCCTTGTAAGACATGTCTTTCGGTCTTCAGTTTCCAAGTTGGATGAACCTAGACTCTCCCATCTGCCATGTTGCCTTTTGTTATTAATAAACTTCCTTTTTATTGGCTCAGGCTCTAATGGCACAGAGTCTGCTTGATAACATGCACACCCTGGGCCTATACATTTTTAAGGGATAGAAGATTTAAAATGTGTGGTAGCAGAAATGTAAAGCCTTTTACTTTATTGCCATAATGAAAGGGATGCAAAATTTCTGTAGCACAAAATAATAAAGATTATTATTAAAAAGATTAATTAAAAGATTTAATTTCTAGATACTCTCAGTATGGTATTAAATCATGAGGTGGCATAAGGCCAGGACATATTGGGAGAAGCAGAAAAAAAAAGCACAGACATTGCATATTTCGGCTTTTTTCTCATTAGCTAAGAAATGTATCATAAAGAAACACTGTAACTTTTAGACACTATGTTATTCAAAATCTGTAGACCTGTGCTAACACAGTAAACACTAGCCAAACATGGCTATTGAGTCCTTGAAATAAAGCTAGTCTGAACTGAGATGAACAACATTAATAAAAATGGTTATTCTCTGTGAAAATAAATAAATAAATAGACTATCACTGTATCCCCAGCGCCTGACCTTGACAGTGACCATGGATGCAGAACAGGTAATGATGTCACTGAGTAAGGGCCTGCTGGTTGATTTTCCAACTACCTGTGCATTTGATTGTGGCTAGATGTAGTGATGCAACCAAACCCAGAGAGCACTTGAGGTTTTTAATGTGTTACTTATTCCAGTGCTTATGAGATTTGCATATTTAAAACCAGGGCTGGTAATATGTTTCATAGCTAGACTCAAGTTTTAGGACAGTCTTGGCTCCTTCTATGGTGTTGGGCAAATCAATAAAAGTTTTGGGTTTAATTTCACCCCTAAGATGAACAATATGAATTAGATGATTGTTCAAATAGTCTCCAGCTCTGAAATTCCACGTTGTGAATTTCCTCAGGAGGCTGGGTTTCACTTCAGCTACCACCTGCCAGAGTCTTTCTCCTACATTGTTACATGAGAAGCCGGAGCCCTGAGAGTTAGTGTTAGGCGAGGGGAGGAGTTTTGGCTCATGGGTTAATTACTGGGATAATGGAAGGCCAGATCTGGGGATCATACAGAGAAAGGGCTTGAAGCTTCAGGATACTGTGCGTCAGAGCAGAGTTCTAAAGAGGAGCTCTGCTACCTTCCAATGTATATTCATGAAGTAACTATGCGTGTACGTGGTTTCTCTCCTCTTGCTTCTATTATATTGTGACATTTTTCCTTTGTATACAGAGGCAGGATAAGACAAATTAGGAATTACCCTTTGCTTTGGACAGTGAACTAAATGGATCATGGCAGGAAATGCATGAAAGACATTTAGGAAGAGAAAAATAGAAAAGAGGTTCAAGGATAAAGTGACAGGTCCTTGAGACTCACCAAGGAGTGCTGTTCAGCTTCAGAGATGACGGCATTACTGTGAAGGATGCGTACAAGAGTCTTTTGAAAAGGACAGTTTCTCTCGAAATGTGTGGAGATAAATTTCTCTATAGCCCTGAACTTTTGGCACCAGGTGGCCTTCTCAGTATTTCAATTTATTTTTATAGACACTTCCCGATGAAGACCTATTCTCTTTTCTTCTTTGTTTATAATGGGTCGTTCAAATATCCGAATGCACAGTGACCAGGCATCTGAATCAGCAATACTCTCAATAATTCTTAAACAAACTCTGCTGATAGGGTGTGTAAGCCATTAAAAAAAGAGGGTTTCCTGGGTTTGGAGGAGATGGGATGGGGTGGGGTGAATTGCTTCTCTTTGGTAAAGTGACAGAGGAGGGCCAGTGGGTGATTGAGTGTCCAGATGGCTAGTAAGGGAGGAGATAAAACTTTTCAAGACTTTCACTTATCTTGTTTTTCAGTGTTAGAGTTCTTCAAGAGTTCAGGTATAATCACAGCCTTCTGCTGCACAGGAAGCACCATCTGCCGAAGCATTCTGTAAGCAATATAACATCTCTCCAGAGATAGTTTAGCATTCAATTCACAAAGAAGGATGGCAGAGACTTGTAAACAAAAGGAAACAACTGAAGCAGTGAAGAATGGGCTGTGCTCTAAACATTCAATATGTTTCTTTAGAGCTGAGAAACCCTGTAATGCTACAAAACCCTGGCTGAATTCTCTAATGTATTAATTGTTTTGTTTTGTGTGTGTGTTTTTCTTTTTCTTCTTTTTTGAAACCACCTCTTCTAAACCACGATTCCCGGTTTTTGTTTTTGTTGTGGTTTCTGTTTTTGTTTTCTTTCACGATAAGCCTTTTTTTTTCATGGATCAGCTGGGTCACGATTTCCTGGTGAAATTACAAAAATAATTTAAAACATTTTATAGATGCTGTACTTTGTATATAGCTATGTATTTGGGGAAGAAAAACTAATGGCACACCAAAGGCTGGCAACGTTAGGCTCCATAATGTGACGTGGGGTCTTAGGCGAAGAACTTTCCATTTAAAGCTTTGCTATTTTGTCGTAGGAAAAATAACAAACAGTCCCCAAATTTCTGTAGATGCCAAATTAATTGAAAACACTGCATTGTACCCAAAAGGACAGTCCTGTGGAAACTAATCTGCATTGTTAAAAGATCAAATGTCGAAGAAGAGTGGCCTCAGTTTTCTATACTCCAAAATGTCTCTGATAAAAAGGCACAGGGGGTGGGGGGAATTGCTAATCCCGTAGAGAGAAAGGACACCAACCTTTTGAGTTAATTCAATTCTATAGCCAGAATAGGAGCTAAAAAATTAAGTGTGAATGAATGAGTGATTTGGGGGCAGATTTTTATTAATAAAAGCCCTCCTCATTCAGCTTCTTTCATTAGGTGCACAGACCTGGAAGATTTTGATCTTTAGTTGCAGATTTCCCCAAAATATTTGATATCTTATTTTATGGCTTACATGGCCTAGAAACATTTATAGTCGCATTGACCATGATTTAAAACCTTCACCTCAGAACCTAGACTGTAAATGTCCTGAACTGTAAAATTACAGGAAAACCCCCCACAAACCTTAACTGTCACCCCCCTCAAAAAACAGAAGTATAATTCTCATTGCTGTATCACTTATATAAATTAATGATATTGTGTGTGTGCGCCCACACACATGCATGCACTACACTTCAGTAATTGTTTTATCTGATGGTCTTTATTACCTTGTAGAAATTATATTGTCATAATTAAAACAAGTTTCATTATTTTCCATTTCTACTCCCATATAACAGATCACTACTATTTTTTTCAGTGGGCCATTAGGCAATACAGATTGTTTTCCCCTAGATTTGTCAGTTTACTGCTTTTAAAAGAATTAATCACCTGTCTTATAGCTTCTCTTGTAACTCTGCTGGCTTCCACTTGGAGGGAACTCTTTACTTTTTAGAATCAAAGAATGTCTGGGGTCCACCCGTCTCCTGGTCTGGGTAAAGGAAACTGTGCAATATTGATTACAGAGTCCAGGGACGTGTTCTATTGGCTATTTCAGTTGCTTAGCAGAGCATTTTAAGCGGTTCTGTACCCTTTTGACAACCTTGTGAAGTGATAGCTATTGGAGACCAGCTTGGTCTGCTTGCAGAATAAACACTTAGCAACTTTGCTTTCTATCCTGCCTGATTCCTGCCTTTGTTGCTTGTCTGCCCTCTGTAGGTGTGTGATCTTAAAACTTCTGGTCTATATGTGGGCATGTTTGTCATTTATTATAGAGCAGAGCAGGATTTAGGCATTCCTTAATGACATTACGAAATATCATACACACACACACACACACACACACACACACACACATCACTAGACACATGTATACATTATCCCATGGTGTGAACATATAACTTTATTGATGTACAGCATATGTTTCATCACAGTGGTCGCTATCTTCATTAAAAATCAAGTTTGATTTTTAGAAATTAAAAAATATCTCATTTAAAATATTATAATCACTTGTGTAATTATGAGAGAATAGGCCCCCAAATAGCATTCATTCATTCATCCATTCATTCAGCACCTTTTGTAGGCTTGTTAAACATCCATTGTATGTTGGTTATTGAGTTCTGGCACCGCAATGACCCTACATTGATTTGATTTCAATGATCACTTTATAGTTTTTGTTGACAGAGGCAACAGGTGATAAAACTGACACAGTGTGGTCAAGGGGTTAGCTTTAATCTGGCACATTATGGGGTGGTTTATGTTCCCGGATTCTCTTGTCTAATGTCATTTCCTAGGAGATGGTCTTTAAGTTAGTTAGTACTTATGGAGGCTTGGCTCAATACGTGTTCCTAAGTCTAGTTGCCTGATTTATCATCTATGGGCCATCGATCTCTCTGAATCCTTCTGTTTTGCCTTGATGTTCCTGGCTTTGAGTTCTGAGTGTCCTGACTGTGGGAGTGGGAGAATCCCCTTGGTATCTCCTTGTATAGGAGGGGCATTTCGTGCCTGTAGCTGACTTGCAGAAGGAACTCCCTGAGTGGTGCTCTGATACCTTTTGTGAAAGGTTGTTCAATGTCCCCCCTCACCCTAAAGCAGTACTGGTGTGGAAGAATAATGATCCCCAAAGATGTCCAGATCCCGACGTCCTGTACCTGTGAATATGTCAGCCTGTATTTTGCCCCATCTCTGTGCCTCTCTCATCTTTGATTAAGAAATGAGAATAACAATACCACAGATTGCTCTGAAGAAACCTGAGCCAGCAGGGCTCACAGACCCTCAGATACACAGCTTTCATATCCAAGTCTGTCTGTCCACATTTTCCACAGTCCAAATTTCTGACAAGTACTTTTTCTATTGTGTGAACTTACAAGACTGGCCTCAAATCCAGGTCTTCTGAGTATTTGTCCATTGTCCTCTCTATTCTATCCCAGTTGCTTCTAAGTGGACTGGAGCTGCCCAGGAACAGAAGCCTGTGGTGAGAGTTGTCTTAAGTGCTGCTCTCCTAAATGAGCAGATAACCTCAACTTTGGGCTTTAACATCCTTCCACATCAGTGCTTCCTTCATTACGGGCAGTTATAGTTTTCTTGGTATCTGCTCTATCCTTTTAAGTTGTGGGGATCTCCAGTGAGGGTGTCTCATAGTGAATGATTCCTCATTTTTTTATGAGGCACAAAGAAGGGTCTGAGGGCCTTGAAATAAAATTGCTGTCATAGGCCGTTTTCCTCATCCTTTCTGAAATGGAGTTCTTATTTAGAAATAAAGGAATTGTTCCCAGAGATCCAGAAAACCGTCAAAAAGGTTTGTTAATTTTTTGAAATCATAAGCAGTTTTTCAATTAAAAAGTACTTGTAAAGCCATGTGCCAGGCCTTGTAACACCCTATGAGGTGACTTCTCTTATTATTCCCATTTTACATATGAAGAAATTAAGGCATAAAGAGGTTACATAACTTTTCCCTCTGGTCATGCAGCCTATGATGGCAGAGATAGGATTTGAATACAGGCCATATGGCTCCAGGGAGCATGTTATTAAAAGTACATTATTCTGCCTCTTAAAGACAGCTAACAAGAACACAAATCCAACAGATTTGGCCATTATCAAAGGCTGAGTGCTATGGTCATGGTGGTGGTGGAAGCATATGAGGGGGAGAGAATTTAAAACACTTCTGAGTATTTATCCAAAGAAAACAAAAAGAGTAACTCAAGATATCTGCACACCCACACTCATTGCAGCATTATTTACAATAGCAAAGATATGGAAACAACCTCAGTGTCCATTGATAGATGAAGGGATAAAGAAATTGTGTGTGTGTGTGTGTGTGTGTGTGTGTGTATTTCAGCCATAAAAAAGAATAAAATCTTGTTATTTGCAACAACCTGGATGGACCTTGAGGGCATTATGCTAAATGAAGTCAGAGAAAGACAAATACTGTATTATCTCACTTATATGTGGAATCTAAAAAAAAAAAAACCGAGCTCATAGATACAGAGAACGGATTGGTGGTTCCCAAAAGCAGGGGTGTAGGGGATGGGTGAAATGGGTGAAGGAGGTTAACAGGTACAAACTTCCAGTGATAAAATAAATAAGTATCAATCAATAGGTCAGTTCTAGGGATGTAATGTACAGCATGGTTACTATAGTTACTAATACTGTATTGTATATTCAAAAGTTGCTGAGAGTAGATCTTAAAAGTTCTTATCACAAGAAAAAAAATTTGGGGGTTTCCCTGGTGGCACAGTGGTTGAGAATCCGCCTGCCAATTCAGGGGACACAGGTTCAAGCCCTGGTCTGGGGAGATCCCACATGCTGCAGAGCAACTAAGCCTGTGCATCACAACTACGGAGCCCGCGTGCCACAACTACTGAAGCCCGTGCGCCTAGAGCCTGCTCTCCACAACAAGAGAAGCCACCAGAATGAGAAGCCCACGCACCACAACGAAGAGTAGTCCCCACTCGCCACAACTTGAGAAAGACCACCTGCAGCAACGAAGACCCAACGCAGCCAAAAATAAAATAAATAAAATAATTAAAAAAAAGAAAAGTATTTTGTAACTGTATGGTGACAAATGTTAACTAGACTTACTGTGGTGATCATTTTGTACTATATACAAATATTGAATCATTAGGTTGTAAGACTGAAACTAATACCATGTTTTATGTCAACTGTATCTCAGTGAAAACATAAACAAAAACAGCAGTTAACTTAACGTTTCTGACAAAGAACTACCATTGCTTTAGCATTCTGGTGCACCTTTTCCTGCTGCATACTTGGTGAAACTTTCCATAGTGTAGTCATCTCCCACAGCTACACTTTTATTGTCCATTTCCATCATTTGACTGCCTTGGAAATCCTAGTATAGGGTATTGAAGCACAACGTTCTATGGACATTCATAACAAATTAAAAGAGGTAGTATACTACTTGTATACTGTGTGGCAGTTTATAAACCACTTTCCCACATGGTATTTCATTTATACCTGCAGTAATCCTGGGGTGTAGGAATTATCCTGACCTGACCTGTGAACAGCTCAAGCTCAGTGAGGTTCAGAGAGCTGATGGTCACATTAGTCATAGGCAGTGGGTCTGGGCCTCAAACCTGGGTCTGCTCATGACAAGCCCAAGGCTACTTGTACTACAAGGCTGCTACCCTTATTCTTCCCTTTTCATCTCCAGGGAAAAGTGACCCATGTCTCCAGCTCTCTGCAGGCAGAGGGAGCCAGTGTGGTGTGCTTTTATCCTCATTCTGTGGACCCAAACCTACATTAAGCACACCATAGAATAGACCTTAACATTTTGGTGGCCCTAGAGCCCAATGACTCTGTTTCAGGTTTCCTTTTGCAATAGATGACATGTGGCTGGGATGAAACTCCAGCCTTATTCGGGATTTGGTCCATATAATCAGGGCTGACCTAAAATTGTACTGATCTCAAAAGTAGCATGCCGTGCATTTTGACATCCATTTACTGCCATCGTTCCTGTTGAGGGGACAGTTGTGAGTTTCCAAAGACCATAAGCAAAAGTTCTTTGTGGTATTTGAGGTCTGACAATATCAATCTTGTTTAACTACTAGTCACTGATATTCTCACATTGCTCCTTGTGCCTGCCTATGTGAGATGCAGGGGATAAAACAATGATAAAGACACAGTTCTTGTTTTTAAATAGCTCATAATCTAAAACGAGAATCTTACAGTCCTACTCACATAGAATCAATCCCAGAATTATAACCAAAGAGGTTAAACCATGTCTCAATTTCTTATGGTGATTAGGCTTTCCTGGATATTTACTGTTTGCCTCTCAAGACCAACTCTCCATCCTTTTTTCTCCTGTTCTTTGTCGTTGATGCTGACATTTATTGAATGGGTCTGTGGGCTCCCTTGCTTTCTGACTTCTGGTTGGGTTTGCCCTTTGGGGGAGAGAGAGAGAGAGACATCAAAGTATTTGTTCCTTTGCATTCCTCCCTGCTGGGCTGTATCCCTCTATCTAAGACCATAGCTCACTCTGGGACACTGAATCCTATAGCTACAGCTACAACTTTTTCTTTAGGTTTTTGAATCCCTCCATCTTCAGTATCCTCCAGGGTGATAGGGACTCCCTGTTGTTGGTAGTCATGGAATATTTCACTATCACTGGTTAGTTTCCCTTAATTCTGCCCACACTTTTGTAAAAGCCCATCATTAAACTTTTCTTTTTTTTTTTAATAAGTTTATTTTTATTTTTGGCTGCATTAGGTCTTGGTTGCTGCATGCGGGCTTTCTCTAGTTGCAGCGAGTGGGGGCTACTCTTCGTTGCAGTGCGCGGGCGTCTCATTGCGGTGGCTTCTCGTGGAGCGTGGGCTCTAGGCGCACAGTCTTCAGTAGTTGTGGCATGTGGGCTCAGTAGTTGTGGCTTGTGGGCTCTAGAGCGCAGCGCAGTGGTTGTGGTGCACGGGCTTAGTTGCTCCGTGGCATGTGGGATCTTCTGGGATCAGGGATTGAACCCGTGTCCCCTGTATTGGCAGGTGGATTCTTAACCACTATGCCACTAGGGAAGTCCCATTAAACTTTTCTCGATTATCTCATCTGAATGTGCCATCTCGCTCTCAAAGAACCCTGAGTCATTCAAGGCTTTCCATGATCTGCCTCTAAATTCTTAACCCAGCCACATCTGTCAGTGCATCTCATTCACACTCTCTACCCTCTCCTCAAAGGACCTCATGATGGATTCGTATTCTGGGAGGGCCTGCTCATCAACATGTGCTACCCTGTTCACGAAGACTCAAAATCCCTCCCCACAGTCAAAATTAAACCCGCACTCCTCTCTCCTCCTGATACCAAATCAAAGTATCACTCATTTCATTCAGCCTTCTCTCTTTTTATTATATTATTCCTTATCTTTTTATTTTATTATTCCTTATCGGGCCACTTGCTCCCTGAAGGCACAGCCTCCATCTTTCTCACATCTGGAAATCAATCCAGAGTAAGCAGTGACTATGTATTCAATTGATAAGGAGTGGGCTTCCTTGCAGGATGAGCGTGTGATCATTTGGTGGTTAATAGCATAATCTGGAAATAATCTAGACTGTTTGCTTTTATTCTCCCCCACTCCATCACTATGGAAGCATGGAAGATTGAGGAGGAGATTTGAAGTGAATCAGTTGTGTTTATCATGAACAATTTTGATGAAAGCATATATTGAGGAGAAGGCTGAAACTTTTCAAGGATAACCATGTTTTTGGACTCCATTTAGAAGATGAAGGGCTCTTTCTTCTATTGACAATGGTTTTCAAGTACTAGCTCTCCTGTGGGAGCTCTATAATAGCATTTGCTTTGTGAGGAGGAAATTCAGCTTAGCTTGAATTGGTGGAAATGAAGAGTTCAAATGGAACTCTTCTTGGAAAGGACTTCCTTTTACCAGCCACTACCCACTGTCCAGAGAAGACCTCCAGTGTAAGAGACAATGGCTATGGGGTATACAACAGGTTGAAGCGGTCACTTATCTGTCGGGCCAACACAACTTAGTTTGGGTTGGGAATGTTACTTTCCTTTTCATTTCTTTTGCTTGCTTAGCAAGGCTATGCTCCATCTCAGTGAGATCGGTACCCTGTTTTGTCCTAAAGTCAACCCCTTTTTCTAGCCAATTTTCAGTCGTTTCTTTCCTTCTAAAATGCTGTGCATGAAGGTTAACATTTAACTGTATTATTGCCGGTGCAGATTTCCAACATGTGAGTTAGGGAGCAGCCGTTTGCCCCTAGAGCCCCCGGACCTGAAGGCTCTGCCATCAGCTTTCTTGATTACTGGATCAGTACTGTCACTAATGCAAATCTATTCCCCCACATAAGGCACGACATTAATTTTATGTTGTTTACGTACTCTAGCCATAAGGTTAAGCAATTCCTACTATTAAGCTTGATGAAATTGCATTACCTTAATGAAATGCACTTTACTGATAAAGAAGAATGTCACTTTCACAAGTGGAAGCACTGTTAGCACATTTTTCCTAGAGAATTCCCAAAATCATATCTTAATTGCTCGGACAGCTGTGTAGTTTACATAACGAGCAAACAATGCCAAGGCTTTTTATTTCCTTTGTCAGCCGTACTGGATGTTAGTATGCATGGTGGACCTTTTTGGGGCCTTTTATTACTTGACTGCAAATCATTCTTCATTGTTGCCCAAATTTATGGAAGGACATTGCTCCCTGAGGTGCCATTTCCTTTCAGGTCTGTAACTGAACATGACTGATGGCGCCAGAGTAACAGTTGCTTATTACTGCGTTCACTGAGCTGTGATTGCTCCAATACTTTATGTTGGCAGATGTGTTTCCCTAGGAACAGCATCTCTGAGACAGAGGTCATCGATCAAACCCCCTCTGGCTGTTCCATTATGTGCAAATTATTGCTAAAAGCAGAGAAGCTGCAAGGGAGGTGGTGTGTACTCATTGCAGATATAGCAGAGGGAAGTCCAAAAGAAAAAAAAAAAAAAGCAAGTGTAATAAAGCAGGGAAAAAATTCCACCTAAACTAGAACAATGCTTTTATAATGTGAATTAATGGGGAAAAGGGGGAAATTAAGTGACTTTGAGAGACATGCTATGGGAGAAGAGTCAGATTTTATCGTTCCGGGGTAACTCTTAACTTGGGTGCTGACAGCATCCTTTGAGGCTGTCCAAGGCTAGAAGGGGGCATGTGTGTGGGCTGTACCCAGAGCACTATTGTCCTAATAGGGTAAGGATGAAGGCGGCTAAGTAGCCAATACACAGCACTCTCTTATGTGCATTTCTGACCCAAAATTTAGGAAATGCTGGAGACATAAATGGGACATATGCAGAGATCTCCCTTGTCCCCCAGCTTCTCAGGGCAGGGATGGAAGCGATAATGGATTGACTGACAAATGGGAAGCACTTAAATCTAGACTGTCCTTTGCTCAGGCTAGAAAGAGTGAGACCTCTTAGTTTTCTGCTCAGCTGCAGCAGCAGCTCTTCTCAGCAGATTTCCATTCCGGTAAAGACGCTTGGTTCCCCGATGTGCGGTCTGTCTTTTGCTAAATTCAGTGAGACCATAGGATGGCTCAGGTAGAGCGTGTGGCCTGGATACTCAGCAAAACTCCTGTGGTCCTTGCCTTCCAGGACAGAGACTGCCACCCCATTTCTCACACCAACTTGCTTTTTGGTTGGTGTTAGCAAGACTCACCTTTCTATGATTGCAATTCAGTTCTCCTTATCTGTAAAATCTTTCCTTATATTGAATCAGATTTTTCCCAGGGCTTAAGACACTACCTTGACACATATTAGAGGCTTCAGGAACAGTGTGCGCTAATTCAGGTAGCCTTCAGGGTGCTGCTAGGGCCCTCCTAAATATTGTATCTACCCCCAAGGTAACTTGATGCCACCCCAACGTAACCCCCAAGGAAGGATGAAGGTAGGTATAGAAGCTCCTTTACTTGCAAACATAATGGGTACAAGTAGGCTAATCAAGGCTTTATGTTTGTAATTCCAGAGTGACCACTAGCTAATGTTCTCTGTGGGTGGCCGGCAGATTTGACACCCTTCCTCTGTGGTGGTAGTTGTAGTCAGAGTGATGAAGGTACCTGTTAAAGAATGCTGTCAAAGGGCTTCCCTGGTGGCGCAGTGGTTGAGAGTCCACCTGCCGATGCAGGGGACATGGGTTCGTGCCCCGGTCTGGGGGGATCCCACATGCCGCGGAGCGGCTGGGCCCGTGAGCCATGGCCGCTGGGCCTGCGCGTCCAGAGCCTATGCTCTGCAACGGGAGAGGCCACAGCGGTGAGAGGCCCGTGTACGACAAAAAAAAAAAAAAAAAAAATGCTGTCAAAAAGAGGTAAGTACATAACTCTCATACATACCTAAAGTGAATAAATCTTAAAGACATTGTTTAACTCATTACTTAAATGAAGGAACTAATAACGATCAGTTTAAAGGAGAATCCAATGAACAGACGCATTTATGGATTTGGAGTATTGGAAATGAATTTGTAAATGGATTAAAAAGTGGCTTGGGTGGACTTAAATTCATTTGCATGTCTATGGGTAAGAAATCTTTGCATTGCTATAAGTTTGTAAAAGTTAAGGGGAACTTAGTTTAGATTAAGTCATAGCCATAATAATAAATACCATTCATTTAGTGCTGGTGTTGTGTTAGAATTCTTTTAAACCCAATTGTTCTAATGCTATTTAGGAACAAAGCGTGTTAGCTTCTTGAGAAGTATGTTTATTTGTCCTTCTCCTTCATTCAAAGCCACCCACAGAACAACAGGAGATTTAAGATAAAATAGTTTACTAGAGTAGACAGACATTTAAGTAGGTCATTTTAAATGATAAAGTAAACCTTTGTACAGAGGACACAAAAAGAATGGGAAAAAAGACATTTTTCAGTTTTAACCCATCTCAGTATTTTTCTTCAGCTTCCTCAAATGATTAGAGCATGTGGATAACTAGAATATATGACTAGAAAACAGACTGGGGCCATATTGTAGAAGTCCTTGAATGCCAGAATGGGGAGTTTGTGGTTAACTAGGATGACAGTGGGGGTGCCATTGACTGTTTTGAGTAGGTGAAGTGGTATTGCTAGATCTATATCTTAAAAAGATTAGTTCAGCAGTAGTACCTGGATGACTTACAGAAGGAAGAGATCATAGGGTAGGCAATTGAGCTATTCCAATAGTTTCAATGTGTGGTACACAGAGTTTGAACTAAAATGTAAAGTGAGTCATCACAAGTGTGACTTCAGATAGAGACATAAAGTTTGGAAGATATTGGTTGTTAGACAAAGCCTGGATATGGAAGCAAAAGATGATGTATGGCTTGGCAACTACTTTGATGTTTAACTCTGTGTGACTTGAAGGATGATAAAGAATATTAACAAAAAATAGACAATTCTGGTGAAAGTGGTATATGGGGGAAAGAACATGTATTCAATTTTGCAACTTCTGATTTTGAGATCTAAATGGGATGTTCCAATGAAGATGTCTGGGAGGCTATTGAAAATGTTAGGAGAGAAGCAATTACTGGAGAAAAGTGTGTGAAGAGAAAAAATTCCTGGTCTGAGGATAATCATGAAGCTGCCTACACTTGGGGGAGTAGGATGAGAAAGTAGAGCTAATAATGGGGCAGAGATTGATCAGAGAGGTAGGAGGAGGGCCAGTTTCAGTGGAGACAAGAGAGATGTTTCAGTGAGGCCACGGTTGGTAGTGTCAAAGATTACAGAGAAAAGATGGAGACTAGGCACTGAGATGTGGTCACTGAGAAGGGAAGGCTGGTCCTAGACTGTAAGAGGTGAGTGGGAAGCCAGAGCGGGGAATGAAATTAGAAGACTTGTTCAGTAAGTTGTTTTGAAAACAGAAGGTAAAAAGGAAGAGAAGAGAGACACGGAATGATAATCTCACTCTGGTCAGAGCGGAGGGAAGTATTGTAGGATGTGGGGAAATTGAGCATGATGCTTAACTTAGCTGAAAGAGCTTGGAGAGAGAGAGAGATTGAAAATGCAAAATAGAGGGAGAAAAATTCTGGAGCAAAGCAGGAAGAGATGGAATCAAGTAGCCAAATAGAGAAATATTTTGAGATCAAGTAGAGGGAAGTTGAAAAAGCTCCTATTGAATCGATCTTGGTAAAGCTGAAATTGAGGGGTCCTGAATGGGGTTGGAGGTGGGAGTTTAGGAGAATAAAGAAGTTTTGATATCATGCTCAAGAAATATGAGAAAGATCCAACAGGTGACAAAAGGATCCCCAGGCAACATTGACAACTCACTTCAGGTTAATAAAGTTGCCTTTGTAGAAGTATGTTTCATGAAGTGCTTGGCAGTGGGTAATGGGGCCATATTAGGAGGGAATGCAAAAAGTTGGGGTGTCTGTGAATGTAAGGTGGTAGAATATTAGTGACTGTGACTGCCATTGGGTCCAGGACAGTGAGAGAGTCAGTGAGTCCAGAAGAGGGTCCTTGGACATCCAAGAGGTATGGCAGAGTTCAAGGATCTAGAGACCATAATGATCCTAAAAAACAGTCATTGGAAGGGTGGAAATTAGAAATGGAAGGAGGTGAGCTATGGTCAGAGGAAAGGAATGTCTGAAAGTGGAGACCTTGGAGGGGAGCTATGTCCAGGGGTTATAGTGAGCGAGATCTGGCCACATAGCAGGCGATTTGTTCAAGTGGAGTGGACCCGTGTGTGGGGCTGAGAGGAGGGAGGGCATTTGAGGCCTTCGCATTCCAAGATCCACCATCACATGCAAGGGCAAAGGCAAAGGTCTGAGGCTGGTACTTTGAGTTGGGTGCTTGAAGAGAAAGAAGACGGCTAATGGAATGGGAGATCTATGAAGGATGAGAGGTTGTTGTGTGAAGGTAAAGGGCTTGGAAGTGGTTCCATCTCTTGTGTTTATGAGAAGAATGTGAAAAGCATAGTTGAAAAGAGTTTTGGAGGCCAAGGACAATTTTTCTTTAGAAGCATATCCCTGAGATTAAAAAAAAAATACGAGTGGACCAATGTAAATTTTAAAAGTCAAAGGTATAAATAATGCATTCCTATTTTAAAGTTAAGGATGGATTTGCTTTAAAAATATGAGGACAGTAGGCTCATTTTATAGAGGATGTGTGTGTGTGCACACCTCTTAGTGTGCACGTTTAAAGCAAAGATACAGATGCAGGAGGTGGGCAAGGTATAGTGGCAAAGTTCTGTTATGAGACCACAACCAGATATTTTCCCCTCATTTTCTTGCTAGTCTTGGGCCATTTCACTGCTAATCTACACATCCATCAAACAAACAGGAAGGGGAAATGGAGAGTTGAATTACAAATCTGTCAATTTTGTTATTCTTGGCAGTTCACGTTCAAGTTTTGGTGGGGGCAGAGTTGGAAACAAATGACAAAAATTACATTTCCTGATTGTGGGCACATTCTTACGGATAATGAGTCCACTACCTAAAATGCCACACAGAGGTCAGATTTATGGCTTCTTTGGGTGTTCTGTGGACTCAGAATATATGTTTTCCATGCAATCTAGTCACCAAACTTGCTTTTCCTTAAGATTTTTAGACTTTTTATGCTACGAGGTGGGAAGCAACAACAAAAAGCCGTAGAGCCCCTGGGAAAATACAATGTAGTGGGTACGAATTTCACAGGCCACAGACTCAGATGTGCAAATATAAAACTTAGCTTCTATTTCACACCTCTTTTTCACGTAAAAGCAGAAAATGTAGTCACCCCGATTCCAGATAAACCTAGTCAACTTTATTTTTCAGGCATTTCAAGATAAACGTAGTCAAAATGAGCATTCTTACCCTCCTGCTCCTTTTCCCAAGTGTAGCAGCTAAGTTCCCAGGGGCTTTTGGACTTCATGGTATTGGCGAAGGGCCGCTTGGTCCATGATTGTCCTCTGTCCCCTGTTGGGGCCCACAGAGATGTGTCTCATCTTGGTCATTTGCTTATTGTCCTCTGTTACTGACTGGTATCTACTGTGATTACCCATCTGCCAAGGCCTCTGCTAACGTGTCAGGCCATCTGTTTTCTTTTTGAGCCACTCCTGAGGTCTTGCTGGTCCACAAGCCATCTCTCAACCATATATGAGCCCCTCTTGTGGGGTCCTAGGGATTTTCTTTTTCTCTTTTCTTTTTTAAAATATAGTAAACAATTTAATATATCAACCTATAACCAGAGAAGGGAAATTTAGGGCATTCAATATATTTTCCTAAACAAGACCAACAATCGAAACATGATTATAATTATTTATAGTAATGCCTCCTAAGGCTTGGTGTTGGTGATGACCATATAGGATGTGTTGTAAAAATAATCGAGTGTTAGAGTGAGCACTGTTTAGTATTGTTTCGATTAATTCTACTTTGAGAAATGATGTGAGACTTTGGATTTTTTGTGAATATAATGAGTTTTCAAATTACAGAAATAAGTAACCAGTTTCTACCTCTGTGTAAAGAATTCTGTATTTCATACTATACACATCAATCACTTAGTGCAATATTAAAAAAAAGCAGTTATTTTTTTCTGATGGAAAAAGTAATCAAATTCCATGCAGAAAATATACATTTAATCCCAGCATTCAGAGATGAACACTGACTTTTGCGCATACTTTTCCTTTCTAGGCAAGCAATTATATAGGCACATAAACATATTTCCAAAAAGGCATCACAGTTTTCAACTGTGCTTCAGAATTTGAATAGAAAAGTTATCTAGCTTGGAGGCTGCAATATCTACTGCCATGACGCTAACACACCTGACATGTCTGAGAACTTAGTGAGGCTGATGGTCCACAAAGAGCATTTTCAAAGAACTAGTCTGCATGGAGAAAGTAGAAGGGAAAATGAGGTCCTAGACATTTTCTGATGTTCTGTTCACGCTAACTGGGTTTTCTAAATCTTGAAAGGTTGCCCACACCTGCCTGCCTGGACTCCTTACTTAGCCTTTGACACTCTACCGCTCCAACACAATGATAGGCACAAGGTTTCTCTCTAAGGCCTGCAGCTCTCCTTCGGCTTTGCCCTGAGATATGAGGCACAGGTACCCTCTGACCTGTTATCTCCCCAGACACATATAAGGTCTTCACTAACTTTAAACCAACTTCACCCAGGATCTTGACCTTGTAGGTGGGACATGGTACCCTTTCTCAAGGACACCAATATGCCCTCTCTCCCCCATTCCTCCTCCCCCATTTGATCAACCCCATTTCCTGTTGTCACAGAACTTGCTTTTATGCCATCAAATCTTCTTCCCAAATCTATTATTTCTACTATTAATTCTATGTACTACAGTCATATTAAAATCAAGGATTTAGGGACTCAGATAATTTTCTCCTTCTTATAATGCCTAACTTGGGCAAACCACATGTCCACTGACTTTCAATACTTACTTATTTTCTTTATTATGGATTTTAAAATCATTTCAGAAATGAAGTGGAATTCTTTGTTATTTTTAGGTTCTTTCACTAGGAAACTGGCACTTAAAAGGTGAGCCATGAATAGGCAGGAAAAAGCTTTCCTTCCTTCTTGGTTATAGGCTTAAAGTCTAGATATGATAGTTATTCCTGCTTTAAGGTACCCTTTGACTAGGGTGACCATAAAATTTATCTTTCAAACCAGGGCAACTCTGAGAGTTAAAGGAAGCTATTAATAATTATGCCAACAAAATAGTCACACACCAAGGATTATCCCAAGAAAACTGGGGTGTGGGATTAATCTACCTTTGATTCATGGAGGAAGGCTAGGATTTAGTCCAAGGTGCAGAGGTCTGCATGGCATCATAAACTGAAGATAACAGAATAGGTTGAGATAACTTAATCTCACAAACTAGGTTATCTTTTTGTATGTTCTCTTTTCTTCAGAAACTTTAGTGAAGCCAGGTTTCAGAATTTAAGCCTGATATCAGCTATTTTTGGTGTGTGTGTGTGTGTCTGTGTATAACATGGCATAGATTTCAATTGTGGATAGTGCCTCCTAGAGCTGGCAGGGAGAGGTGACAGGGGAAATTAGCAAGAGGAAGGAAAATATTGAAAGATAAGAGTTGGAAATTATATTCTCCCTCCATTACCAACCAGAAAGGACTTGGGCTTGATTGGATTAAGGAAGCATGTCTTGCCATTTAGTTTCTGAGCAATGATTATTTCCTTGTGTTCCTTTGGTCTTTTCTTTTTTTCAGTTATTTCTAAGATATACATTTTAAAGTAATAACTAGAAGTATGACTTATCACATTATACCAGAACATATAAGATTTTTAGAAATTTCATGTAATGTCTGAAACATTTATATTAACATATTTCCATACAAAAAACACAAAGGAAGTTTAGTATTAGTTGTTTTTTTGTTTGTTTGTTTTTTTATACTGCAGGTTCTTATTAGTCATCAATTTTATACACATCAGTGTTACATGTCAACCCCATCGCCCAATTTAGCACACCACTATCCCCACCCCACCGCGGTTTACCCCACTTGGTGTCCATACGTTTGTTCTCTACATCTGTGTCTCAACTTCTGCCCTGCAAACCGGTTTATCTGTACCATTTTTCTAGGTTCCACATACATGCGTTAATATACGATATTTGTTTTTCTCTTTCTGACTTACTTAACTCTGTATGACAGTCTCTAGATCCATCCAGGTCTCAAGAAATGACTCAATTTCGTTCCTTTTTATGGCTGAGTAATATTCCATTGTATATATGTACCACAACTTCTTTATCCATTCATCTGTCGATGGGCATTTAAGTTGCTTCCATAACCTGGCTATTGTATAGTGCTGCAATGAACATTGGGGTGCATGTGTCTTTTTGAATTATGATTTTCTCTGGGTATATGCCCAGTAGTGGGATTGCTGGATCATATGGTAATTCTATTTTTAGTTTTTTAAGGAACCTCCATACTGTTCTCCATAGTGGCTGTATCAATTTACATTCCCACCAACAGTGCAAGAGGGTTCCCTTTTCTCCACACCCTCTCCAGCATTTGTTCTTTGTAGATTTTCTGATGATGCCCATTCTAACAGGTGTGAGGTGATACCTCATTGTAGTTTTGATTTGCATTTCTCTAATAATTAGTGATGTTGAGCAGCTTTTCATGTGCTTCTTGGTCATCTGTATGTCTTCTTTAAGAAATGTCTATTTAGGTCTTCTGCCCATTTTTGGATTGGGTTGTTTGTTTAATATTGAGCTGCATGAGCTGTTTATATATTTTGGAGATTAATCCTTTCTTGTTTCATTTGCAAATATTTTCTCCCATTCTGAGGGCTGTCTTTTCGTCTTGTTTATGGTTTCCTTTGCTGTGCAAAAGCTTTGAAGTTTCATTAGGTCCCATTTGTTTATTTTTGTTTTTATTTCCATTACTCTAGGAGGTGGATCAAAAAAGATCTTGCTGTGATTTATGTCAAAGAGTGTTCTTCCTATGTTTTCCTCTAAGAGTTTTATAGTGTCTGGCCTTACATTTAGGTCTTTAATCCATTTTGAGTTTATTTTTGTGCATGGTGTTAGGGAGTGTTCTAATTTCATTCTTTTTGTTTTGTTTTTGTTTTTGTTTTTTGCGGTACGCGGGCCTCTCACTGTTGTGGCCTCTCCCATTGCGGAGCACAGGCTCCGGACATGCAGGCTCAGCGGCCATGGCTCACGGGCCTAGCCACTCCGAGGCATGCGGGATCTTCCCGGACCGGGGCACGAACCCGTGTCCCCTGCATCGGCAGGCGGACTCTCAACCACTACGTCACCAGGGAAGCCCCTACTTTCATTCTTTTACATGTAGCTGTCCAGTTTTCCCAGCACCACTTATTGAAGAGACTGTCTTTTCTCCATTGTATATTCTTGCCTCCTTTGTCATAGATTAGTTGACCATAGGTGCATGGGTTTATCTCCGGGCTTTCTATCTTGTTCCATTGATCTATATTTCTGTTTTTGTGCCAGTACCATATTGTCTTGATTACTGTAGGTTTGTAGTATAGTCTGAAGTCAGGGAGTCTAATTCCTCCAGCTCCGTATTTTTCCATCAAGACTGCTTTGGCTATTCGGGGTCTTTTGTGTCTCCATACAAATTTTAAGATGATTTGTTCTAGTTCTGTGAAAAATGCCATTGGTAATTTGATAGAGATTGCATTGAACCTGTAGATTGCTTCGGGTAGTAGAGTCATTTTCACAGTGTTGATTCTTCCAATCCAAGAACATGGTATATCGCTCCATCTCTTGGTATCATCTTTAATTTCTTTCATCAGTGTCTTATAGTTTTCTCCATACTGGTCTTTTGTTTCCCTAGGTAGGTTTTTTCCTAGGTATTTTATTCTTTTTGTTGCAGTGGTAAATGGGAGTGTTTCCATAATTTCTCTTTCAGATTTTTCATCATTAATGTATAGGAATGCAAGAGATTTCTGTGCATTAATTTTGTATCCTGCAGCTTTACCAAATTCATTGATTAGCTCTAGTAGTTTTCTGGTGGCATGTTTAGGATTCTCTATGTATAGTATCATGTCATCTGCAAACAGTGACAATTTTACTTCTTCTTTTCCAATTTGTATTCCTTTTATTTCTTTTTCTTCTCTGATTGCCATGGTTAGAACTTCCAAAACTATGTTGAATAATAGTGGTGAGAGTGGACATCCTTGTCTCATTCCTGATCTTAGAGGAAATGCTTTCAGTTTTTCACCATTGAGAATGATGTTTGCTGTGGGTTTGTCATATATGGCCTTTATTATGTTGAGGTAGGTTCCCTCTATGCTCACTTTATGGAGAGCTTTTATCATAAATGGGTGTTGAATTTTGTCAAAAGCTTTTTCTGCATCTATTGAGATGATAATATGATTTTTATTCTTCAGTTTGTTAATATGGTGTATCACATTGATTGATTTGCGTATATTGAAGAATCCTTGCATCCCTTGGATAAATTGCACTTGATCATGGTGTATGATCCTTTTAATGTGCTGTTGGATTCTGTTTGCTAGTATTTTGTTGAAGATTTTACATCTATCTTCAACAGTGATATTGGTCTGTAATTTTCTTTTTTTGTAGTATCTTTGTCTGGTTTTGGTATCAGGGTGATGGTGGCCTCATAGAATGAGTTTGGGAGTGTTTCTTCCTCTGCAATTTTTTGGAAGAGTTTGAGAAGAATGGGTGTTAGCTCTTCTCTAAACGTTTGATTGAATTCACCTGTGAAGCCATGTGGTCCTGGACTTTTGTTTGTTGGAAGATTTTTAACCACAGTTTCAATTTCATTACTTGTGATTGATCTGTTCATATTTTCTGTTTCTTCCTGGTTTAGTCTTGGAAGGTTATATCTTTCTAAGAATTTGTCCATTTCTTCCACGTTGTCCATTTTATTGGCATAGAGTTGCTTGTGGTAGTCTCTTAGGATGCTTTGGATTTCTGCAGTGTCTGTTGTAACTTCTTCTTTTTCATTTCTAATTTTATTGATTTGAGTCCTCTCCCTCCTTTTCTTGATGAGTCTGGCTAATGGTTTATCAATTTCGTTTATGTTCTCAAAGAATCAGCTTTTAGTTTTGTTGATCTTTGCTATTGTTTTGTTTGTTTCTATTTCATTTATTTCTGCTCTGATCTTTATGATTTCTTTACTTCTGGCAACTTTGTGTTTTGTTTGTCTTCTTTCTCTAGCTCCTTTAGGTGTAAGGTTAGATTGTTTACTTGAGATTTTTCTTGTTTCTTGAGGTAGGCTTGTATAGCTATCAACTTCCCTCTTAGAACTGCTTTTGCTGCATCCCATAGATTTTGGATCATCGTGTTTTCATTGTCATTTGTCTCTAGGTGTTTTTTGATTTCCTCTTTGATTTCTTCAGTGATCCCTTGGTTATTTAGTAACGTATTGTTTAGCTTCCATGTGTTTGGGTTTTTTACAATTTTTTTTCCCCTGTAATTCATTTCTAATCTCATAGCATTGTGGTCAGAAAAGATGCTTGATACGATTTCAATTCTCTTAAATTTACTGAGGCTTGATTTGTGACCCAAGATGTGATCTATCCTGGAGAATGTTCCTTGCGCACTTGAGAAGGAAGTGTAATCTGTTTTTGGATGGAATGTCATATAAATATCAATTAAATCTATCTGGTCTATTGTGTCATTTAAAGCTTGTGTTTCCTTATTTATTTTCATTTTGGATGATGTGTCTGTTGGTGTGAGTGAGGTGTTAAAGTCCCCCACTATTACTGTGTTACCGTCGATTTCCTCTTTTATAGCTGTTAGCAGTTGCCTTATGTATTGAGGTGCTCCTATGTTGGGTGCATATATATTTATAATTGTTATATCTTCTTCTTGGATTGATCCCTTGATCATTATGTGTTGTTCCTTGTCTCTTGTAACATTCTTTATTTTAAAGTCTATTTTATCTGATATGAGTATAGCTACTCCAGCTTTCTTTTGATTTCCATTTGCATGGAATATGTTTTTCCATCCCCTCACTTTCAGTCTGTATGTGTCCTTAGGTCTGAAGTGGGTCTCTGGTAGACAGCATAAAGATGGGTCTTGTTATTGTATCCATTCAACAAGCCTGTGTCTTTTGGTTGGAGCATTTAATCCATTCACATTTAAGGTAATTTTTGATATGTATGTTCCTATGACCATTTTATTAATTGATTTGGGTTTGTTTTTGTAGGTTCTTTTCTCCTCTTGTGTTTCTCACTTAGTGAAGTTCCTTTAGCATTTGTTGTAGAGCTGGTTTGGTGGTCTGAATTCTCTTAGCTTTTCCTTTTCTGTAAAGCTTTTGATTTCTCCATCAAATCTGAACGAAATCCTTGCCGGGTAGAGTAATCTTGGTTGTATGTTCTTCCCTTTCATCACTTTATGTATATCATGCCACTCTCTTCTGGCTTGTAGAGTTTCTGCTGAGAAATCAGCTGTTAACCTTATGGGAGTTCCCTTGTATATTATTTGTCATTTTTCCCTTGCTGCTTTCAATAATTTTTCTTTGTCTTTAATTTTTGCCAATTTGATTACTATGGTCTCGACGCGTTTCTCTTTGGGTTTATCCTGTATGGGACTCACTGCGCTTCCTGGACTTGGGTGGCTATTTCCTTTCCCATGTTAGGGAAGTTTTCGACTATAATCTCTTCAAATATTTTCTCTGGTCCTTTCTCTCTCTCTTCTCCTTCTGGCACCCCTATAATGCGAATTTTGTTGCATTTAATGTTGTCCCAGAAGTCTCTTAGGCTGTCTTCATTTCTTTTCATTCTTTTTTCTTTATTATGTTCCGCAGCAGTGAATTCCACTATTCTGTCTTCCGGGTCACTTATCCGTTCTTCTGCCTCAGTTATTCTGCTATTGATTCCTTCTAGTGTAGTTTTCATTTCAGTTATTGTGTTGTTCATCTCTGTTTGTTTGTTCTTTAATTCTTCTAGGTCTTTGTTAAATATTTCTTGCATGTTCTTGATCTTTGCCTCCATTGTTTTTCCGAGGTCCTGGGTCATCTTCACTATCATTATTCTGAATTCTTTTTCTGGAAGGTTGCCTGTCTCCACTTCGTTTAGTTGTTTTTCTGGGGTTTTATCTTGTTCCTTCATCTGGTACATAGCCCTCTGCCTTTTCATCTTGTCTCTCTTTCTGTGAATGTGCTTTTTTTCCCACAGGCTGCAGGATTGTAGTTCTTTCTGCTTCTGCTGTCTGACCTCTGATGGATGAGGCTATCTAAGAGGCTTGATGGGAAGGACTGGTAGTGGGTGGAGCTGACTGTTGCTCTGGTGGGCAGAGCTCAGTAAAACTTTAATCCACTTGACTGTTGATGGGTGGGGCTGGGTTCCCTCCCTGTTGGTTGTTTGGCCTGAGGCAACCCAACACTGGAGCCTACCTGGGCTCTTTGGTGGGGCCAGTGACAGACTCCGGGAGGGCTCACGCCAAGGAGCACTTCCCAGAATCTCTGCTGCCAGTGTCCTTGTCCCCACAGTGAGCCATAGCCAGCCCCCCCCCCACCACCTCTGCAGGGACCCTCCAATACCAGCAGGTAGGTCTGGTTCAGTCTCCCCTGGGGCCACTGCTCCTTCCCCTGGGTCCTGATGCACACACTACTTTGTGTGTGCCCTCAAAGAGTGGAGTCTGTGTTTTCCCCAGTCCTGTTGAAGTCCTGCAGTCAATTCTCACTAGACTTCAAAGTCTGATTCTCTAGGAATTCCTCCTCCCGTTGCCGGACCCCCAGGTTGGGAAGCCTGATGTGGGGCTCAGAACCTTTACTCCAGTGGGTGGACTTCTGTGGTATAAGTGTTCTCCAGTCTTTGAGTCACCCACCCGGCGGTTATGGGATTTGAGTTTACTGTGATTGCACCCCTCCTACCATCTCAATATGGCTTCTCCTTTGTCTTTGGATGTGGGGTATCTTTTTTAGTGAGTTCCAGCGTCTTCCTGTCGATGATTGTCCAGCAGCTAGTTGTGATTCTGGTGTTTTCACAAGAGGGAGTGAGAGCACGTCCTTCTTCTCTGCCATCTTGGTTCCTCTCTGTTCCTTTGATCTTAGAAAGCAAAGCTGTAGTGAGATAGCTGGAGTCTAGGTAGGGCTGAGAAAACTAGTGTCGTTTATGTCATTTAAAATTTATAGCAAACATAATGTTTGGCTTACTTGGTATTTAGTTTTTCAATTAATTGTCAAAATATAAATATTAATATATTTCACATAAATATATAGATTTTTGATTTCTTTTGAAAAACCAGGAAATCTGGCAACTCTGGGTCAGCAACTCCAAGAAGCATATATTGGCCAGAGCCATATCTGAAGGCTTCTAAAATGTGGCATTCTCTCTGCAGCTCACCATGGGCCCACTCCTTACTGTTATACCCAGACCATTTCATTGATTTATGTTGGCCATTTTCTACTACAGGCTTTTGATTTTGTGATTCCTCTATTTTATCATGCTGTATGTTGGAAATTTCCAAAATAGACAGGGCTAAGTATGACAGATGTATCAGGGTTAATGCTTTTCTAAGAAATCCCAGCTGTCATTATTTAGATCAGGTTATTAAACACCTATTTTTAATATTGAGGTATAAATAACATAGTGAAATGCACAGATATCAAGTGCAGAGTGCAATGAATTTTGATAAACGCATATTTCCTGCATTACTGATACACTATTCAAGATGTTGAACATTTCCATTACCCTAGAAAATTCCCTTTTATCCTCTCCAGTCAGTACTTGCTCCATCCACCCAGTTACAGCTGAAAGTTCTATTGCCATAGATTAACTTTGCCTATTTTAGGACTTTATATAAATAGAATCATACAGTACGAACTTTTGTGTTCAACTGCTTTCTTTTAGCATAATGCTTTACAGATTCAAGCACATCATTTGAAGAAGCAATTTTCTATTCTTTTACATTGCTGAGTAGTTTTCCATTGTGTAAGTATATCATCATTTGCATTTGGATTGTTTTCCAGTTTTGGGCTATCTTGAATGAAGCAGGTGGAACATTCTTGTTCCCACATCCTGGACAACAATTAATTTTTTTAATTTTTATTTTTGGCCATGCCACGTGGCATGTGGGAGCTTAGTACCCTGACCAGGGATCGAATGCACACCCCCTGCATTGGAAGCATGGAGTCTTAATCACTGGACCACAAGGGAGGTCCTGCTAGTCTTTTTAATTTTATCTATTCTAGTGGGTATGATAAGATCTTGTAGTTTTAATTTACATTTCCCTGATAACTAATGATACTGAGCATTTTTCATGTACTTACTGGCTATTCACATGTCTTCCTTTGAGGAGTGTGTGAGTTTTTGTCCATTTTAATCATATTTAACAACTTTTTGGAGTTGTATAGTTTTTTATATATTCTGTATACAAATCCTTTGCCACGTATGTATAGTCATATACGTATATACATGTATATATACATATACATAGGTAAATATACACATTGTCTCATAGTATTAAATACCTAATTTTACATGGTTCTTAGACATTGTAAAAGAACCATATGTAGAGGGAGTTTGTAAATAATGTCAGTCTTAAAGTACATAAAGTGATAGCAACAGGGCCACAAATTGTCTAGACTCGAGGAAAGGGGCACAGCTGCCTTCTGCTGTGGTGAGCATAAAGCTTCGAATTTGTCCCTATAATAACAAGATAAGCCATAGTACAGGCTTACATCTTTGTGTCTCTGTGCATGTTTGTATGAATTTTCTTTTTCAGAGAGGGAGCGTCTAAGGTTTTGCCACTACATAAAAGGAACAAGTTCAGTTACACAGCTGTATGATTGTACCTGTTCCTGGGGGCAGACTGCTCTCCCTTGAGAGTCTTCGATCACCTTCCTGCCACACACAACTACAATTCACCTGAAGTGGTGTCAGCAGGGCTCTTCACCTTGTGCCAGATAATAGTTTCTCCTTTTAGTGTTAAAAAGATCATATCGTTCTGTGGTTCGTAGGAGGGAGAAGCTGGCCTGAGGAAGCATGTCCCAGGTTCTGCTTTGGTGAGTGAGAAAAAGCATAACCTGGGTTGGTTTGGAACAATAATTGAGGAGCAGGTCTCAGAGTCTGGCAGCCCATGTCTGTTAAGTAAATTCAGATTTCCACTTAATCCATTATCATGTCAGGTTCTTGCTCAAAACCTTCAGTGGTTCCGGATGTCCTAGAACATGGAGTTCAAAGTCCTTCAACATTAAGTGCGAGCTGATTTCATCAGCCTTATACACCGCAGATACCACCTCCAGACTAAATGCCACACTCATCAGTGCTGCCTACCAAGTATTTCCATCTCTCCTCTTTCTGAACACATGGTAGTTAAGTGTGATCATGTGACTTGCTTTATCGACTAAAATGCGAGAGGAAGCCGTGTCTATCACTTCTGGCAGAAACGTGTGTGATTTACCAGGTCCTCTTTCCAACTGAGTATTAATTGTGGAATTCCGATGGTGGCACTGCAGTGTGTTTCCCAGCTCTCCTAGGGGAATACTTAAATGTGTGCATACGAAGGTGGGTGGAAGATCAAGGCTTGGGGTCAAGTCAGGTAGATCTAGAGTAAAGTCTGCACTCCATTACTCCTATCTCCTGCTTCGCCTCTTTGGTTATTGAATCCCACATCTGTAAAATGGGATAATTATATTTAGCTTGCGTCTTAGTCCGTTCGGGCTGCTATAACAAAAATACCATATACTGGGTAGCTTGAACAACAAACATTTATTTCTCACAGTTCTGCAGGCTGGGAAGTCCAAGATCATGGTGCCGGCGGAGTTAGTGTCTGTTGAGAGGTGGCTTCCTGGTTTATGGACAGCTGTCTTCTTGTTGTGTCCTTACATGGCAGAAAAGAACAAGGGAACTCTTTGGGGTCTCTTTTATAAAGGCATAAAAGCACTCCAGGAGTGCCTCACCCTCAGGACCTAATAACCTCCAAAGGGCCCCATCTCCTAATACCATCACATTGGGGGTCAAGCTATCAACATATGAATTTTGGGGGAACACAATCAGGCCACACACCATGAAAGCACTAGAAACAATGTTGAGGAACTCTGACACAGTAGTTTATGTTACACACCTGCTTTGTCAAGCAAATCAGTCAAACCGATTAACTTGA
Source organism: Orcinus orca (assembly GCF_937001465.1). Lineage (NCBI taxonomy): Eukaryota > Metazoa > Chordata > Mammalia > Artiodactyla > Delphinidae > Orcinus > Orcinus orca. The sequence continues at coordinate 83,117,286 of NC_064564.1, read as the reverse complement.
GTTTGTAAAATGAACAGTAGGTGAGGCAAGCTGAGAAAATCTGCATTTCTGATTTTAGGCTAGGTTGTTTAGTCATGATAAGAATACTTATCAAGTATGTTTTCATTTTAAAGTTTAACACAAGACCTATTTTTATAGGTGAGAATTAAAGGTAGTATTTTATTTATCAAAAACAAAAGTAAACAATCTTATTTCCTAACAAGTCATATTTGAGGCCAATAAATTGGTAACGAAATGTAAACTGGGTATTAGCAGGACATAGTAACTAATGCCCAAGTAAACTGGGTATTAGCAGGACATAGTAACTAATGCCCAAGTCCTGGATACTTATTAAATTGTCCCCTGGTGACTGGACTTCAGCCACCTCCCCCAGATCTCTAGGTTACATTGGGAGAGGCACATTTTGACTTAGAGCAGGGGTCCCCAACCCGGGGGCCGTGGACCAGTTCCTGTTAGGAACCGGGCCGCGCAGCAGGAGATGAGCGTCAGGCGAGCGAGCAAAGCTTCATCTGCCGCTCCCCATCGCTCGCATTAACACCTCAACCACCCCCCACCTCCACCCCAGTCTGTGGAAAACTTGCCTTCCACGAAACTGGTTCCTGGTGCCAAAAAGTTGGGGACTGCTGACTTAGAGATTTACAACTGTCTTGTCTTTGGCAGTTTTATTAGTAAAGACAATTCTTTTTGCAGATTTTATCTAAGAATCTTCAGTTCTTCAGTGGGATTTAATCACTAAAAAAATTTCAATTTTTTTTAAGTGAAGCAAACTTGTTCTATTTTCCTAATGTCAGTAAGCAGAAAGAGATATAAAGAGTTACTGTGAATTTTTAGACATTTCCAATGTAAAATATAATTATTTTATTATCAACATTATTATCATGCAGCTCAATGACTCGGCCCTCTTTTTTTTTTTTTTTTTTGCGGTACGTGGGCCTCTCACTGTCGTGGCCTCTCCCGTCGCGGAGCACAGGCTCCGGACGCGCAGACTCAGCGGCCATGGCCCATGGGCCCAGGCGCTCCACGGCATGTGGGATCCTCCCAGACCGGGGCACGAACCCGTGTCCCCTGCATCGGCAGGCGGACTCCCACCAACCACTGTGCCACCAGGGAAGCCCGACTCGGCCCTCTTTTAGTGGTTTACGGATTTCAGATTGTCAGGGAAATTACATATAATTTGTTTTCCAAATTAAGTTATTAGGCATGGCTTGTGCACTCAAAATTTAACTTGGAAGAGCATTTAATAATTAAAATGCCAAGTGTCAGGAAAAGGGAAAACATCTCTCACACTGTCAATTATGTTTGCTGGAAAAGCCAAATTAAAAAGTTTGGGCCTAATAAGAGATATAATGAAGGGAGGGAGGTGTTGTGGCTGAGGACTCTTTCAGAACTTTTACTCAGTACAAATCATTTATTTTTGATGATTTAATCAAAATCATAAATAAAGTGTATAATTTATATATACTTTATAATATATTTATATATACTTTATAATGTAATTTATAATGTATACTTTATGCATTATAAAGTATATAATTTAATCTTTGTAGTATAGAATATTAAATCCTGAAATCTGATGTAGTCAAAAATTTGTCCAAATATTTATAGAAACTGCTGACCTTTCAAAAGAGGAGGGTTAAATGTGATCGTTTCACACAATTCAGGTGGAGAATTGGAGGACCACACAGAAAAGTATCTCGCTTTACCTTGGACAGTGGCAGAGGAAAGATTAAACACCAACTCTCTTATATATATTCCTGATCTGGGGCTCTTTCAGCTGCATGAAACCCAATTGTACTCTAGGCTGTCACATTTCTATAGTGCCAGAGTTACAGAAGTGAATAAAGCAGGGCTGCCTTCAGGCATCAATTGAGTGACTGGTTTATGTAATCTACGTGGTCTCTCCTAACTATAGATGGCATAATTTCTAGTGGAAGATTTCTAGGATGAACACTACATAGGTATAGATGGCAACACTACATAGATGGCAATCTCCATCTTTTCCAGGAAACCAAACAAAAGCAAGCAACAAAGAGAAGTAAAAACAAAAACACAGACTCCATTGTCTGAGAAACTATAAAAGGGAATGTGAAATAATTTGTAAAAGGTACCAAAATCAGTTTAGTTTCCTGCAAGAGACATTGGGCATGATCAAGAGAAGCAAGGGAGAGAGATGTTGGAGATAGAGGTAGATGGAGATAGAGATGGAGATGAGAGAGAGAACACACCTTCCAGGCTCCAGAACTGTGAGAAAATTAATTTCTGTTGTTTAAGCCACCCAGTCTATGGTATTTTGTTATGACAGCCTGAGTGGAATAATACATATACTTAACACTTTAAAATTAGAGACTGCATGATTTTTTTCCCCAAATGCCCCAGGGATTGGCATAAAAGAATATGGGGTTGGTCCCATATTTTTGGCCACAAAGTAATTTTTATGATTTACTATAAAAGTAGAAATAGTATAGACACTGTGATTGTAACATACTAAAGTGGGAAAATAATAAAAAGAGAGAAGATAGCAGCCCTACCTTTAGAAAATTTTAAAAACCCCCACAAACCTTAAACAACTTTCTATTCAAGGAGGAAGTACAAACCAAAATTTGTGGAACAGCTATAAAATAATGATAATAAAAACTCCATGGGAGTATAATTGCTTTACAATGGTGTGTTAGTTTCTGTTTATAACAAAGTGAATCAAAGCAATTATACTCCAATAAAGATGTTTAAAAAACTTAAAAAAATAAAAATAAATTGCTTTTGAAGAAACACCCCCCAAACCCCATGGGATACAGCTCAATGTTCCCAAGAAGAATATACTGACTTAAACAGATGTAGAAAACAAACTTATGACATCCAGGGGAGTGGGGGAAGGATAAATTGGGAGATTGGGATTGACATATACACACTACTATATATTAAATAGATAACTAATAAGGACCTATTATATAGCACAGGGAACTCTATTCAGTACTCTGTAATGAGCTATATGGGAAAAGAATCTAAAAAAAAGTAGATATATGTATATGTATAACTGATTCACTTTGCTGTACACCTGAAACTAATGTTGTAGATCAACTATAATAAAGTGAAGTAAGTCAGAAAGAGAAAAATAAAAAAACAAAGAATATACTGACTTAAACATTAATATCAATAAAACTAGTATTAATGAAAATAAAGTATGAAGTGTTTGATTCAAAAATCAGAAAAGAAACAACAAAATGAACCAAAGGAAAAAAGAAAGAAAAAATTAAAAAATGAAGATAACAGCAAAAAAAAAAACCTCTAGAAAATAGAAAAAATAGATAATAGACAAAACTAAAAGCTGATTGTTTGAAAAAAATTGAACCTACCATTTTTTATTTGAAAAGAAAATAAAGGTCAGAAAATACAGGTGTAAATAACCCAGATCCCTTGGCAATTAAAGGGATCACAGGAAATGAATTAATTTGACTCTAAGAAAACAAATTTTAAAACGTAGACAAAATAGGTAATTTTCAAGTGAAGTATAATTTGTCAAAACACACCTAGATGAGACTGTAAAATCTAGACGAACTGAATTTCATAGGAGAACATAAGGGAACTTGGCAAATGGTTCCTTTCCCAAATTACTGTACCTGATTGTTCCACAGGTGAAATTTATCAAAGCCATTAATAAGCAGAGATTCCAATTTTTAAAAAATTGTTCCAGAAAATAAAACTGAAAGTTTGAAGAAAACTTCTGAATTCTTTTAATGAAGAATCATATCAATACCAACATTAGACAAAGAATGTTTAAAAATGAAAGCTAAGGTCTTCCCTGGTGGCACAGTGGTTGGGAGTCCGCCTGCCAATGCAGGGGACACGGGTTCGTGCCCTGGTCCGGGAAGATCCCACATGCCGCGGAGTGGCTGGGCGCGTGAGCCATGGCCACTGAGCCTGCGCCTCTGGAGCCTGTGCTCCGCAACAGGAGAAGCCACAGCAGTGAGAGGCCCGCGCGCCACAAGAAAAAAAAAAAGAAAACTAAAGAACAACCTCAGTCATAAATATTGATATAAAATGCTAAATAAAATATTAGCAAATAGAATCTAGCAGCATGTTAAAAAAATACACTGAGTTCAAATGCAAGGATGATTCAATATTAGGAATTCTATGAATACAGTTTATTATATAAATACTATAAAAAGAAAATATATCATCAAATCTTTAGGTCTATAAAGTCATTTGACATCAAAAGCATTCTTATTAAAAGCACTCAGTATCATGATAATATCCCAGCCCAAATCCAGCATCATGCTTAAGTAGTGACAAAGTGTTATCTCTAAGTGAGGAAGAAGACAAAGATAGAATGTCACCACCATTAATTAACGCTGTAATATGGTACTTTCTCATGTAACAAAAGAGAGAAAAAAGATATAAAAATTGAAAAAAAGAAAAAACCATGACTGTATGTTTGTATATCCAGAAAAGGCTAGATAAACAACTAAAAAAATTCAGTGAGTGGGTGAGTTAAAAATTAATATGTACACATCAACAGCTTTTATATACACACAAAACATTGTTAGATGTTATTATAAAGTATTACCTTTTGTATTTGCAACAAAAAGATTTTCAAATACCTAGGAAGATTTCTGTTTCTTGGAAGATGTAGTAGATGTGCTTTTCCCTATTCCTTTCATTGAGTCTAAGGAAACACTCTGGAAATTACATATGAAACCCCAGAAGGTTCTGAAAGGTGGAGTGAAAAGGCTGTCTGGCTAAAGATCTCAGAACCAGGGAGCAGCCTAGTGGTAAGAGCTCTGGGTTTTCTTTTTTTCTTCCAACTTGGAGCTAAGAACCTGGTAACCCCCAAATGCCAGGTAAAACAAGGCCCCACAGAAGCCTACTCTCTCTTGCCAAAGGATGAAGAAAGGTGCAACCTAACAAGACAGAAAACTTTTAGACAATAACCTCTCTACTCCAGCCAACTATCATAGAGAAAATCTGTGTCCACTTCCCACCCCTGCAATGCTGGCAAAGGCAGAGAGGAGGCCCTAGATTTCTAAACTCACCACGCTGAAATGAACACCCCAAACTGTCCACCTTCTCCTGGCTGGGGGAGGTGTAAGAGAAGGCCAGATAGGGAGCTGGGGCTTTAGCCTTCCAGGAGGCATTCCCCACCTCCCTGCTGGGTGGAATCAGAGGAAGCCTGGAGGAGAGTCAGGACTTTTACCTCCATCCAGCAATAGTGGACACCAGGTGGGAAGCCTAGTCCTAGTCTGCTGAAAATGCATGAGGAATTTTGTCAAACGCTTTTTCTTCTTTAGCCTGTTGATGTAATGGATTGGTTTGAACTGGTTTCTGAATGCTGAACCAGCCTTAGATATTTGGAATAAATCCCACTTGGTTATGGTGTACATATTTTGTTGGATTCAATTTGCTAATATTTTGTTGAGGCTTTTTACAGTTATGCTTATGAGAGCTATGGTCTGTAGTTTTCTTGTAGTGTCTTTATCTGATTTTGGTATTAGGATAATGCTGGCCTCATAGGACTGTCACCTCTGCTTCTATTTGCTGGAAAAGATTGTAAAGAATTGATATAATTTTTTTCCTTAAATGTTTGGTAGAATTCACCTGTGAAACCATCTGGACCTGGCACTTTCTGTCTTGGAAAGTAATTAATTATTGATTCAACTTATTTAGAAGATACAGGCCTATTCAGAAAATCTATTTCACCTCCTGTGAGTTTTTGTAGATTGTGTCTTTCAAGGAATTGGTCTATTTCATCTAAGAATAACCAAAACCTCTGTAAAAGAAAAGCAAGAAGCGGGGCCAGAGCTACCACATAAAAAAATAGACCACATTTCTCCAGGTATTAAAATATTATGACCCGGGAAAATGAACAGTGGACACACAAAGATAACATAAAGCAAAATTAACAGAGAAATTTTAAACGGAAACAAATTTAAAATGTTTAACAGAGCTAATATCTATCATGTTTAATGGACTTTTACAAATTGGTAAAAACAAACAAAAGACAATGTAATAGAAAAATAGATTAAAAGTGAATAAGTAATTTACAGATGAACAAATACAAATGGCCAATAAACATATAAGAATATGCTCATGTTCACTAGTAGTGAGTAAAATATAAATTAAAGCAGCCATTAACTTTCCCTTTATACCTAGCTGATTGTCAAAAACTAAAATGAATGAGGATAATAATTTTAGGTAGGAATGTATGGAAAAGTCTATATTCATAAACTTCTGAAATGTGAATTGCCATAGACTTTTTCGGCAAGTAATTTGATAGTATCTCCTGAAATTCAAACTACAGTCTTACAGTCTACTGCAGCTCGCACAATGGGTAACTTCTGCCAATTCATGAGGGACCCTGGAGAAAGCCAGGCCCTCAGGGTATAAGTTTTAGGTCAAAGAGAGGCATGAAACCCAAGGGAACACCAAGATTAAATGTTGGGGATATGATCCCACTACATACCATTTCACAAGGGTGTTGAATGGTTGTCATATTGATTCAGTCTGCACATTTATCAAACCCCTGCTCTATACCTGGTATCCCACTCACTTTTAGGAATAGAGTAAGAAAGAGAAACTCCCTTCCCAGCCCTGGTCCCCAGGGGGTAAGAATTTGAAGCAAAGTAGTCATTTGGAGGAGGACAGATCAAGGTCTGCACTCTGCCTGGCTCACTGTCCAGTCCTGGCTCCTCAGCAGTGCCAGGGGAGCTAGTTTTAGTTTTTTCTTCCTTGGACCACTTCCATCTTCTTCTTTTTTATTTAACAATTTTCTTTGTAACTGAAGTATAGTTGATTTACAATGTTGTGTTAATTTCTGTTGTACAGCAAAGCGATTGTTATACATATATATATAATTTTTCTAACATCTTTATTGGAGTATAATTGCTTTACAATGGTGTGTTATTTTCTGCTTTATAACAAAGTGAATCAGCTATACATAAACATATATCCCCATATCTCCTCCCTCTTGTGTCTCCCTCACACGCTCCCTATCCCACCCCTCTAGGTGGTCACAAAGCACCGAGCTGATATCTCTGTGCAATGAGGCTGCTTCTTACGAGCTATCTATTTTACATTTGATAGTGTATATATGTCCATGCCACATTCTCACTTCGCCCAGCTTACCCTTCCCCCTCCCCATGTCCTCAAGTCCATTCTCTATGTCTGTGTCTTTATTCCTGTCCTGCCCCTAAGTACTTCAGAACCATTTTTTTTGGATTCCATATATATGTGTTAGCATATGGTATTTGTTTTTCTCTTTCTGCCTTACTTTAATCTGTATGACAGACTCTAGGTCTAACCACTTCACTACAAATAACTCAATTACGTTTCTTTTTATGGCTGAGTAATATTCCATTGTATATATGTGCCACATCTTCTTCATCCATTCATCTGTCAATGGACATTTAGGTTGCTTCCATGTCCTGGCTATTGTAAATAGAGCTGCAATGAATATTGGGGTACATGACTCTTTTTGAATTGTGGTTTTCTCAGAGAGTATGCCCAGTAGTGGGATTGCTGGATCATATGGTAATTCTATTTTTAGTTTTTTAAGGAACCTCCATCCTGTTCTCCATAGTGGCTGTATCAATTTACATTCCCACCAACAGTGCAAGAGGGTTCCCTTTTCTCCACACCCTCTCCAGCATTTATTGTTTCTAGATTTTTGATGATGGCCCTTCTGACCAGTGTGAGGTGATACCTCATTGTAGTTTTGATTTGCATTTCTCTAATGATTAGTGATGTTGAGCATCCTTTCATGTGTTTGTTGGCAGTCTGTATATCTTCTTTGGAGAAATGTCTATTTAGGTCTTCTGCCCAATTTTGGATTGGGTTTATTTTTATGATATTGAGCTGCATGAGCTGCTTGTATATTTTGGAGATTAATCCTTTGTCCGTTGCTTCGTTTGCAAATATTTTCTCCCATTCTGAGGGTTGTCTTTTCGTCTTGTTTATGGTTTCCTTTGTTGTGCAAAAGCTTTTAAGTTTCATTAGGTCCCATTTGTTTATTTTTGTTTTTATTTCCCTTTCTATAGGAGGTGGGTCAAAAAGGATCTTGGTGTGATATATGTCATGAAGTGTCCTTTGTTTTCCTCTAAGAGTTTGATAGTTTCTGGCCTTACATTTAGGTCTTTAATCCATTTTGAGCTTATTTTTGTGTATGGTGATAGGGAGTGATCTAATCTCATACTTTTACATGTACCTGTCCAGTTTTCCCAGCACCACTTATTGAAGAGGCTGTCCTTTCTCCACTGTACATTCCTGCCTCCTTTATCAAAGATAAGGTGGCCATATGTGCGTGGGTTTATCTCTGGGCTTTCTATCCTGTTCCATTGATCTATCTTTCTGTTTTTGTGCCAGTAACATACTGTCTTGGTTACTGTAGCTTTGTAGTATAGTTTGAAGTCAGGGAGTCTGAATCCTCCAACTCCGTTTTTCTTTCTCAAGATTGCTTGGCTATTCAGAGTCTTTTGTGTTTCCATACAAATTGTGAAATCCTTTGTTCTAGTTCTGTGAAAAATGCCAGTGGTAGTTTGATAGGGATTGCATTGACTCTGTAGAATGCTTTGGATAGTAGAGTCATTTTCACAGTGTTGATTCTTCCAATCCAAGAACATGGTATATCTCTCCATCTGTTTATATCATCTTTAATTTCTTTCATCAGTGTCTTATAGTTTTCTGCATACAGGTCTTTTGTCTCCTTAGGTAGGTTTTTTTTTGTGTGTGTGTGGTACGCGGGCCTCTCACTGCTGCAGCCCCCTCCATTGTGGAACACAGGCTCTGGACACACAGGCTCCGGACGCACAGGCTCAGCAGCCATGGCTCACGGGCCCAGCCGCTCTGCGGTGAGATCTTCCTGGGCTGGGGCACGAACCCACGTCCCCTGCATCGGCAGGCAGACTCTCAACAACTGCACCACCAGGGAAGCCCTTTAGGTAGGTTTATTCCTAGTATTTTATTGTTTTTGTTGCAGTGGTAAATGGGAGTGTTTCCTTAATTTCTCTTTCAGATTTTTCATCATTAGTGTATAGGAATGCAAGAGATTTCTGTGCATTAATTTTGTATTGCTACTTTACCAAATTCATTGATTAGCTCTAGTAGTATTCTGGTAGCATCTTTAGGATTCTCTATGTATAGTATCATGTCATCTGCAAACAGTGACAGTTTTACTTCTTTTCTGAGTTTCTTATTTCTTTTTCTTCTCTGATTGCTGTGGCTAAAACTTCCAAAACTATGTTGAATAATAGTGGTGAGAGTGGGCAACCTTGTCTTATTCCTGATCTCAGAGGAAATGGTTTCAGTTTTTCACCATTGTGAATGATGTTGGCTGTGGGTTTGTCATATATGGCCTTTATTGTGTTGAGGTAAGTTCCCTCTGTGCCTACTTTCTGGAGGATATTTATCATAAATAGGTGTTGAATTTTGTTGAAAGCTTTTTCTCCATCTATTGAGATGCTCATATGGTTTTTATTCTTCAATTTGTTAATATGGTTTATCACATTGATTGATTTGCGTATGTTGAAGAATCCTTGCATTCCTGGGATAAACCTAACTTGATCATGGTGTATGACCTTTTAATGTGCTGTTAGATTCTGTTTGCTAATATTTTGTTGACGATTTTTTCATCTATGGTCATCAGTGATATTGGCCTGTAGTTTTCATTTTTTGTGGCATCTTTGTCTGGTTTTGGTATCAGGGTGACGGTGGCCTCATAGAGTGAGTTTGGGAGTGTTCCTCCTTCTGCTATATTTTGGAAGAGTTTGAGAAAGATAGGTTTTACCTTTTCTCTAAATGTTTTGATAGAATTTGCCTGTGAAGCCATCTGGTCCTGAGCTTTCATTTGTTGGACGATTTTTAATTACAGTTTCAATTTCAGTGCTTGTGATTGGTCTGTTTATATATTCTATTTCTTCCTGGTTCAGTCTTGGAAGGTTGTGCTTTTCTAAGAATTTGTGCATTTCTTCCAGGTTGTCCATTTTATTGGCATGTATTTGCTTGTAGTAATCTCTCATGATGCTTTGTATTTCTGTGGTGTAAGTTGTTACTTCTCCTTTTTCATTTCTAATTCTGTTGATTTGAGTCTTCTCCCTTTTTTTCTTGATGAGTCAGGCTAGTGGTTTATCAATTTTGTTTATCTTCTCAAAGAACCAGCTTTTAATTTTATTGATGTTTGCTATTGTTTCCTTCATTTCTTTTTCATTTATTTCTGATCTTATCTTTATGATTTCTTTCCTTCTACTAACTTTGTGGCTTTTTTGTTCTTCTTTCTCTAATTGCTTTAGATGTAAGGTTAGGTTGTTTATTTGAGATGTTTCTTGTTTCTTGAGGTAGGATTGTATTGCTATGAACTTCCCTCTTAGAACTGCTTTTGCTTCATCCCATAGGTTATGGGTCATCGTGTTTTCATTGTCATTTGTTTCTCGATATTTTTTGATTTCCTCTTTGATTTCTTCAGTAATCTCTTGGTTATATAGTAGTGTATTGTTTAGCCTCCATGTGTTTGTGTTTTTTTTTTTTTTTTTTTACAGATTTTTTCCTGTAATTGATATCTAGTCTCATAGCATTGTGGTTGGAAAAGATACTTGATAAGATTTCAGTTTTCTTAAATTTACCAAGGCTTTATTTGTGACCCCAGATAGGATCTATCCTGGAGAATGTTCCATGAGAACTTGAGAAGAAAGTGTATGCTGTTGTTTTTCGATGGAATGTCTTATAAATATCAATTAAGTCCATCTTGCTTAATGTGTCATTTAAAGCTTGTGTTTCCTTATTTCATTTTGAATGATCTGTCCACTGGTGAAAATGGGGTGTTAAAGTCCCCTACTATTATTGTGTTACTGTCAGTTTCCCCTTTTATGGCTGTTCGTATTTGCCTATGTATTGAGGTGTTTCTATGTTGGGTGCATAAATGTTTACAATTGTTATATCTTTTTCTTGGATTGATCCCTTGTTCATTATGTAGTGTCCTTCTTTGTGTCTTGTAATAGTCTTAATTTTAAAGTCTGTTTCGTCTGGTATGAGAATTGTTACTTCAGCTTTCTTTTGATTTCCATTTGCATGGAATATCTTTTTCTATCCCTTCAAGTTCAGTCTGTATGTGTCCTTAGGCCTGAAGTGGGTCTCTTGTAGACAGCATATATATGGGCCCTTTTTTGTATCATTCAGCTGGGTTATGTCTTTTGGTTGGGGGATTTAAGCTATTTACATTTAAGGTACTTATCGATATGTATGTTCCTATTACCATTTTCTTAATTGTTTTGGGTTTGTTATTGTAAGTCTTTTCCTTCTCTTGTGTTTCCTGCATAAAGAAGTTCCTTCAGCATTTGTTGTAGAGCTGCTTTGGTGGTGTTGAATTCTCCTAGCTTTTGCTTCTCTGTCAAGGTTTTAATTTCTCTGTCAAATCTGAATGAGATCCTTGCTGGGTAGAGTAATCTTGGTTGTAGGTTTTTCCTTTTCATTACTTTAAATATGTCCTGCCACACCCTTCTGCCTTGCAGGGTTTCTGCTGAAAGATCAGCTGTTAACCTTATGAGGATTCCCTTGTATGTTAATTGTTGTTTTTCCCTTTCTGCTTTTAATATTTTTTCTTTGTATTTAATTCTTGATAGTTTGTTTAATATGTGTCTTGGCGTGTTTCTCCTTGGATTTATACTTTATGGGACTCTGTGCACTTCGTGGACTTGATTGACTGTTTCCTTTCCTATATTAGGAAATGTTCAACCATAATCTCTTCAAATATTTTCTCAGTCCCTTTTTTCTCCTCTTCTTCTTCCAGGACCCCTATAATTTGAATGTTGGTGCATTTAATGTTGTCCCAGAGTTCTCTCAGATTGTCTTCAGTTCTTTGCATTCTTTTTTCTTTATTGTGCTCTGTGGCAGTTATTTCCACTATTTTATCTTCCAGGTCACTTATCTTTTCTTCTGCCTCAGCTATTCTGCTATTGATTCCTTCTAGAGAATTTTTAATTTCATTTATTGTGTTGTTCATTATTGTTTGCTCTTTAGTTCTTCTAGGTCCTTGTTAAACGTTTCTTGTATTTTCTCCATTCTGTTTCCAAGATTTTGGATCTCCTTTACTATCATTACTCTGAATTCTTTTTCAGGTAGACTGCCTATTTCCACTTTATTTGTTTGGTCTGGTGGGTTTTTACCTTGCTCCTTCATCTGCTGTGTGTTTCTCTGTCTTCTCATTTAGCTTAACTTACTGTGTTTGGGGTCTCCGTTTTGCAGGCTGCAGGTTTGTAGTTCCCAGTGTTTTTGGTGTCTGCTCCCAGTGGGTATGCTTGGTTCAGTGGGTTGTGTTGGCTTCCTGGTGGAGGGGACTGGTGCCTGTGTTCTGATGGATGAGGCTGGATCTTGTGTTTCTGGTAGGCAGGACTACGTCTGGTGGTGTGTTTTGGGGTGTCTGTGAACTGATTATGATTTTAGGCAACCTCTCAATAATGGGTGGGTTTTGTTCCTGTCTTGCTAGTTGTTTGGCATAGAGTGTCTAGCACTGTAGCTTGCTTGTCATTGAGTGAAGCTGGGTCTTAGCGTTTAGATGGAGATCTCTGGGAGAGCCTTTGCCATTTGATATTACATGGGACTGGGAGGTCCCTGGTGGACCAGCGTCCTGAACTCGGCTCTCCCACCTCAGACGCTCAGGCCTGACACCCAGCCAGAGCACTAAGACCATGTCAGCCACATGGCTCAGAAGAAAAGTGAGGAAAATAAATACAGAAATAAAAAAGTTATCAAAATAGAAAAAAATTATTAAAAATAAAAGAGTAATAAAAAAGAAAGAGAGAAAGAAAGAAGAGAGCAATCAAATCAAAAAACAAATCCAACAATGATAACACGTGATAAAAACTATACTAAAAACAAAAATCAGGGCTTCCCTGGTGGCGCAGTGGTTGAGAGTCCGCCTGCTGATGCAGGGGACACGGGTTTGTGCCCCGGTCTGGGAAGATCCCACGTGCCGCGGAGCGGCTGGGCCTGTGAGCCGTGGCTGCTAAGCCTGCGTGTCTGGAGCCTGTGCTCCGCAACGAGAGAGGCTACAACAGTGAGAGGCCCATGTACCACAAAAAAAAAAAAAAAAAACCACACCAAAAAACAAAAGAAAACAAAGCATAAAACAGACCAAACTGTAGGACAAATGGCAAAAGCAAAACTCTACAGACAAAATCATAGAAAGAAGCATACAAACACACAGTCAGAAAAAGAGAAAGGGAAAAAAATGTATATAAAATTTTAAAAAGGAAGAGAACAGCCAAATCAATAAACAAATCTAACAATGATAATAAGATCTAAATACTAAACTAAGGTAAACATAAGACCAGAAACAAATTAGATGCAGGAGGAAAATGCCAAGTCTACAGTTGCTCCCAAAGTCCACTGCCTCAATTTTGGGATGATTCCTTGTCTGTTCAGGTATTCCACAGATGTAGGGTACATCGAGTTGGTTGTGGAGATTTAATCAGCTGTTTCTGAGGCTGCTGGGAGAAATTTCCCTTTCTCTTTTTTGTTCGCACAGCTCCTGGGGTTCAGCTTTGTATTTGGCCCTGCCTCTGTGTGTAGGTCACCTGAGGGCATTTTTGGGGAAGTCTCAGGTCTTCTGCCAGCGTTCAGTAAGTGTTCTGTAGGAGATACATAGATGTAGATGTAATACATGTAGATGTATTTCTGATGTATTTGTGGGGAGGAGGGTGATCTCCATGTCTTACTCCTCCACCATCATGAAGGTGCCCCCTGTGAGATCATTTTGAAACTGCCAGGGACCTGGTATATCAGATATCCAGCATTATCATAAAACTGTAGTAAATTATGTAACATGGTGTTGGTGTAAGGATATAGAAATAAGAGCAGACTACATGATCTAAACCCACTCATCTGTATATATGAGATATCATTGTATGTAGGAAATGCAAAGGGTAATTGTGAGTTTAAATAGGTAAAACTATAGCCATCCTAAATGTCAAAAATGATTTATTTCCCTAAGTATTTTTTCTGTCAATCTTTATATTATCTCCTTCATATATTCCACCACAGTGAAGCTTATTGCTACATTGATTGTGGATGACGTTTGATAAATTGTTGAATTGAATTCAGTATACATATCAAATGCCTCCATCTCATCATCCTTCCTTTCCCAAACTGTACCTAGTAGCATCACCTGCACACAGGAAATAAAAGCAAGAAACATATAACAAATGTCGCAGTTGCCTGGTCACTTTCTCTGGCAAAGCTTTGCAACTGCCAAAGTTTTTAAAATAAACTAATATTTTATTGCTAACAAATTAGTGCAAATACATTTGATTATTGTAAATACATTTATGTTCATGTATGTATACATGTATATAGGTAACTATTAAAGTATAAATATTTACATATATTAATAAATGAGAGAAGAGAATCTTGTTAGATTTTCCTAAGTATAGGATTTTTTCATAAGTTGTATTGCTCTCTCCAAATGGATTTCCTTAAATCACTTGGAAATCAGGAAAATGAATTTTGCTAAATGTCCATGTTCTGGAGGAATACTCCCTTCATTTTCATGATCAGAAGGTTGTATTCTTTTTAACATTTTTATTGGAGTATAATTGCTTTACAATGGTGTGTTAGTTTCTGCTTTATAACAAAATGAATCAGCTATGCATATACATATATCCCCATATCTCTTCCCTCTTGCATCTCCCTCCCTCCCACCCTCCCTATCCCACCCTCCCTATCCCACCCCTCTAGGGGGTCACAAAGCACCGAGCTGATCTCCCTGTGCTATGTGACTGCTTCCCACTAGGTATCAGTTTTACATTTGGTAGTGTATATATGTCCATGCCACTCTCACTTTGTCCCAGCTTACCCTTCCCCCTCCCCGTGTCCTCAAGTCCACTCTCTAGTAAGTCTGCGTCTTTATTCCTGTCCTGCCCCTAGGTTCTTCATGACCTTTTTTTTTTGCTTTTTTAGATTCCATATATATGTGTCAGCATACAGTATCTGTTTTTCTCTTTTTAAAAATTTATTTATTATTTATTTATTTTTAACATCTTTATTGGAGTATAACTGCTTTACAATAGTGTGTTAGTTTCTGCTTTATAACAAAGTGAATCACTTATACATATACATATATCCCTACATCTCTCCCCTCTTGTGTCTCCCTCCCTCCCACCCTCCCTATCCCACCCCTCTAAATGGTCACAAAGCACCAAGTTGATCTCCCTTTGCTATGCGGCTGCTTCCCACTAGCTATCTGTTTTACATTTGGTAGTGTATATATGTCCATGCCACTCTCTCACTTTATCCCAGCTTACCCTTCCCCCTCCCCGTGTCCTCAAGTTCTTTCTCTAGTAGGTCTGCATCTTTATTCCCCTCTTGCCCCTAGTTTCTTCATGACCATTTTTTTAAATTCCATATATATGTGTTAGCATATGGTATTTGTTTTTCTCTTTCTGACTTACTTCGCTCTGTATGACAGACTCTAGGTCCATCCACCTCACTACAAATAACTCAATTTCGTTTCTTTTTATGGCTGAGTAATATTCCATTGTATATATGTGCCACATCTTCTTAATCCATTCATCTGTCGATGGAGACTTAGGTTGATTCCATGTCCTGGCTATTTTAAATAGAGCTGCAATGAACATTGTGGTACATGACTCTTTTTGAATTATGGTTTTCTCAGGGTATATGCCCAGTAGTGGGATTGCTGTGTCGTTTGGTAGTTCTATTTTTAGTTTTTGATACACATAGTGGCTGTATCAATTGACATTCCCACCAAAAGTGCAAGAAGTTTCCCTTTTCTCCACACCCTCTCCAGCATTTATTGTTTGTAGATTTTTTGATGATGGCCATTCTGACTGGTTTGAGATGATATGTCATTGTAGTTTTGCTTTGCATTTCTCTAATGATTAATGATGTTGAGCATTCTTTCATGGGTTTGTTGGTAATCTGTATATCTTTGGAGAAATGTCTATTTAGGTCTTCTGCCCATTTTTCGATTGGGTTGTTTGTTATTTTGATATTGAGCTGAATGAGCTGCTTGTAAATTTTGGAGATTAATCCTTTGCCAGTTGCTTCATTGGCAAATATTTTCTCCCATTCTGAGGGTTGTCTTTTTGTCTTGTTTATGGTTTCCTTTGCTGTGCAAAAGCTTTTAAGTTTCATTATTTGCTTATTTTTGCTTATTTTTGCTTATTTTTTGTTTTTATTTCATTTGTCTAGGAGGTGGGTCAAAAAGGATCTTGCTGTGATTTATATCATAGAGTGTTCTGCCTATGTTTTCCTCTAAGAGTTTTATAGTGTCTGGCCCTACATTTAGGTCTTTAATCCATTTTGAGTTTATTTTTGTGTATGGTGTTAGGTAGTGTTCTAATTTCATTCTTTTACATGTAGCTGTCCAGTTTTCCCAGCACCACTTATTGAAGAGGCTGTCTTTTCTCCATTGTATATTCTTGCCTCCTTTATCAAAGATAATGTGACCGTATGTGCGTGGGTTTATCTCTGGGCTTTCTATCCTGTTCCATTGACCTATATTTCTGTTTTTGTGCCAGTACCATACTGTCTTGATTGCTGTCGCTTTGTAGTATAGTGTGAATTCAGGGAGCCTGATTCCTTCAGCTCTGTTTTTCTTTCTCAAGATTGCTTTGGCTATTTGGGGTCTTTGGTGTTTCCATACAAATTGTGACATTTTTTGTTCTAGGTCTGTGAAAAATGCCTTTGGTAGTTTGATAGGGATTGCATTGAATCTGTAGATTGCTTTGGGTGTTATAGTCATTTTCACAATGTTGATTAGAAGATTGTATTCTTAATAAGCAGATTAAGAAGAATACTTGGTGGTATGTCTGTATAAGTCAGTCAAATTAAAAAAGAATGCATTGTAAGAAAGTAAAAAACAAAAGTGACTTTATTTCTTAAATAGTTGAGGTCAAAGAGAAAAACTTTCCAGTTTGGTGGGAATCATGTTTTCAGCACACTGACATTTCTGTAATAGCAAAATTGTAGCTTTATTCCTTCCAGGTCAGCAAAATTTGTTAAATCCTTCGGAGTCCTCTCTAGATTTCATGTGAGAATTGGATTTATCCTGGAGAGAATCTTGTCAGGTTCACTTCATTCAAGGTGATCCAGTCCCTTGGACTTGGCTCTTTACCAAAGTATTGAAGATGTAAATTACTCAAATATAAATCAAGAAAAGA
Source organism: Orcinus orca (assembly GCF_937001465.1). Lineage (NCBI taxonomy): Eukaryota > Metazoa > Chordata > Mammalia > Artiodactyla > Delphinidae > Orcinus > Orcinus orca. The sequence continues at coordinate 83,100,127 of NC_064564.1, read as the reverse complement.
AATACATGACATCCAAATATTTAAAGGAGAAACTTTTATATAAGATGTAAATTCGAGTGCTGTGTAGCCCTGTTGTGTTTAAACAGTTAATGTGTCCAGGAAACAGTGTTTTAGCTACTTCATGGTATAAATATATAGACACTGAATTTTTAATTGATTTATATGTATTTTCCCCTCCATCAAATATGCTGTAGACAAGGTCCATCAAAGTGCAACTCACAAAGAACCAATTATCAAGTACAATTTGCTAGTTAAACACTGGAGAATTTTATTTTATTAGTGAACCTCCAGATCTAGAGCAATTCTATTAGCTAATGAGTTTTTAAAACCTCATGAGGGTCTATGAACTCAGGCAAAAATGGATACTATAATACTCCAGCTAAGAAACTGTTTTCAAGTATTGATGGAGTAAATTTAGAATAATGAGTGATCAGTTTAATATATTTCTGAACTGATTTTTGTTAATATCTTGAAGGAAAATAAATATAATTTTCATCTCTTTGTGCCCACCTATTTTTCAACTTATAGTTTTCTCTCCCCACCCCTCTCCATCTCTTTGTACATATGTGTATGTTGCACGCGTGAGTGTGCGCACACACACACACACAAAGCCTAGAGGTTAGATAAAAATCTAGACATCTGAATCTCATTTTTGCTGCAGAGAACTTTCCACCGTCTGTCTCAGTTACCTGAAGTTAAGATAATTATTCACACCCTGAAGTATCCATTAAACTGTAGTGGGTTCTTATAAAAATTATTGCAAAGTGTGCTTGATGTGCTTATGATGAGGCCTAATCAATTTTGTTTTCCTATCTTTAAGCATTACTAAAGTATTTCTAGTTTCTAGTCACTTGCCTTGGACCTATTTGTATAGAGTTTGGGGAGTGCATTTGGCAAAATTTAATTTGTATCAATAATTGGCTCCAGTTCAACTTACTTCATAATATCTGTGGGACAGTAAGCAATTACATAATAATTTAACAAATCCAAACTCTAAGCTCTCTTTTCCCCCATGACTTAGTCAAAATATTGCCTCAACATCATTCCACAAAAAAGTTCAACAAGGAATCTTTGAGGACCTGTGCTGTTTCTCTAGTTTATGAACTAGGCTGATAACTTGATGTTTGTCTCTAGAAAATGAAATTGCATGGGGTAGAAGAGTCTGCTATGTTATTTTTCAGATCACTTCTCCCCCTACTGCTCCTTTGTCGCTAAAATAGATTTTGACCCTATTGAGTCATGCAATGAGAAAGAAACCAGATGGATTTGTTAGAACAGTGGTACATGTTGTAATTAAAAAAACTAAAATGTATAAAGTGTTTCAACAATTTGGGATAACTCCAGAGCAGTCCTTTTCACTGTGCCTTTTGTTATTTAAGATGTAACTAAGCACATTTTAGAAATCAATTGATTTTGATGTGATGGTTGCACACATTTTCTCTGATTACTCCCATTGTGTGCCAAAATCTTCCGTATTTTTTACACTGTTTTTGAGCATTTTACACATATAACACTGGCATTTTTCATCTTACAGTTACTACTTGCTTAAGTAATATTTATATTTGCTAGCATATCCGTTTGTATGTTTGTTGTATGTTTATAATTGCTAGTGTTTATTAATCAGAGTTAGTAAATGCTTCCAGAACTTTGTGATTAAATTGTTGCCTTGTGGCTATGTGATAGAGGTCTCCTTAGGAGTATATTCATTATAGTCTTAATTTTAATAAACTTCACTTTTGAACTGGGGCGATCCACTCCACCTGCTTCAATGGAGTTGTTATTGGAGTTTATTAATGAAATGACATGTGTGAAAAGTGCCTTGCAGATAAAGGTAATGACATGAAGAGGGCAGATTGGAAAGGGGCATGGAGAGCTATGTGGGACTTCACAGCTGCTCTTTTTGACTTGGTCAGCAGCCAGAGAGCTGTTGACCTTCCTTTTCTTCACTATGTCTAATGAGGAATCGTAAAGGATGGGTTAGGCTGGGAACTAAGTGTTTGCTTCTTCCAAGACTGACCATCTTGACATGTCCCACTGCATGTTTTTTTAAATTAATTTTTATTGGAGTATAGTTGATTTACAATGTTGTGTTAGTTTCTGCTGTACAGCAAAGTGAATCAGTTATATATACACAGATATCCACTCTTTTTTAGATTCTTTTCCCATACAGGTCATTACAGAGTACTGAGTAGAGTTCCCTGTGCTATACAGTAGGTCATTATTAGTTATTTATTTTATATATAGTAGTGTGTATATATCAATTCCAGTCTCCCAATTTATCCAGCCCTTCCCCCTTGGTAAGCATAAGTTTGTCTTCTACATCTGTGACTCTATTCCTGTTTTGTAAATAAGTTCATTTGTACCACCTCACACTGGTCAGAATGGCCATCATCAAAAAAATCTAGAAACAATAAATGCTGAAGAGGGTGTGGAGAAAAGGGAACCCTCTTGCACTGTTGCTGGGAATGTAAATTGATACAGCCACTATGGAGAACAGTATGGAGGTTCCTTAAAAAGCTAAAAATAGATCTATCATATAATCCAGCAATCCCACTCCTGGGCATATAGCTGGGGAAAACCATAATTCGAAAAGATACATGCACCCCAATGTTCATTGCAGCACTATTTACAATAGCCAGGATATGGAAGCAGCCTAAATGTCCATCAACAGAGCAATGGATAAAGAATATGTGGCACATATATACAATGGAATATTACTCAGCCATAAAAAAGAATGAAATAATGCCATTTGCAGCAACATGGATGGACTTAGAGATTGTCATACTGAGTGAAGTAAGTCAAAGAAAGACAAATATCATATGATATTGCTTATATGTGGATCTAAAAAAAATGGTACAAATGAACTTATTCCCATTGCATCTTGTGCCATGAAGATTTCCTACCTGATCCCTCACAACAGAGCCTTTGGGTCATTATATTGCAGACGAGGTCAGCTCAGGCCGGACTGGGAAGGAGATAAAGTTTGTCTTCTGCATTCTCTCTTCCATCCCTTGGTGTGCTCCTTTCCAACATTCTGCTTCTTGGGGTCCTAAAAGCCTCCCTGAAACATTTCATTGATGATTTCCTCACAGGGACAGGACTCCCATACTCTGAACCTTTTCTCCTTCCTTTCTCCTTATCGAAGTTCATCTGCACTTCAGGTCATTCTTCAGGTAGCACAGAGAAAAAGTGTTTTTATCCGTATACAAATACTGGATTAAACAAAGTTAAATATGGTTTGTTTCTCTGTCTTTTAATGGTATAATTTGGCAAGGCTTTTAATACACTAAAATCACACTGGGAATATCTGAAGAGGGTAAAATGTGAAGCTCTTCCTTAACTTATTTGACTACGGTTCTTTTTTTACTTTTTCAGGAGCTTTGTTAACCTTTTGCTTGATTTAGAATAAAGCCCAAATTCTTAGTCTTGGCCTTCAAATTCTTTTTGGTGTGGATGTGGGAAAACCTTTCCTGTACTTCATGCAAACCGAACTTCATGAGTTCTTCCCTAAACAAGCCTCAAACGTCTATACCTTTTGCATTTCCCTTCTTTCTCTTCTTTTCCCTCACAAGTGCCCTCCTAGTCCATGCCTGACCAAATCCAGCATATACTTGGGATCATTTAATGTGTGATACCTTCCCTTACCTTTCCCTAATCCCTCTAGCTGGAAGCAATCTCTCCCTCTTCTTAAAGAAAATTATTATTATTTTTTGTCACAGCAGTCACTTTTTCACATGTTTGCAAAGACATGTTTATTCAGTTTGCAATACATAAACTAATCACTGAAGCAAAACACTAAAAAAAAAAGTCATCCATAACTCTATCATGAGGAGTAAATACTATTAAAGTATGTTGTGTCTTTTCTGATATTTTATGCCCACAGTGATAATTGTTTAGATTTTTTAAAAATTAATGTCATTCACTATATTCTATTTCATTACTAGTTTTCTGATTTAACAATAAATTGTGAGCATTTTCTTATACCAAAATATTCTTCTACAACATAACTTGAATCCAGTTTTATTGTTACAACAATGATAACTATTAATTATAGCATATACATAACATATGCTAGGCTCTGTGTTACATAGTATACCTCAATTATGTAATTTGATTCCCCCTGATTGCTTTTTTATAAGGTAAGCATTATCCCTATTTTACAGATGAGAAAGTAGTTGTTAGAGAAATTAAGCATCTTGCCCAAGATTGAACGAGTCAAGAGTGAAGCTATCATTCCAATCCTACTATACGTGGCTGCAAAGCCTTGCTCTCAACTTGTGGACTGTTTGTTTTATATGGAAATTAACTTAAACAATTTCCTATTCTTGTAATTTTGGGTTATACCCACTTTTTCACTGGTTTTATTAAAAAGAAAAAACTGTGATTAACATCCTGATAGAAAAATCTTTTTGCGCATCTACGATGGTTTCATTTGAATAAATTTCTAGCAGTGAAATTGTGCAGTTCTGAATATTTCTGACTTTTGATACCTAATTAAAATTTGCCTTCTAAATATTTTTTTGGCAATCCCCGTGACAACTAACTTAGGGCTGGGCAAGTAGTAGGAGCTGATGTAATACATGAGAACTTGACTTAATTCTGGCAGTGGGGATTTCAGGGGAAAGGAAGCTGATGGGCCAACACTTTTGAGCCTCGAAACCCACCCCTCTCTGATCTCACAGTTCTTCACTTTGTTTATACAAAGAACCTTGCTTCCCACATACCTTGTCTCCCTGATCAAGCATTTTGAGGCTGTAACCCTAATTCAAGGTAGTAGCTTTTAAAAAAAAAAATGTCATGAAGAACTTAGGGGTAAAGCAGGAATAAAGACGCGGACCTCCTAGAGAACGGACTTGAGGTTATGGGGAGGGGGAAGGGTGAGCTGTGACAGGGCGCGAGAGAGTCATGGGCATATACACACTAACAAACGTAGTAAGGTAGATAGCTAGTGGGAAGCAGCCGCATGGCACAGGGATATTGGCTCGGTGCTTTGTGACAGCCTGGAGGGGTGGGATAGGGAGGGTGGGAGGGAGGGAGACGCAAGAGGGAAGACATATGGGAACATATGTTTATGTATGACTGATTCACTTTGTTATAAAGCAGAAACTAACACACCATTGTAAAGCAATTATACCCCAATAAAGATGTTAAAAAAAATAATAAAATAAAATAAAGTAGTTAAACTTGAACAATGATAATGTTTCCTAATAAAGAGATCTTGTACTGGCAATGAAAATTTTACGCAGAGAGCCTTCTTTGAATTCTTCTACTACTAAACATTTCCTATGCACTGTAAGCAGAGGCAGGTAGTAATTTTCTTCAGACTTACTGTACCGCATTGGCAGATTACTGAAGTGAAAATTATCAGGATTCAACCAAACTGATGGTTGAGCTCCAGGGCTTGCCTTCTGTTACACCCCTCTTAGGTTAGAGGCCATTGTAAAAGCCAAAGGCAGCCTCTGCCCTGGCATTCTTCAAAGATCAGCATCATAGAAAACAGGGTTGTAAGGAACTGATGGGACTATGGGCTCACCTTTAAAGTCCCTTTCCCAGTAATATGCAATCTGGGGAATCCTCCTTGAAATTAACAGAAAATCACATACTGTCTTAATTAAAAGTATTTTGGATCTGGATATCTCAAATAACTCATTTTAAGGTTTATTTAATACACATTTAGTAAGAATAACTAACAGATGTATAGATACAATTTAATTTATATGAATTAATAATGTATGAAAAAGGGCACCTTTTTTTTAAATTTTTTTATTTATTTATTTTTTTAAGGGCACCTTTTTGACAGATTAAGACTTTTGGATTTGGAAACCGTATCTGCCAGGATGGGATATATAGTAAGCAGCTCCCAAGTTCCAGTGAACACAGTAAAGGTTTACTTACTGCTCGGGCTTCATTGCTCAAATAGGCCAGCAGAAGCCTCTGCTAATCCTAAACTCTTGGTACTCATAATTTTTCCAATATTTGACAGATAATACAAGCTACATTACCCAACACCTCCAGGGAAATCTGGGGAAGCACCTGATTATCAAACATTCTGCTATTTCTGCATGGAAAGGTAGAGTCACAAAAAATAGATTTATCAGAAAGGAGGAAAAGAGCTTATGGAAGTGAAATTACAATAAAAAGTTTAAACTTTGGAGGGGGAACAGGAGTTGTTTCTGGATCAATCTCTTTTTTTTTTTTTTTTTTTTTTTGCGGTACGCGGGCCTCTCACTGTCGTGGCCTCTCCCGTTGCAGAGCACAGGCTCCGGACGCGCAGGCTCAGCGGCCATGGCTCACGGGCCCAGCCGCTCCGCGGCATGTGGGATCTTCCCGGGCCGGGGCACGAACCCGTGTCCCCTGCATCGGCAGGCGGACTCTCAACCACTGCGCCACCAGGGAAGCCCCGTGGATCAATCTCATTTTTATAAAAAGTGAACTGAGGAGGAAACAGTCTGCAGAGATGAACTAAAAGCACAAACAGCATCAGAATGTGTTTAAAGGGGGGTAATTTTCAGCAGCTACACCAGCTAAAGGCCCTGACTAGAGAGCTCAGGGACTGTATAGTTTTCAGCACCCATTGCCCCCAGCACCTAAGAAGTGAGTCTGCTTTTTACAGAAGAGGACACGTTGGCTTTTACAAACTAGAAGGTTCAAGTTAGAAAATTGCTGTACTGGGGCAGCGAGACCCCATCCACGCCACGTTCGTTTGCAGAAATGGTTGTTCTTTCTGTCCCAGTGGCCTCTTTGTGGCCCTGTGGGTGGAGGGTGTACTCACCACTCCTGCCCTGCAGTACCTGCTCACCCAGGAACAACCTGAAGTAGAAATGCCTGTCCTGAGCGTTTCTCCAATCCCTGGATGTCAGGGGAATCCTCATCCTACAAAGGAGGAAAAGGATAATCTTGTTATCTATTTCTATCAGCGGCCACCAGGAACATTCAAAGTTTGTGATCAGTTTCTACCAAATGCATATACATGTAGAGGCCATTCATAAATAAAATGAGGAATGTATGCCAAGGAGGGTTGAAGCTGTAGATAAAATCAATACCTCTTTTTCTAACACAGTGAAGATTACCAGGCAAAAATGGGAGTTAAAGGGAAAATACCACACCAGTGTTAGGAAGGTACTCTTTTGTTTTGAAGAATGTTTTGAGATGACCTATACATCATATTTGTCGATACTAAGACTTTGGGGTCATTTTGGGAAGCAATTAAACATGGCCGTCGTAAGAAAAGGGAAAAAAAATAAGCTAAATCAATTATTATTATTATTAGTTTTTCAGATTCCAAGTGCTTATTGAATGTCAGGTCTATAGCTTATGCAGAAATTAAACTTAGTCTCACTGAGTTGAACTTATAAAATTGTCATGTATGTTACCAATGTGTCAAAATCCCAGCTTTAGCAAGAATTAAGAAAGACTCTCCAAAGAAATGAATGATATTAAGGTGGTAAGGTAAGCATGTTATTATCACGCTTTAGTATACATTTGTATTTGATCTCCTATAGGTACTTCACATATATAATACTACATATAAGGCAGTACACACACACACATATTCTAAACGAATAGCTACTGATTGGAGTAATCACATGAAATCTATTTACAGACTGTTCTGAAGGTGTTGCTAGATGTTTGTGGTATAATAAACCTGAAGTGAGTGAGTTTGGCATGGGGAATGGTAGGATATATACCTAAAAGCATACGAAAATAAAGAAAAATTTATTTAGTGCCAGCTACATAGAAATCCAATCTTGGAAGATATAATGACACATTTCGGATTCTTAGCTTACTGGTTAAAGTTTCATTGGATGTATAAGACAGAGGAATAAGTAAACACCAGGAACTTGAATTTTAATTTTTTTTACTGTGTACTTTTTCAAGGGTGATTGTAATCCATGCAAGCTACTTCCATTTTCCAAAACAACTATTTGATTTCTGAGAAGATTCATGAGGCATTTTCTTGCCTGCCAAGTCCTATTTATTTAGAAATATTAAGTCCGATTTCCCGCCAAGTCAGTGGAACTTGTTACATAAATTCCAAAATGGTCAAGGTTGGTTGAAAGCCTAAGAGCCCACATGCTTGAAGTGAGATCTAAATTTGGCGAGAGCGTTTAATGAAGCGGGGCTGGGTGAATATCATCGGAGCTGTTTTCATGTTGCAGTTTGAGCTAAAGGAGAGCTGAGAAGCCCTTGAAAGTCACTGCTCAGAGCAGGTTCATTGATTGGGAAGATCTGTTTTTGGTACTTCAGAACTTGGTCAGTTAGTTGAGGTCAGGTAAGCAAATATTTTCTGTCACCCTCTGATCTCAAGAACTGCTTGACAAGATGGCACCTGATCTGACCGCTTTAATTTATGCCACTTCATGTTGGGGTCTCGTCAACAGAGCAGTCTTTTATATGAAGCCTCCCAGGTTGCAAGGATCTTATGATGCTCTAGGATAACAATAGCAACTTGCCTTCACTTCAGCTGCATTTGATGGTTGTTCAGCTTACTTGCTTTGTGTGTGAATCTTTGGTGACAATGACTCTGCCTTTATGACCTATTTTGTGCCCTAGACTTGAAATAATTATTCTCTGTTCTTCCCCCACCGATTTTTGCTCTAGAGAAAATAGAAATATAAACCCTCAGCAACCACAGACTTATCTGAGGGACAAAGATAAATGGGAGTTTTACAAGAATTAATATTAAAAGAGAATGGCACTGTTTCTCCTGAAAACATTCTATGTATTCAGGAATTATTTGTTGAGCGCCTACCATGAATTAGGCCTTGCACTAGATGTACGGAGAGAGCAGTGAAGAAAATAGGTGAGGTCCCTGCTCTAAGAGAGTCTGAAGGGGAATCTGGGCGTGGCAGCAAAGGATCATTGCAGACAGAAAACAAAGAAGGAAATAAGTACATGACAAAATAATTCAAGAAAATCATAAGTGATTAAAAATATTTTAAAATCATAAGTGATTAAAAATATTTTAATTATTAAATATATTTTAATATATTTAATATATTAAATATATTTTAATATTAAATATTAAAAGTATTTTAAAATCATAAGTGATTAAAAATATTTTAAATGTATAGAGGTTTACTTCTGGATAGGCTATTCTTTTCACTGTACCAACTAGAAAGATGTGGAGAAATTTTCAAATCATTTTAAAAAGACACTGTAGAGTTAATGAAGCATAGAGAGGTATTTGAATTAAACTTCCCTTGGGGAAAGAACTCTTTTTTTTTAGGTGCAATTCACAAAACATAAAATTAAACATTTAAAAATGGACAATTCAGTGGCATTTAGTACATTTGCAATGTTGTGCCACCTCTACGTAGTTCTGGAACGTTTCCATCATTCCCAGAGAAAATCCCATGTCCATTAACATGTTGTTCCTCATTCTTCTATTCACCCCAGCTCCTGAAAGCAACCAATCTGTGTTCTGTCTCTATGGATTTACTTCTGGGTATATCGTATAAATGGAATTATACAGTATTTGTCTTTTTGCATCCTCCTTCTTTTGCTTAGCATAATTCACAGTTCACCTCTATTATAGTATGTAGCAGTATTTCATACTTGGTTAAGGCTGAATAATATTCCATACATATACTACAATTTGTTTATACATTCATTAGTTGATGGACATTTGGGCTGTTTCCATATTTTGGTTGTTGTGAATGGTGCTGCTATGAACACACATGTACGTGTATTTGTTTGAGCACCTGTTTTCAATTCCTTTGGTTGTATACCCAGGAGTGAAAATGCTGATAATCGTATGTTAAGTTTTTGAGGAACCATCAAACTGTTTTCTATGGCTAAACCATTTTACAGTCCTATCAGCCATGTAAGAGGGCTGCAATTTCTCCACATCCTCATCAACATTTGTTATTTCCTGTATTTTATTTTTTTGATGTGGACCTTTTTTGAAGTCTTTATTGAATTTGTTACAATGTTGCTTCTGTTTTATGTTTTGCTTTTTGGCCATGAGGCATGTGGGATCTTAGCTCCCCGACCGGGGATTGAACCCACACCCCTGCATTGGAAGGTGAAGTCTTAACAACTGGACCGCCAGTGAAGTCCCTCTCTTGTGTTTTTGATAATAGACACCCTAACAGGTGTGAGGTGATATCTTCTTGTGGTTTAGATTTGTATTTTTCTAATGACTAATGATATTGAGAATCTTTTCATGTGCTAATTGGCCATTTGTGTGTGTGTATATATATATTTTTTTTCTTTTTTTGAGAAATGTCTGTTCAAGTCTTTTGCCCATTTTTTAAGTTGGTTGTTTGAAGAGCACTTTTGTTTAATTTTTAATTTTTGGCTGTGTTGTGTCTTTGTTGCTGCACATGGGCTTTCTCTACTTGCGGTGAGCGGGGGCTACTCTTCGTTGCGGTGCACAGTCTTCTCATTGCGGTGGCTTCTCTTGTTGCGGAGCGTGGGCTAGGCGTGTGGACTTCAGCAGTTGCAGCATGCAGGCTCAGTAGTTGTGAATTGCGCACTCTAGAGCACAGGCTCAGTAGTTGTGGCGCATGTGGGATCTTCCCAGACCAGGGCTCGAACCCGTGTCACCTACATTGGCAGGTGGATTCTTAACCACTGCACCACCAGGGAAGTCCCTGAAGAACACTTTTTTGATGAGCTTAGATATGCATGCCTAGGGACATTTGCCAGGTCTGGGGGACAGGTTGAGGACTGAGCTTGCCATAGGCATAGACGCTCTAGTGGAAGAAAGAGAAACCAGCAAATATTTTTATATGGACTGGCATTACAAACTAGAATCTAAAGGATCCCCAAGTATTTGGCTGATTTTCTCTGTGTAAAATTTGCTTAGTTCTAAGGTGTGATGGGGTGTTGGATGCAAGGCTAGATAGATAGTCTGAGTTAAATATCCCACAGTCTCCTGGTCCACTAGATAGAGAGACCTGCAACTAAGACTGATCTCATGCCCAAGATAGTTGAGACCAGAAGTGGACAGAGTCTATCTGTTGCTTCAATCTGTCCTTATTCAGCTCAGCTCCTCACTGAATTAAGATAAGCAGCTCCTCACTTCATCTGCCTAACAGAGGAAAGAGTGAATCCTCTCTGGGGAAAAACAGCATCAACTTTAGTCTCCATGATTCCTTTATTCACAATTTCTTACATACAATAAAAAAATTACCAGGTGTAAAAAGGAGAAAAATGTGACTGATAAAAGAAAAAACAAGAAATGGAAGATGATTGAAATCTTGGAGTTATCACTCAAGTATTTTAAAGCAACTATTAACTGTGTGTTAAAGAAAACAGAGGAAAATAAACAAAATGGATGAAAATTTGGAGAATTTTGAAAGAGACTTTAAATCTAAAGGAAAAGAACCAACTGTATATTAAAAACTGAAAAACATAATTTGTGAAACTAAGAACTTATTGGATAGGTTTAAGAGGAGATTGGATAGGGCAGAAGAGAGGATTAGTAAATTCAAAAATTAATCATCAGGAACTATCCAAACTGAACTACATTGAGAAAAAAAATGGAAAGAATAGAAGAAATATGACACTTGTGAAATGCTCACACTAGCAAAATAATGAGAAAAATCATATTCTAATCTAAAAAGGTGGACAAAAACGTTTGATAAAACTTAGAGCTAACATCATGTGCAGTGGTGAAATATTAAACATGTTCTCATGAGTTTATGAACAAGGCAAGAATATCTACTAACACCACTTCTAATCAATATTTTCCTGGAGATCTTAGCTAGTGCAATAAATCAAGAAAAGGAATAAAAAAGTTATGGTATACATCTATATAAAATGGAATATTACTCAGCTATAGAAAACAAGGAAATCTTGCCTTTTGTGACCACATGGATGGGCCCTGAGGGCATTATGGTAAATGTAATAAGTCAGATAGTGAAAAATACTGTATGATCTCACTTATATGTGGAATCTAAAACAAACAAACACCAAGCTCATAGAAAAAGATATCAGATTTGTGGTTGCCAGGGGGATGGGGTCGGGGAGGTGGAATTGGAGGAAGGAGGTCAAAAGCTACAAGAAAAAAAAAAAAACAGTTATAAGATGAACAAGTACTAGCGATGTAATGTATAATATGATGACTGTAGTTAACACTACTGTATGATATATATGAAAAAGTTTGGTGTAAATCCTAAGAGTTCTCACATGAGGAAAATTTTTTTTCTTTTTTATCTTTTTCTTATTCTTGTATCTGTATGAGTTAGCATGTGATAGATGCTAACTAAATCTATTATGGTAATCATTTCAGAATAAATGTTAGTCAAACCATTATACTGCACACCTTAAACATAGAGTGATGCATGTCAATTATATCTCAATAAAACTGAAAAAATAATACAATTTAAAAAAGGAAAATAGGGCTTCCCTGGTGGCGCAGTGGTTGAGAGTCCGCCTGCCGATGCAGGGGACACGGGTTCGTGCCCCGGTCCGGGAAGAGCCCACATGCCACGGAGCGGCTGGGCCCGTGAGCCATGGCCGCTGAGCCTGCGTGTCCGGAGCCTGTGCTCCACAACGGGAGAGGCCACAACAGTGAGAGGCCCGCGTACCGAAAAAAAAAAAAAAAAAAAAAGGAAAATAAAAACTCATGACGTTTAAAGGAAAAAACAGAATTATTATTCACAGATATATAGATATAATTATGCTTTTTGAAGAGTTCAAATAATGTAAAAATAAATCATTATAGTTAAATGAATTTAGCAAGACTACTGAATATGCAAATAAATATATAAAATCCGTTGTATATACTAGCAGTAAAAGATTGCAAAATAATATTTATTCTTCAAAAGAATTTTTAAAATTTATTTTATTGTTTTTTTAACATCTTTATTGAAGTATAATTGCTTTACAATGTTGTGTTAGTTTCTACTGTATAACAAAGTGAATCAGCTATACATATACATATATCCCGTAACTACACCCTCTTGCATCTCCCTCCCACCCACCCTATCCCTCCGCTCTAGGTGGTCACAAAGCACCGAGCTGATCTCTCTGTGCCATGCGGCTGCTTCACACTAGCTATCTGTTTTACATTTGGTAGTGTATATATGTTTATGCCACTCTCTCACTTTGCCCAGCTTACCCGTCCCCTTCCCTGTGCCCTCAAGTCCATTCTCTACGTCTACGTCTTTATTCCTGTCCTGTCCCTAGGTTCTTCAGAACGGTTTTTTATTTTGTTTGTTTGTTTGTTTTAGATTCCATATATATGTGTCAGCATATGGTATTTGTTTTTCTCTTTCTGACTTACTTCACCCTGTATGACAGTCTCTAGGTCCATCCACCTCACTACAAATAACTCAATTTTGTTTCCTTGTATGGCGGAGTAATATTCCATTGTATATATATATGCCCCATCTTCTTCATCCATTCATCTGTCGATGGACTCTTAGGTTGCTTCCATGTCCTGGCTATTGTAAATAGAGCTGCAGTGAACATCGGGGTACATGACTCTTTTTGAATTATGGTTTTCTCAGGGTATATGCCCAGCAGTGGGTTTGCTGGGTTGTATGGTAGTTACATTTTTAGTTTTTTAAGGAACCTCCATACTGTTCTCAATAGTGGCTTGATCAATTGACATTCCCACCAACAGTGCAATAGGGTTCCCTCTTCTCAACACCCTTTCCAGCATTTACTGTTTGTAGATATTTGATGATGGTGATTGTGACTGGTGAGAATTTTTCATAAATGTAACCGGTTTATTGAAGACTCAGCGTTCTGGATGTACATGTGACACAGTTTTACTTCTCAGTCACTGTTTTCAACCCACACTCCTTTCCTCCTGGATTGTTGGTTCTCTTTGTTTTTTTTTTTTGCGGTACGCGGGCCTCTCACTGTTGTGGCCTCTCCCGTTGTGGAGCACAGGCTCCGGACACGCAGGCTCAGTGGCCATGGCTCACGGGCCCAGCCGCTCCGTGGCATGTGGGCTCTTCCCGGACCGGGGCACGAACCCGTGTCCCCTGCATCGGCAGGCGCACTCTCAACCACTGCGCCACCAGGGAAGCCCTATTTTCCTTTTTTAAATTGTATTATTTTTTCAGTTTTATTGAGATATAATTGACATGCATGTTGAGGTAAGTTCCCTCTATGCCTACCTTCTGGAGGGTTTTTATCATAAATGGGTGTTGAATTTTGTTGAAAGCTTTTTCTGCATCGATTGAGATGATCATATGTTTTTTCTTCAGTTTGTTAATATGGTGTACAGCATTGATTGATTTGCGTATATTGAAGAATCCTTTCATTCCTGGGATAAACCCCACTTGATCATGGTATATGATCTTTTAATGTGCTGTTGGATTCTGTTTGCTAGTATTTTGTTGAGGATTTTTGCATCTATGTTCATTAGTGATATTGGCCTGTAGTTTTCTTTTTATGTGCCATCATTGTCTGGTTTTGGTATCAGGGTGATGGTGGCCTCGTAGAATGAGATTGGGAGTGTTCTTCCCTCTGCTATATTTTGGAAGAGTTTGAGAAGGATAGGTGTTAGCTCTTCTGTAAATGTTTGACAGAATTCTGTGAAGCCATCTGGTCCTGGACTTCTGTTTGTTGGAAGATTTTTAATCACAGTCTCAATTTCAGTGCTTGTGATTGGTCTGTTTATATTTTCTGTTTATACCTGATTCAGTCTCGGAAGGTTGTGCTTTTCTAAGAGTTTGTCCATTTCTTCCAGGTTGTCCATTTTATTGGCATATAGTTGCTTGTAGTAATCTCTCATGATCCTTTGTATTTCTGCAGTGTCAGTTGTTACTTCTCCTTTTTCATTTCTAATTCTATTGATTTGAGTCTTATCCGTTTTTTTCTGGGTGAGTGTGGCTAATGGTTTATCAATTTTGTTTATCTTCTCAAAAAGCCAGCTTTTAGTTTTATTGATCTTTGCTATCATTTCCTTCATATATTTTTCATTTATTTCTGATCTGATCTTTATGACTTCTTTCCTTCTGCTAACATTGGGGTTTTCTTGTTCTTTCTTTAATTGCTTTAGGTGTAAGGTTAGGTTGTTTATTTGAGATGTTTCTTGTTTCTTGAGGTAGGATTGTATTGCTATAAACTTCCTTCTTAGAAATGCTATTGCTGCATCTCATAGGTTTTGGGTTGTGTTTTCATTGTTATTTGTTTCTAGGTATTTTTTGATTTCCTCTGTGAAATCTTGGTTATTTAGTAGCGTATTCTTTACCCTCCATGTGTTTGCATTTTTTACACTTTTTTTCCTGTAATTGATATCTAGTCTCATAGCATTGTTGTTGGAAAAGATACTTGATACAATTTCAATTTTCTTAAATTTACCAAGACTTAATTTGTGACCCAAGATATGATCTATCCTGGAGAATGTTCCATGAGCACTTGAGAAGAAAGTGTATTCTGTTGTTTTTGGATGGAATGTCCTATAAATATCAATTAAGTTTAATGTCTCATTTAAAGCTTTTGTTTCCTTATTTATTTTCATTTTGGGTGATCTGTCCATTGGTGAAAGTGGGGTGTTAAAGTCCCTTACTATGATTGTATTACCATCAATTTCCCCTTTTATGGCTGTTAGCATTTGCCTTATGTATTGAGGTGCTCCTCTGTTGGGGGCATAAATATTTGAAATTGTGATATCTTCTTGGATTGATGCCTTGATCATTATGTAGTGTCCTTCTTTGTCTCTTGTAATAGTCTTTATTTTAAAGTCTATTTTGTCTGATATGAGAATTGCTACTCCAGCTTTCTTTAGATTTCCATTTGCATGGAATATCTTTTTCCATCCCCTCACTTTCAGTCTGTATGTGTCCCTAGGTCTGAAGTGGGCCTCTTGTAGACATCATATATATGAGTCTTCTTTTTGTATCCATTCAGCCAGTCTATGTCTTTTGGTTGGAGCATTTAATCCAATTACATTTAAGGTAATTATCGATATGTATGTTCCTATTACCATTTTCTTAATTGTTTTGGGTTTGTTTTTGTCAATCTTTTCCTTCCCTTGTGTTTCCTGCATAGAGAAGTTCCTTTAGCATTTTCTGTAGAGCTGGTTTGGTGGTGCTGAATTCTTTTAGCTTTTGCTTGTGTGTGATAGTTTTAATTTCTCTGTCGAATCTGAATGAAATCCTTGCTGGGTAGAGTAATCTTGCTGTAGGTTTTCCCCTTTCATCCCTTTAAATGTGTCTGCCAATCCTTTCTGGTTTGCAGAGTTTCTGCTGGGAAATCAGCTGTTAACGTTATGGGGATTCCCTTGTATGTTATATGTTTCTTCTGCCTTGCTGTTTTTAATATTTTTTCTTTGTATTTTGATAGTTTGATTAATATGTGTCTTGGCGTGTTTTACATTGGATTTATCCTGTATGGGACTCTCTGCGCTTCCTGAACTTGACTGACTCTTTCCTTTCCCATATTAGGGAAGATTTCAACTATAATCTCTTCAAATATTTCACAGTTCTTTTCTTTTTCTCTTCTTCTTCTGGGACCGCTATAATTCGAATGTTGGTGCATTTAATGTTTTCCCAGAGGTCTCAGAGACTGTCCTCAATTTTTTTTTATTCTTCTTTCTTTATTCTGCCCTGTGGTAGTTATTTTCACTATTTTATCTTCCAAATCACTTATCCGCTTTTGTGCCTCCATTAATCTGCTATTGATTCTTTCTAGGGAATTTCATTTATTGTGTTGTTCATCACTGTTTCTTTGCTCTTTAGTTCTTCTAGGTCCTTACTAAACATTTCCTGCATTTTTTCCTTTCTATTTCCAAGATTTTGGATCATCTTTACTATCATTACTCTGAATTCTTTTTCAGGTAGACTGCCTATTTCCTCCTCATTTGTTTGGTGTGATGGGTGTTTTCCTTGTTCCTTTATCTGCTGTGTATTTCTCTGTCTTCTCATTTTGCTTAACTTTCTTTGTTGGAGTCTCTTTTTCACAGGCTGCATGTTCGTAGTTCCCATTGTTTTTGGCGTCTGCCTCCACTTGGTAAGGTTGTTTCAATGCATTGTGTAGGCTTCCTGGTGGAGGGGACTGGTTCCTGTGTTTTGGTGGCTCAGGCTGGATCTTCTTTTTCTGGTGGGCAGGACCGCGTCTGATGGTGTGTTTTGGGGTTTCTGTGAACTTATTATGATTTTAGGCAGCCTCTCTGCTAATGGGTGGGGTCGTGTTCCTGTCTTGCTAGTTGTTTGGTATGGGTTATCCAGCACTGTATCTTGCTGGTCGTTGAGTGGAACTGGGTCTTAGCGTTGAGATGGAGATCTCTGGGAGAGCTTTCACCATTTGATATTACGTGGGCCCAGGAGTTCTCTGGTGGTCCAGTGTCCTGTTCTCGGCTCTCCCACCCAAGAGGCTCAGGCCTGACACCTGACTGGAGCACTAAGACCCTGTCAGCCACATGGCTTGGACAAAAAGGGATAAAAAGAAAAAAAAAAGAAAGAAAGAGAAAAATAGTAAATAAAGTTATTAAAACAAAAAAAGAAAAAAAATTATTAAAAATACAAAAGTAAGAAAAAAATAAAATTAGAAAGAAAGAAAGAGAGCAGCCAAACCAGTAAAGAAATCCACCAATGATAACAAGCAGTAAAAACTATACTAGAAAAAAATAAAATGGAGAGACAGAACCCTAGGACAAGTGGTAAAAGCAAAGCTATATAGACAAAATCACACAAAAAAGCATGCCCATACACACTCACAAAAAGTGAAAAAATAGATATATATTTAAAAAAAAAAAGGAAGAGAGCAACCAAATCAATAAACAAATCTACCAATGATAATAAGCTCTAAATATTAAACTAAGATAAACATAAAACCAGAAACAAATTAGATGCAGAAAGGAAACGCCAAGTCTACAGTTGCTCCCTAAGTCCACCGCCTCAATTTTGGGATGATTCGTTGTCTTTTCAGGTATTACACAAGTATAGGGTACATCAAGTTGATTGTGGAGATTCAATCTGCTTCCCCTAAGGCTGCTGGGAGAAATTTCCCTTTCTCTTTTTTGTTTTCACAGCTCCTGGGGTTCAGCTTTGGATTGGCCCCTCCACTGTGTGTAGGTTGCCTGAGGACATCTGTTCTCGGCCCAGACAGGACGGGGTTAAAGTAGCAGCTGATTAGGGGGCTCTGGCTCACTCAGGCTGGGGGGAGGGAGGGGTACGGAATGTGGGGCGAGCCTGTGGTGGCAGAAGCTGGCGTGACCTTGCAACAGCCTGAGGCGTTGCCGTGTGTACACCCGGGGATGTTGTCCCTGGATCACTGGACGTGGCAGCGGTGGGCTGCACAGGCTCCTGGGAAGGGAGGTGTGGATAATGACGTGTGCTTGCACACAGGCTTCTTGGTGGCTGTAGCAGCAGCCTTAGTGTTTCATGCAGGTCTCTGGTGTCCACGCTGATAGCCGCAGCTCATGCCCGACTCTGGAGCTTGTTTAGGTGGTGGTCTGAATCCCCTCTCCTCGCACACCCTGAAATAATGGTTTCTTGCCTCTTAGGCAGTTCCAGACTTTTTCCCAGACTCCCTCTCAGCTAGCTGTGGCACACTAGCCCCCTTCAGGCTGTGTTCACGCAGCCAACCACAGTCCTCTCCCTGGGATCTGGCCTCTGAAGACTGAGCCTGAGCTCCCAACCCCCACCCATCCCGGCGGGTGAGCCGACAAGTCTCTCAGGCTGGTGAGTGCTGGTCAGCAGTGATCCTCTGTGTGGGAATCTCTCTGATTTGCCCTCTGCACCGCTGTTGCTGCGCTCTCCTCCGTGGCGCTGAAGGTTACCCCTTGCCCATCCCCTGTCTCCATCAGTGAAGGGGCTTCCTAGTGTGTGGAAACTTTTCCTCCTTCACAGCTCTCTCCCAGAGGTGCAGGTCCCATCCCTATTCTTTTGTCTCTGTTTTTCCTTCTTTCTTTTGCCCTACCCAGGTACTTGGGGAGTTTCTTGCCTTTTGGGAAGTCTCAGGTCTTCTGCCAGTGTTCAGTAGGTGTTCTGTAGTAGTTCCACATGTAGATATATTTTTGATATATTTGTGGGGTGTAAGGTGATCTCCAGGTCGTATTCCTCTGCCATCTTGAGCTCTAACTCTAGAAAGTAAATGTTTTAAATGGTGTCATTTACAATAGTATTAAAAACCTCAAATACCTAGATATCTAACAAAAATGTGCAATGCATTTGCACTGGAAAATACAAAACATGTCTGAGAAAAAATTTAAAAGATCCCAATAAATAGATTACTGTTTTATGTTCATTGGAAAACTCATTTTTTTCATTAAACTCTTTGTTTTGAGATAACTGTTTATTCAGTTGCAATTGTAAGAAATAATATAGATACCCCACATAATTTTCACCCAGTTTTCCCCAATGGTAACATCTTGCATGACTGTAGTAAAATATCACAACCAGGAAATTGACATTAATACAATGCACCATATTATTCACATTTCCTCAGTTTTATGTGCACTCATTTGTGTGTGTATTTGTATATTTACTTTTACGCAATTTTAACACACAGGAGATTTATGTTACCACATCATAGTCAACACACAGAATAGAGACCTTCAAGATGGTGGAGGGGTAAGACATGGAGATCACCTTCCTCCCCACAAATACATCAAAAATACATCTACATGTGGAACAACTCCTATAGAACACCTACTGAACACTGGCAGAAGACTTCAGACTTCCCCAAAGGGAAGAAGATCTCCACATACCTGGGTAGGGCAAAAGAAAAAAGTAAAGAAAAAATACTTTTTACTTTACTTTTAAAAAAAAGTAAAGAAAAAATAATGAAAAGAATTGAGGACAGTCTCAGAGACCTCTGGGACAACATTAAATGCACCAACATTCGAATTATAGTGGTCCCGAAGAAGAAGAGAAAAAGAACTGTGAAAATATTTGAAGAGATTATAGTTGAAAACTTCCCTAATATAGGAAAGGAAATAGTCAAGTCCAGGAAGCACAGAGATTCCGATACAGGATAAATCTAGGTAGAAACACACCAAGACACACATTTATCAAACTATCAAAAATTAAATAGAAAGAAAAAATATTAAGAGCAACAAGGGAAAAGCAACCAATAACATACAAGGGAATCCCCAAAAGGTTAACAGCTGAGCTTTCAGCAGAAACTCTTCATGACAGAAGGAAGTGGCAGGACATATTTAAAGTGATGAAAGGGAAAAACCTACAACAAGATTACTCTACCCAGCAAAGCTCTCATTCAGATTTGACAGAGAAATTAAAACTTTCACACACAAGCAAAAGCTAAAAGAATTCAGCACCACCAAAGCAGCTCTACAGCAAATGCTAAAGGAACTTCTCTATGCAAGAAACACAAGAGAAGGAAAAGAACTACAATAACAAACTCAGAACAATTAAGAAAATGGTAATAGGAACATACATATCAATAATTACCTTAAATGTAAATGGATAAAATGCTCCAAACAAAAGACATAGACTGGCTGAATGGATATAAAAACACGACCTGTATATATGCTGTCTACCAGATACCCACTTCAGACCTAGGGACACATACAGACTAAAAGTGAGTGGATGGAAAAAGATATTCCATGCAAATGGAAATCAAAAGAAAGCTGGAGTATCAATTCTCATATCAGACAAAATAGGCTAAAATATAGACTATTACAAGAGACAAAGAAGGATACTACATAATGATCAAGGCATCAATCCAAGAAAAAGATATCACAATTGTAAATGTTTATGCACCCAACATAGAAGTACCTCAATACATAAGGCAAATGCTAACAGCCATAAAAGGGGAAATCAACAGTGACACAATCATAGTAGGGGACTTTAACACCCCATTTTCACCAATGGACAGGTTATCGAAAGTGAAAATAAATAAGGAAACACAAGCTTTAAATGACACATTAGACAAGTAGGACTTAATTGATATTTATAGGACATTTCATCCAAAAACAGCAGAATACACTTTCTTCTCAAGTGCTCATGGAACATTCTTCAGGATAGATCATATCCTGGGTCACAAAGTAAGCCTTGGAAAATTTAAGAAAATTGAAATTGTATCAAGTATCTTTTCCGACAAAAATGCTATGAGACTAGATATCAATTACAGGAAAAAATGTAAAAAATGCAAACACATGAAGGGTAAACAGTATCCTACTAAATAACCAAGATATCACTGAACAAATCAAAGAGGAAATAAAAAAGTACCTAGAAACAAATGACAATGAAAACACGATGAGCCAAAGCCTGTGGGATGCAGCAAAAGCAGTTCCAAGATGGAAGTTTACAGCAATACAATTCTACCTCAAGAAACAAGAAACATCTCAAATAAACAACCTAACCTTACATCTAAAGCAATTAGAGAAAGAAGAACAAAAAAACCCCAAAGTTAGTAGAAGGAAAGAAGTCATAAAGATCAGATCAGAAGTAAATTAAAAAGAAATGAAGGGAACAATAGCAAAGATCAATAAAACTAAAAACTGGTTCTTTGAGAAGATAAACTAAGTAAACCACTAGCCTGGCTCATCAAGAAAAAAAGGACAAGACTCAAAACAACAGAATCAGAAATGAAGAAAAAGAAGTAACAAGTTGCACTGCAGAAATACAAAGAATCATGAGGGATTACTATAAGCACGTATATGCCAATAAATATGACAAGCTGGAAGAAATGGACAAATTCTTAGAAAAGCACAAGCTTCCAAGACTGAACCAGGAAGAATTATAAAACTATAAACAGACTAAGCAAAGCACTTGAATTGAAACTGTGATTAAAAATCTTCTAACAAACAAAAGTCCAGAACCAGATGGCTTCACAGGAGAATTCTGTCAAACATTTACAGAAGAGCTAACACCTATCCTTCTCAAATTCTTCCACAATATAGCAGAGGGAGGAACACTCCCAAACCCATTCTATGAGGCCACCATCACCCTGATCCCAAAACCAGGCAAAGATGTTACAAATAAAGAAAACTGCAGACCGATATCACTGATGAACATAGAAGCAAAAATTCTCAACAAAATACTAGCAAACAGAATCCAAGAGCACATTAAAAGGATCATATACCATGATCAAATGGGGTTTATCCCAGGAATGCAAAAATTTTTCAATATATCCAAATCAATCAATGTGATACACCATATTAACAAACTGAAGGATAAAATCCATATGATAATCTCAATAGATGCAGAAAAAGCTTTTGAGAAAATTCAACACCCATTTATGATAAAAAATCTCCAGAAAGTACACACAGAAGGAGCTTACCTCAACATAATAAAGGCCGTATATAAAAAAGCCACAGCTAACATCATTCTCAGTGGTGAAAAACTGAAACCATTTCTTATAAAATCAGGAACAAGACAAGGATGCCCACTGTCACCACTATTATTCAACATAGTTTGGAAGTTTCAGCCACAGCAGTCAGAGAAGAAAAAGAAATAAAAGAAATCGAAGTCACAAAAGAAGAAATAAAACTGTCATTGTTTGCAGATGCCATGATACTATACATAGAAAATCATAAAGATGCTACCAGAAAACTAGTAGACCTAAACAATGAATTTGGTAAAGTAGCAGGATACAAAATTAATGCACAGAAATCTCTTGCATTCCTATACACTAATGATGAAAAATCTGAAAGAATAATTAAGGAAACACTCCAATTAACCACTGCAACAAAAAGAATAAAATACCTAGGAATAAACCTACCCAAGGAGACAAAAGACCTGTATGCAGAAAACTATAAGACGCTGATGAAAGAAATTAACGATGATAAAAACAGATGGAGAGATATACCATGCTCTTGGATTGGAAGAATCAACATTGTGAAAATGACTATACTGCCCAAAGCAATCTATAGTTTCAACGCAATCCCTATCAAACTACCAATGGAATTTTTCACAGAACTAGAACAAAAGAATTCACAATTTATATGGAAACACAAAAGACCCTGAATAGGCAAAGCAGTCTTGGGAAAGAAAAATGGATCTGGAGGAATCAGGTTCCCTGACTTCAGGCTATACTACAAAGCTACAGTAATCAAGACAGTATGGTACTGGCACAAAAACAGAAAGATAGATCAATGGAACAGGATAGAAAGCCCAGAGATAAACCCACACACATATGGTCACCTTATCTTTGTTAAAGGAGGCAAGAATAACAATGGAGAAAAGACAACCTCTTCAATAAGTGGTTCTGGGAAAACTGGACAGCTACATGTAAAAGAATGAAATTAGAACACTCCCTAACGCCATACACAAAAACAAACTCAAAATGGATTAAAGACTAAATGTAAGGCCAGACACTATAAGACTCTTAGAGGAAAACGTAGGCAGGACATTCTATGACATAAATCACAGCAAGATCCTTTTTGACCCACCTCCTAGAGAAATGGAAATAAAAACAAGAATAAACAAATGGGACCTAATGAAACTTAAAAGCTTTTGCACAGCAAAGCAAACCATAAACAAGATGAAAAGACAGCCATCAGAATGGGAAAAATATTTGCAAATGAAGCAACTGACAAAGGATTAATCTCCAAAATATACAAGCAGCTCATGCAGCTCAATATCAAAAAAACAACCTGAGGTAACAACCAGGGCTTCTCTGGTGGCACAGTGGTTAAGAATCCGCCTGCCAATGCTGGGAACACAGGTTTGAGCCCTGGTCCAGGAAGATCCCACATGCCACGGAGCAATAAGCCTGTGCGCCACAACTGCTGAGCCTGCGCTCTAGAACCCGCGAACCACAACTACTGAGCCCGTGTGCCACAACTACTGAACCCTGCATGCCTGGAGCCCATGCTCCTCAACTAGAGAAGCCACCGTAATGAGAAGCCCGCGCACTGCAATGAAGAGTAGCCCCCGCTCACCACAACTAGAGGAAGCCTGTGCGCAGCAACGAAGACCCAATGCAGCCAATAAAGAAAGAAAGAAAGAAAAGAAAAGAATTGGCTACCATTTTAAAAAAAGAAAAAAAACCCAAAACATAAAGAACCAACCCAATCCAAAAATGGGCAGAAGACCTAAATAGACATTTCTCCAAAGAAGATATATAGATTGCCAACAAACAGATGAAAGGATGGTAAACATCACCAATCATTAGAGAAATGTAAATCAAAACTACAATGAGATATCATCTCACACCAGTCACAAGGTCCATCATCAAAAAATCTAGAAACAGGAAATGCTGGAGAGTGTGTGGAGAAAAGGGAACTCTCTTGCACTGTTGCTGGGAATGTCAATTGATACAGTCACTATGGAGAACAGTATGGAGGTTCCTTAAAAAACAAAAATAGAAATACCATATGACCCAGCAATCCCACTACTGGGCATATACCCTGAGAAAAACATAATTGAATACGAGTCATGTACCACAGTGTTCATTGCAGGTCTATTTACAATAGCCAGGACATGGAAGCAAAACCTAAATGTCCATTGACAGATGAATGGATAAAGAAGATGTGGCCCATATATACAATGGAATATTACTCAGCCATAAAAAGAAAGGAAATTGAGTTATTTGTAGTGAGGTGGATGGACCTAGAGTCTGTCATACAGAGTGAAGTAAGTCAGAAAGAGAAAAACAAATACTGTATGCTAACACGTATATATGGAATCTAAAAAAAAAAAATGGAAAAAATGGTTCTGATGAACCTAGGGGCAGGACAGGAATAAAGATGCAGACGTAGAGAATGGACTTGAGGACATGGGGAGGGGGAATGGTAAGCTGGGACGAAGTGAGAGAGTAGCATTGACACATATACACTACCAAATGTAAAATAGATAGCTAGTGGGAAGCAGCTGCATCACACAGGGAGATCAACTCAGTGCTTTGTGACTATCTAGAAAGGGTGGTGTAGGGAGGGTGGGAGTGAGACGCAAGAGGGAGGGGATATGGGGTTGTATGTATATGTATAGCTGATTCACTTTGTTATACAGCAGAAACTAACACAAAATTGTAAAGCAATTATACTCCAGTAAAGTAGTTAAAAAAAAAAAAGACATAGAATAGTTCCATTCCCACAAGGATTTCTTGTCCTTGTGCTGCCTTTTTATGATAACACCTACCTCCTGCTCATCCTCCTCTTACCTCTAACTCTGACAATCACTAATCTCCTTTCCATCTCTATAATTTTGTCATTTCAAGAATGATATATAAATGGAATCATACAGTATGTAACTTTTGGGGGCTGACTTTTTTTCATTCAGCATAATTTCCTTGATATCCATCCAAGTTATTGCATATATTAATAGTTCATTCTTTTTTTTACTAAAGAGTAGTATGTTAAAGAATCACTATAAAGCTACGGTGTTTAAGACAGTATGGTGTTCATACAGGGACATAAAAGTATACCAATGGAACAGAATAAAGTGTCTAGAAATAGATGCGTACATATACAGTCACTTAAGGTAAGACAGAACTGAAAAATGTACTTTGACCCTTATCTCACACTGTATACAAAATTAATTGAAATATACCATTGACCTAAAATGGAAAGGCAAAAAATAAAAATTTTGTAAGAAAATATAAGTTACCCTTGTAACTTTAAGTAGGCACTGATTTCTGAAACAAGGTGTCTAACTAATGTTGTCTAGAAAGACTAAAACCAAATCAGGCCTTTAAATAATTTAAAATTAATTTTGTTTTTCTTAGTTATCCTGGAATTTTACCATCTTAACATTCAGAGTCACTGTTTAAAATGTGGTATCAAATCATTCTTTGTGAACTGTATTTTAAGCTGTTTTTCTATTTTGTGAATTTTTTTTTCTTTTCCATTATGGTTTATTTCAGGATATTGAATATAGTTCCCTGTGCTATATAATAGGACCTTGTTGTTTATCCATTCTATATATAATAGTTCGCATCTGCTAGTCCCAGACTCCCAGTCCATCCCTCCCCCGCTCCCCCGCTCCCCCTTGGCAACCACAAGTCGTTCTCTTTGTCTGTGAGTCTGTTTCTGTTTTGTAAATAAGTTCATTTGTGTCATATTTTAGCTTCCACATATAAGTGATATCATATGTTATATGTCTTTCTCTTTCTGACTTACTTCACTTAGTATGATAATCTCTAGGTCCATCCATGTAGCTGCAAATGGCATTATTTCATTCTTTTTTATGGCTGAGTAATATTCCATTGTATATATGTACCACATCTTCTTTATCCATTCACCTGTCGATGGACATTTAGGTTGCTTCCATGTCTTGGCTGTTGTAAATAATGCTGCTATGATCATAGGGGTACATGCATGTTTTTGAATTATACCTTTGTCCAGATATATGCCCAGGAGTGGGATTGCTGGATCATATGGCAACTCTATGGTTAGTTTTTTTGAGGAACCTCCATGCTGTTCTGCATAGTGACTGCACCAGTTTACATTCCCACCAACAGTAGGAGGGTTCCCTTTTTCCACACCCTCTCTAGCATTTGTTATTTGTAGACTTTTTAATGATGGCCATTCTGACTGGTGTAAGGTGATACCTCATTGTAGTTTTGACTTGCATTTCTCTAATAATTAGCGATGTTGAGCATCTTTTTATGTGCCTATTGGCCTTCTGTATGTGAACTGAACTTTTTTATACAGGACCAGCCAGCTATGATTAGGTTGATAGCTGGCACCAGTCACCACCTATCAATGCTAATAAGAATCTGGTTGCCTAGCTAAGTATCCTTTTACTCTCCCACTCCTCAGTTGCTGTCCTATCCCACAAAGACATCTGATTTATCATAAAGCATGATCCTTTCTGATAGAAGAGAAATGAATTTTCATTCAAGAGCACAATATCTCCAAAGAAGCTCTCCTCATTCATTTGTAAGAGTGATTACTGGAATGTACTGTGTACTAATATAAAAAGGTGCTTTGGTTCTCTAAAATCAGTGATAAGCAAATTGGTTACAGCCCATGGCATGTTTCTGATATGTTATATGGTGGGAAAACCATTGAAATAGGAATTATCCCACTATGTAATACACGATGAGCATGTCCTCTCTATCTCTTATCAACTGTTTCTGACCTTGGCTGAATTCTTGTTCAGATATAAAGTAAATGAGGAGAGGATTGGGTGGATGGTGTTATGTGGGATGATGATTTAGACCTAGGCAAGAGGGAACCTGAGTCATAAAGGCCCAATTCTGGCCCTTGTCCTGCTGTGACTCTGCCTGTGGGACAGACAAGGAGTCAAAGAAACTGAGGATATATACCCACTCAGAGCCCATTCTCTTTCTTGATGAAGCAGGTTTCATATGAGAACTGATTGCTAAGTTTTCAGGAATTTGGGAGCCAGTTATTACACTCGTAGTTTGAAATTGGCCATGGTGGAATATTTACACTATGGAAAAGAACAAATGCTGCAAATTCAGGGTTCCCTACTCAAAAACTGGTTGGTAAACATTTACCAGCACACCACTAATTATGACCCTAATCTTAACCTAAATTTAGTTGTTTTCTTTTTAAAGCTTTGGATCAAAAAGTGGTGGCAATGACAGCAAATTAATACCTCATTGTCTTAGTAATTTCCTTTTAGATCTTTTTCTGTGATACTGATCTAGCATTCAAAATATAGTAATGTGTCAGGTCACTGAGGCATAATTATCCATGGGGATACTTAAAAAAAAACTTATTCTGAAATAATTGTCTATTCACAGAAAGTTACAAAAATAGTACATAGAGTCACCGTACCCTTCAATTAAATTTTCTTAAATGATGACATCTTATATAACTGCAGTACAGTATCAAAATGAGGTAATGGATATTAATACGCTATTAACTAGATTCCAGATCCTATTCATTTTCCTCAGTCTTTACATGCACTCATTTACCTGTGTGTGCGCATGTATGCCTGTGCACATGCGCATGTACGTGTGTGTGTGTGTGTGTGTGTGTGTGTGTGTACTTCTTATACTATTTGATCCATGGGTTACTTTTAAAATGCAGTCTCTAAACAGCCCCAGGGCAGCAGAGCATTGCTTAATTAGCTGATGCCTTTAGGACCTTCTACTCAGCTGACCCTATAATTTCAAGTTAAAAAAAAAGAAGAAACCCATATCTTTGTCTAAATTACCTGGGTTTTCTGGGTGGATAGTCCCTAAAGTACCAGGTAACTGTGTCATCTGCTAGAGTTTGACATCTTTAGGATGACCTGAAATATTCCTATATGGAAGAAATGCATTTATTCCTTCTAAAGAAATGTAGGCATCCCTGTAGGTGACTGAATATGAAAACAAGTTAAGCAGTCATTACATGGTATTCAAAATAACAATGAATTTTTTTTTAATGATATAAGCACTTAACAGTCTGGTACTTTAATTATTAGAGGCAAATGTTGATGAGTAATACATCTGAAAACTTGTTAATATTTTATTTTTAACTAATAATATAAATTATAAATCAATTTATCACAATCTGAATCTGACAGATTCAACACAGTCAACAGGTTTCTGTCTAAGTAATTTAAGGCTCTATTTTTGTATCTAGTTACTGTATTCCAAAATTATGGTTACTGAAACATAACACTGTGTTTATATGAGATGTGTTATATTTAATCACAAAGCATTCTGTTCCCAGTTATCTGTTGGCACATGGACTGCAGCATATCTTGATTCTAGTGTATTTACACTGGTACTTAATCTGCTTTCTTTCTGTCTTTTTTGGACATAAAGATGATGATTATTTGAGGACAGACCAAAGGGAGAATCATTTAAACTAAGCTACCTCGTTTTATATTGACTTCTGACCAGGTGAGGAAGTGGTTAAGCAGTCAAGGGGGAGAAGCCAGGTTAGCTTTACATTAGTGCTTTGGATTAATCATACCATGTTCTCTGTCCTACCATGGAAGAGGAAGCTTAGTGAGCTGGGAAAAACAACGGGAAATTGTCAGTACTACCAACTCTCCTTAATTGGATATTTCCAGCAAATATCCATTATTTAGTTGTAATATCATGCAAAATTGAGTTGCTCCCAGAACTTACATCCAAATAAGGAGCAAAGTACTCATATATTTAATATAAATTGTTTTGATGATATACTCTTCTGGGTTATTCATGCCAATACTTTCCTCCATGAAGATATAATTTTGACTTATTGAAATGATAAACATCTTCTGACTACTTATTAATTGATTTTAATCTTACATTCAAATTGGTTACACATTATTTCATTACTTTATCTGTTCCTAGTGTAGCTTCTGAAGTCCAGTATTTGTGATAATTCATATTATTCATTGGTTTTTCTTTCATTTTTATTACATATAATGAGAAATTTATTTTTCACACTCCTCAGTGTTCTTCCAAAATTATACAAATGAGTGTCCAATATCTTTTTATGGAAATTAAATACATCCAGCTTTTATACATTTGTGGCCTCTGATATTAACATTTTAAAAATGTGAAAACTAAATGAAGCAAAGCATTGGCTCCTCAAGAAGAGTTTTATTTTTACCTTGCTCATGCCTACACTGCTGACAGCTCATATCTTCTAAAAGTATAAATTATATTTCACATGAAAAAAATTACTGCCTAGTAAGTAGTGAAAACCAATCAAAGTACAGTTACAGGAAGCAGTACAGCATTAAATTAAATTGTCAAGCTTTTATGTTGTTTTGTTAAAAGCCTTAAAATCATCTGTGATGTTTTGGAATTGACAATGTCACTTTAGCACCCACTTTTTTTCTTTTAACATCTTTATTGGAGTATAATTGTTTTACAATGGTGTGTTAGTTTCTGCTGTATAACAAAGTGAACCAGCTATACATATACATATATCCCCATATCTCCTCCCTCTTGTGTCTCCCTCCCACCCTCCCTATCCCACTCCTCTAGGCGGACACGAAGCACCGAGCTGATCTCCCCATGATATGCATCTGTTTCCCACTAGCTATCCATTTTACATTTGATAGTGTATATTGTCCATCCCATTCTCTCACTTTTTCCCAGCTTACCCTTCCCCATCCCTGTGTCCTCAAGTCCATTCTCGACATCTGCGTCTTTATTCCTGTCCTGCCCCTAAGTTCTTCAGAACGATTTTTTTTCTTTTAGATTCCATATATATGTGTTAGCATATGGTATTTGTTTTTCTCTTTCTGACTTAATTCACTCTATATGACGGTCTCTAGGTCCATCCACCTCACTACAAATAACTCAATTTCGTTTCTTTTTATGGCTGAGTAATATTCCATTGCATATATGTGCCACATCTTCTTTATCCATTCATCTGTCGATGGACACTTAGGTTGCTTCCATGTCCTGGCTATTGTAAATAGTGCTGCAGTGAACATTGTGGTACATGTCTCTTTTTGAATTATGGTTTTCTCAGGGTATATGCCCAGTAGTGGGGTTGCTGGGGCGTATGGTAGTTCTCTTTTTAGTTTTCTGAGAAATCTCCATACTGTTCTCCATAGTGGCTCTATCAATCTACATTCCTATCAACAGTGCAAGAGGGTTCCCTTTTCTCCACACCGTCTCCAGCATTTATTGTTTGTAGATTTTTTGATGATGGCCATTCTGACTGGTGTGAGGTGATACGTCATTGTAGTTTTGATTTGCATTTCTCCAATGATTAATGATGTTGAGCATCCTTTCATGTGTTTGTTGGCAATCTGTATATCTTCTTTGGAGAAATGTGTATTTAGGTCTTCTGCCCATTTTTGGATTGGGCTGTTTGTTTTTTTGATATTGAGCTGCTTGTATATTTTGGAGATTAATCCTTTGTCAGTTGCTTTGTTTGCAAATATTTTCTCCCATTCTGAGGGTTGTCTTTTTGTCTTTTTTATGGTTTCCCTTGCTGTACAAAAGCTTTTGTTTCATTAGCTCCCATTTGTTTATTTTTGTTTTTATTTCCATTCCTCTAGGAGGTGGGTCAAAAAGAATCTTGCTGTGATTTATGTCATAGAGTTTTCTGCCTAGGTTTTCCTCTAAGAGTTTTATAGTGTCTGGCCTTACATTTAGGTCTTTAATCCATTTTGAGTTTATTTTTGTGTATGGTGTTAGGGAGTGTTCTAATTTCATTCTTTTACATGTTGCTGTCCAGTTTTCCCAGCACCATTTATTGAAGAGGCCGTCTTTTCTCCAATGTTATTCTTGCCTCCTTTATTAAGTGACCATATGTGTGTGGGTTTATCTCTGGGCTTTCTGTCCTGTTCCATTGATCTGTATTTCTGTTTTTGTGCCAGTACAATACTGTCTTGATTACTGTAGCTTTGTAGTATAGTTTGAAGTTGGGGAGCCTGATTAATACAGCTCCATTTTTATTTCTCAAGATTGCTTTGCCTATTCAGGGTCTTTTGTGTTTCTATACAGATTGTGAAATTTTTTGTTCTAGTTCTGTGAAAAATGTCATTGGTAGTTTGATAGGGATCGAATTGAATCTTTGGGTAGTGTAGTCATTTTCACAGTGTTGATTCTTCCAATCCAAGAACATGGTATATCTCTCCATCTGTTTGTATCATCTTTAATTTCTTTCATCGGTGTCTTATAGTTTTCTGCATACAGGTCTTTTGTCTCCTTAGGTAGGTTTCTTCCTAAGTATTTTATTCTTTTTGTTGCAATGGTAAATGGAAGTGTTTCCTTAATTTCTCCTTCAGATTTTTCATGATTAGTAGCACCCTCTTTTAAAGATCATTTTGAAAGCATGAGTTTTTGTCAGGTGTGATTTATTTAACACAATAAACTTTAGATTATTGAGTTGAACAAATAACTGTCTGGAAGCCTGCCAAGCATTTAGAGTGAATGACTGAATGTAATGAGACTGGATCACTCAGATGAATGAATAATCAAAAGCTGTGGGATGAAATTAACATTATTCAAAAGATATATCTCTTTCTTCTTTCCTTAGTGAATACTGAGCAATGGGGAGAGTGAAAAGCATCTTGGGAAGTACTGTCCTCTCATTCCAAAATACAGCAGCAAATATACCATATATTTGCATAATGCATTCCAGCTCACATGTGTTATTTTATATCCCATTAGAAATACTTCAAAGTAGTTATAATTGGAACACTGCAGATGAGAAAACTAAGAATCCAGCTAGTTAAGTGATTTGCTCAGGTTGCATAGACAGTGAAGGATAGGGCTAGAATATGAACCTAAGTTCTATGTCCAGATGAGCCAAAAGGGGTTACAGGAAAAGCAAATATGTGAAATCAGCCACATCCAGTTTGATCCTGATTCTGCCACTAACTAGCTTCTCTTGGATAAGCTACTTAGTGTTTCTGACTTCAGTTCCCTCACTTGTAAGTTCTGAATAACAGTATCTACTTTCCTGGACCACCTGGAACATGACACAACATAGAATTTTAGAGTAGTCACTGCTTTTGGAAGTCAACTGCCTGTTTTCTAGTTCTACTTCCAATATTTAGTAAGTGTCTGATCCTGGGAAAATTCTGTAACCTCTTTGTGTCTTATTTTCATTGTCTGCAAAATAATATCTCTTTGATAGGGTTGTTGGAATGATTAGAAGACCTAATGGATGGAGAGTTGTGACCATGAGGGCTGGCACACAGTAAAGCTCTCTTTATTATTAATGTGAGAGTCATTTGGGACCTCAGAACACCTTTTGCCTCCACAACTGGAAAATGTGGCTCTAGTTCCTTAATTTCACGGCCTGCGGAAGTCCAAATTTCCCAGTCTTCCTTATAAGAGTTTGACTAATCTCTGAAGTTGCTCATGTCCTCAAGTTTCCTTAGTCATCCTTCTGTTTCTTTTGCATTAGTAGCCACTGTTCTGTGCCATAGAGATCAAGGATGACACTCTGCTTTTTTTCTTCTGAGTTTCAAAATTACAGTCACACAAATCTCGTTGATAATCTTGTGGGTTAAGAAAAAGAATCATACTGCACATCACAAAGTTTGTTTCCTGCATCTTCTCCCCCTTCTCTTCTCCTTGCTCTAGGCTTCCTAAATTACTCCTCAAACATCAAATTCTTCCCTCCCTTTTATGTATTGCTGTAGAACAGTTGTGCTCGTCTCAGAGGTACCCTCATTCCTGCTTCCCCAAACCCACCAACTTATCCATGAAAATAAAGGGCCATCCAGCTTTGTGACTGGCCCTGAAAAGTGAACCAACTGCTAGTTCTCATGACTGGCATAAAAAAACCCACAAAGACATTCTTCTCCTGTGCAAAATAGATATTTTGGATAAATTAAAGATAAAATGTTTAATTTGGCAGTGGCTAAATGGGGATTGTGAAGGAGTTCACCCAAACACTAGATATGGAAGTAAGAAAACGAGATGGGGAAATAGTTTCATTGTGTCGGTTTCAGGGACAGGCCTGGTGAGGGGTGGTGAAAAGTATTTCACTCTGGATTTGCGGTAGTCTCTGATGTTTCCCCCATGCGTGTGAGGGTAGGTAGGAGTCCCTCAATTTCATTTTGTACTAGGCCTGGCAGATTGCGTAGCCAGTCCTGAATATAGGTATACTATACTTGGGCTTTATTTTTGTTGAGTAGTATTCATAACAAAATATTAAAGCAAAAATACTTCTTAATTCTTAGGAATTGGTTTTATGTGATGTAAGTGGATTACAGGAAGAAGCCATGGTTTTTGTCTGGAACTTAGCCTTTCCTTGTTATTAGGACAAAAGTGCCTTAATTATTAACATTTGCTTTAGCTAGATTCCTGGAGATATTTGGCCAGGAACTTTATTTTTTTTCTTTTCTAACTGCCTCATTGAGTTTACAAGATAGTAAACTTGTAAACATCACAATTTTGGCTGCCACTAAGAAGGCAAAAGGGTATTTGCTTGCTGTATGTGGCACAGGAGAATGGGATTTAAGACATAATGCCTGACCCAGCGGAGATTACAAAATATGTGTTACAGTTTTTAGGCAGCAGATGGGCAACTGGAGTTTATCGTATTATGAAAACATATTGCACTTTTTGTAAAAAAAAAAAATCCAATAATTGGAATAAAATTCCTTATAATTTGGGGTTGATTGTTATGATATATACTTTGGTTTTGAACTAATAAATTAAACAGTTCTGAAATTGTTTAGTTTAATTGCCTACCTTTTAGGAAAACAAGCTTGTACAGCATGGGCACTTTTCTTCTCTTAGTACATCTGGAACTAACTCCCACACTGCTAAAACTGCCCCCACAAGCATTTGTATTTGAGAAGGAAGTTAATGTTAGTTTGAACACTGTTGAGCACTGCCCAAATAGCAAATGTGTTTATAGTTGGAGTAGAGAATTCAATAAAAACAAACAATGGGGATAATCTGTACAGTGTTGTATATTTAAAAAATATGCTTCTGGTGTGATTGTTTTTTTTGAGAAAGTAATTATTCATATAACAAGCAACAGCTGCTTAAAAATAAACATGGAATTTTAAAGTTATTAATTGAAATACAATTGCCGTCAACATCGTATTTTAGAGATTTTATAAACAACACTGAATTAGCGAGTGAGATGTCACTGATGCCATTACAAGTATAATGTTACTCAAGGGAACACAGAGATTCCTTTCTTTTTTTTTTTTTCCCTTGAGCATGAGAGTCTCCCTGAAGAGCTGAGGGTCTATATATACATCTCATCATAGGCAACCAAAATGAATCTTCTACTATTCTTCATGAGCTCAGAGTTAGCAGAATATCAGTACTTGAGAAAGATAACTGCTACTATAAGTGTATACTGTGTTAACCATGTCTTTTGTTTCTGTATTTTGATGCTTTGACATCTTGGAGCCTTGCTGACCCTGAAGGGACTGTCCCTCTCAGGGTTAGCTAATTCCTAGATATAGCAAACAACTCACCTGTGAGTGTGTCTTTTATATGCAAACCGACTAATCTAGAGCCCACACCCCAACCACCTCCTTTATTGGGCTCTCATACTCTGCCACCATCCATCTGCCCCAATCAGATCAGGGCCAGGTACCAGACAACTAAGGACAGCCCCTGGGCCCCAGACCCACTGAAATTATTCGAACTAGCCAATCCTAAGCCTGTGTACCCTGCCTCGCCCATTCCTTCCTACAGTAACCATAATAAAGACTCTTGCCCACGTTCTTCCTTTGCTCCCTCTGCCTCCTGATCAATCCTGGTGCTTCTCCATGTGGCCCTGCATGGCCTGCTGTGCCTTGTATTTCTAGGGATCTGTGAATATAAAAAAAATTCTTCCTTTATGAAGTCATTTCTATGTCTGTGTGTCTTACCATACCTGGTTAAACAAATCCCAATTACCCTTAAAACATATACCTCTTGGGCTTCCCTGGTGGCGCAGTGGTTGGGAGTCCGCCTGCCGATGCAGGGGACCCGGGTTCATGCCCTGGTCCGGGAAGATCCTATATGCCGCAGAGCGGCTGGACCCGTGAGCCATGGCCGCTGAGCCTGCGCGTCCGGAGCCTGTGCTCCGCAACGGGAGAGGCCACAACAGTGAGGGGCTCACGTACCGCAAAAAAACAAACAAAAAAAACCCCATATACCTCTTTGTAGTTAATGAAGTGCTTTCATATGTATTTGTCTCATTGGTCACAGTTTTATGAAATAGATATTATTCTCATTTGACAGATCAAACAACTGAGGCTTAGTGACGTAGAGCCACTTTGGACTCAGCTCTACTATGCTGTAGAGAAGATATATAGATGTGGGAGGTAGAAAAGACAATAATGCATATCTAAGTTTTTATTCATTCATCTGTAAAGTGAGGCCGATAGTATCTACCTTGGAGATGTAACAAAGATTAGGAATAATGCTCCCAGAGTTCTAGTTTCCTTTTAATTCTGCCGCTACCACCTCTTTCAAGGTCTGTTCCATCTTTACCAGTTTGTCTCTTACCTTTTACCCTCTAACAGATAGCAATTTTATTACATCAGTCTCTTGTTTAAAGGCCTGTAGATTTGAGACTTCTCTATCTAGGTAAGATGGGTTAGTTTTAGATAAACTAGCAATCTTTTCAAAAATAAATAGAAAATCCACATAAAATACACACATCCTGAATTTAAAGGCATCAGTGAGCTTCTGAAGAAATCAGGCTAAAGAGTCTAAGATGCCAGAGAGGGGTTAACTGCGGAGAGGTGAGCAAACAATCTATAACCAGCATTCCCAGAATTTGCTGGTTCTGAATGTAGGCAAGAGGCTGAGAACAGATAAGCTTTGCCCAGGCAGAGGGCCACTCTGGAAGACAGAGACATCATACCATTTGGCAAGCTAAAATGACTGAGGAGACAAAAATAGAATCGAGAGTTTTCAAACACACACCAGTTTTGTTCCCAAGACATTTGCCAAATTCTACAGCTCCTCTGTTCAGAAGACTACAAATGAAATCTGAAAACACCTGAAATGAAATCAGACTTTTTCAGTTTTGGAACAGAGAAGTTAGATTTCAGGGCCTGCCAAGAGTTTTGGGGCCTGGTAAACAAATCATGTTCTCAGCTGCAAGTTCTGGGGCACTAGACCTTAGGAATAACAGCAAGCCACAATATTCGTTTATTACCTAAAAGCAACCCAGCCTTAACTTGGCTCAATCCCTGAATGGATTAAGAGGATTCATCCTCACTCTGTCCAGCAAAGGAAAGGATTAACCCTGATGGGAAAATGAAAAATCATCCAGAGCTTTTACGTTGGTTACAAACAATGTCTAGCATTCAATCAAGCTACTGGGCGTGTCAAGTAATAGGATTATACAACCAAAACCCAAGACAAACCAAATAACAGCAACAATAAAAAAATGCAGAGAATATAAACAATCTCACAGGTGAACTAAATATTAGAATTATCACACAACGACTTTAGAATAATTATGATTAGTGTGTTCAAGAAAATAGAGCAGGAGACTTCCCTGGTGGGCCAGTGGTAAAGAATCTACCTTACAATGCAGGGGACGCGGGTTCGATCCCTGGTTAGGGAACTAAAATTCCACATGCTGCAGGGCAACTAAGCCCGCATTCCATAACTATTGAGCTTGTGCGCCCCAGCTAGAGCCTGCGTGCCGCAAACAACAGAGCCCACATGCTCTGGAACCCGCGAGCCACAGCCACAGAGCCCACGTGCCCTGGAGACTGTGTGCCACAACTAGAGAAGAGAAAACCTGCACGCCACAATGAAAGATCCCGCATGCCTCAGTGAAGATCCCGGGTGCCACAACTAAGACCCAAAGCAGCCAAAAAAAAAAAAAAAAAAAAAAAGGGAAATAGAGCAGAAGATGAATAATTATACTGGAGAATTGGAATCTATACAAAATAATCAAAGGGAAGTTATTAAATTGAAAAATGCAGTATCCACAATTAAGAACTTAATAAATAGATTTAACAGCAGATTAAACAGCAGGAGGCAGGACTAGTGAACTAAAATATAGGTCAAGAGAGAAGATTTCAACTGAAGCACAGAGAAAAAATAAGGAAAAATAAAACGGATGTCAAATACCTGTGATGCAGAGTGTGAAGTCCATTATACATGTAATTAGAGTCCCAGAAGGAAAGGAGAAAGATTTTGGCAGAAGCAGAGGTAATGATCAATAATTTCCCCAAAATGACTAAAGACTTCAACGGACATTTTAAAAAGCCTACAAATATCAAGAAAGATAAATATTAAAAAAAACCTACATTACCTTAAAGGCATCAACAAGAAGGCATTGATAACTTCCCAACAGAAACAATAGCAATTAAAAGGCAATGGAAGGGCTTCCCTGGTGGCGCAGCGGTTGAGAGTCTGCCTGCTAATGCAGGGGATGCGGGTTCGGGCCCTGGTCTGGGAGGATCCCACATGCCGCAGAGCGACTGGGCCCGTGAGCCACAACTACTGAGCTTGCGCGTCTGGAGCCTGTGCTCCGCAACGAGAGAGGTCGCGATAGTGAGAGGCCTGCGCACCACAATGAAGAGTGGCCCCCGCTTGCCACAACTAGAGAAAGCCCTCACACAGAAACGAAGACCTGACACAGCAAAAATAAATAAATTAATTAATAAACTCCTACCCCCAACATCTTCTTTAAATAAAAAAAAGAAAAAGGCAATGGAATATTGTTTTGAAAGAAAAAGTTACCAATATAGAATTCAAAACCTAACAAAATTTTATTCTAAAATGAAGGAGAAATAAACAGCATATGACCCCCATTGACTATGGAATATGACTCAAATTCCTCAGTCTGACCTTTAGGAAACTCCAGGTGTAGTCCTGTGATAATTCTCAGAACTTTATTTTTCATTATGGCTAAATCTATGTCTAACCTGCCCCTGGATATACCAGACTTGATCTCATTCCAAATATCTGCTTATGACCTTTGTCCTGCCTGCAATTCCTTTACCTTTACTCCAACTTTATTTCATATTCATTGATTTATTCAGTAAGAATTTTTTTAAAACAATTTAAATTTATTTACTCACTTAATCTTCACAGCAGGACTATGAAATGGTTACAATTATTACTGCCTTTTTACAGATGTGAAAACTGAGGCCCAGAGAGTTTAAGACCGATTACACCATAGCTAGTCAGTGGCAGAGCAAGGATTTGGACCCACAACTCATGCTCTTAATCGCTAGGTGCAATAACATCACATCAGCCTTCTGTCCACACCCCAATGTCAGGCAGTGACCTTTACTGCAACTTTTAAAGTACAACTTGTCTTTACCACAAAGCTCAGCTCTTACTTTCATTTCAAAGCCTTCCCAGGCCTTTATGAAAGTCCTGTACTCTCCAAACCAGTCATCTGATTTTTTAAAAAATATGATTCTGCCTTTTATTTTATTTATTTGGCTGTGCCGGGTCTTAGTTGTGGCACTCGGGCTTCTTTCTCTAGTTGTGGCATGTGGGCTCCAGAGTGCAGAGGCTCAGTAGTTGCAGCATGCGGGCTCTCTAGTTGTGGTGCTTGGGCTCCAGAGCATGTGGGCTCTAGAGCGCCGGGCTTAGTTGCCCCATGGCATGTGGGATCTTAGTTCCCCAACCAGGGATTGACCCCATGTTCCCTTCACTGGAAGGCATATTCTTAACTATGGGACCACCAGAGAAGTCCCCATTCATTTGATTTTGATACAAACTGCCTTGCTTCCCCTTTTATTAGTTTTGTAAGTACCATATTTTGTCAGATTGAAGACAACATTGATTTCTAGGACACAACCTTATTTTATATGTCAGGAAGATAGACAGAAGGAAATGTTGCCAATTAAACTGTGCATACTACAATTCCTTAACAATAATCATAGTAGCATCCTGTTGTTTTGAAATTTCTCTTGTCTATTTTAAGGATTTGGCAGTCTCCTGCTCTCACTTGCACTGCCTAGTATATAATCGGGATTATATATACACATAACAAAATGTAACACATCTTCACCGTTTTTGGAGTATCTTTTCTCAGGTGCCACAACATATCTGGTTTTTGCTTTATAATAAAATATGCAATATAAAAAAATATGGAATTCTTCCCAGAACAACTACTTGCTTCATTTGTGTAAAATGTATGCCCAGTGTCAGTGAATTTTTCTGCATACACAGATTTTTCAGTTCAATGCTATAACACTGGGTACTATTTAAAGTTATTCCAAATGTAATTAAACTCATTATATGTGGCACCAACCATGCACATAATTCAGCTGAAGTGATGACTATGAATAACTAATACCAAGTCTTGAGCATGTTTGGACAATGATAGCGACATCCTGAGTTTAGCCTGGTCAACAGCAGGTGTATGACATATCTCAATTTGAAATGTTAACATAGGAAAAGATGTAATCTTACAATTGACAAAATATATTCCTGTCTCCTAAAGTAGATCCTAGGGTCCCAGAGGGCCTGAAGTATTCCTTCCATGCTGTTTGGTACAACAACATAGTTCCTAAAACAATACTGTGCTTGTAGAAGACATGAATATAAACAATATAGTGGGGAATAAAACAATAAATGTAGGGAACAAAAGTTGTAGAATTAAAGTGAAAAAGAGGAACCATGCATCATTTCAGCAGCCAATGTTTCCCTTTATCAACGTTAGCCAAGATTTATTTTTAAGCGTGTCATATGCAATATTCTTTGTTCTTCTAAGGGAGGGGTCAGTGAATATTCATGAGGGGTCCATGTGTACCCAATATACGGTATGCTAAAACATAGTATGTTCGGTTTATCTGGGCAAAGTTGGCACTCTACTGAGTTTCTCCTGCCAACAAATAAACCTTCCTTTAATTGGATAGTCATTAATTCCAATAGATTTTTGTCTAAAATAACAGTATTTGCAAAATTTCTCTAGCAAAGCTATTGCAGAAATCTCAGAGAATTTTTTTTTTTTTTTTTTGGTGGCACGTGGGCCTCTCACTGTTGTGGCCTTCCTGTTGCGGAGCACAGGCTCCGGACGCACAGGCCCAGAGGCCATGGCTCATGGACCCAGCCGCTCCGCGGCATGTGGGATCTTCCCAGACTAGGGCACGAACCCATGTCCCCTGCATCGGCAGGTGGACTCTCTACCACTGCGCCACCAGGGAAGCCCTCAGAGAATTTTGATTGTTACCTCTTTTCATATATTTGTAGCTGTGAAGACTTTTATTTATGGGTCAGAAGCACTGTTGCAGTTACTCTACACAGCATCATATGCCTTGAATAGATTGTATAAAGCATGTTGAAATACTTGTGGTTGATATGAGCAACCTCAATTTGGATTCGATAATTCAGAGAATATATTAATTTGAACCTTGTCATATAGGTTGAAGTATATCCCACATGTCTGGGGAATAGGAGAGGGAGAATATTTGGAAAGACAAGTCAGAGTGTATTAAACTTCTGGGCTATGTCTTATTTAATAAACAAATAACTCAAAGGTATTCGTTTATTACCAAAATCTAACATTTAAGTCAAATCATTTTTATCTATTAATCAAAACAGTTTCTTGGGGCTTCCCTGGTGGCGCAGTGGTTGAGAGTCCGCCTGCCGATGCAGGGGACATGGGTTCGTGCCCCGGTCCGGGAGGTTCCCACGTGCTGCGGAGCGGCTGGGCCCGTGAGCCATGGCCACTGGGCCTGTGCATCCGGAGCCTGTGCTCCGCAACTGGAGAGGCCACAACAGTGAGAGGCCCGCGTACCGCAAAAAAAAAAAAAAAAAACAGTTTCTTGAACACCAGTGGTCATTAAGAGCATTCCTGCATGTTCTTGAGTTGTTTTTTTTTTTTTTTGTCTGCGCCATGCAGGATCTTAGTTCCCCAACCAGGGGTATGATATAATGAGAATTTTTCAGTCTTTGGAATCAGAGACATATCAGCTTCAGTCATGGGGTGACATAGG
Source organism: Orcinus orca (assembly GCF_937001465.1). NCBI lineage: Eukaryota > Metazoa > Chordata > Mammalia > Artiodactyla > Delphinidae > Orcinus > Orcinus orca. The sequence continues at coordinate 83,059,058 of NC_064564.1, read as the reverse complement.
ACAATGTACTGAACTAGTCCTGGTTCTGGTTCTTCGCAAATAAGCTAATTGTGTGAACATTCCTTGGAACATGGTTGGAATGGAATACATGTTTATTGAATTAATTTATTATTTAATGAGTAAATTAAATTTTAACTTTCTTAATTTAGATTTTTAACTCCATCTTTTTTTTGAATTAGGATGGTTTTATGTACGTGGGTTGTACTAATAATTCCAGTTCAGATTATCATCTAAATAAAAGGTTGGCAAACTTTTTCTGTAAAGAGCTCAATAGTAAATATTTTAGTCTTTGTGTGTTACATATAGTCCCTGTACAATATTCTTCTGTTTTTTTTCTATAACCCTTTAAAAATGTAAAAACCATTCCTAGCTGTTGAACTGTACAGAAAGAGGCAAGGCCAAATTTGGCCAGTGACTGCAGTTTGCTAACTCCTGATCTAAACCTTCTGCATTTAATCCATTTTATTTATGTACTTTTAATACAAATTACTAATGTGCTTACAAGATTTAGAAAGATAAAAAACCCAAGCTTAGATTTCTTGGATAAAATTTAGAGTACTCTCAATTAAAATATTAGAGAAAGTAAACTTTGCTTCAGGGATATTTCAGTAATTTTCAGAAAACTACAAAGAGAATAAGAGTAATTTTTCCTTCTCTCTGTGAAACAAATCAAAGATTTTTGTGAGCCTGTGCACATCGTAGGAAACAGGGAAGTTTGTATTTTGTTTGATTAGAAAATGTGAATTCTTCAAAGGTGCTTCTGTTAGTCTCATAGGTATACACATTGATTAAGATTTCTTATTAACATACAGTCATCTCCAAATGTTTCCACTTAATTGCTTTTTATTTCAGTTAAGTACCAATGTTCTTTATTCTCACACGGAGCTTAATTAGCATGGAAGGTCACTGAGAGGTGTTAAGGCACAAACTTGCCCAGAGGAAGTAGTTGATGCCTGGCTGGTTTCTAATTATAGAGCATCCTAGAACTGCAGAGGAAGAGGGAGCTTAGAGGGGAGAATAATGAAGGAACTAAAAATGAGCATGAGCCCTCCCTGTGCACATGAAGAACAAATGATCAACTCCTTTCCTTATTTTAAGGTCACAGGTGCATATCGTTATCAGTAGGACATAAAATACAATGTACAGTCGTTTATAGATTATTTAACAACATTCATTGAACACCGACTGTGTACAAACACAGTGGTCATTGCTTGTAAGGGGATATTAAAGTGTTGAGTACAATGCTGTTGAGAAATATGTAGTTAAATATGTAGTGATTAAATATCACAATCACATGTGAAAGGTGAGAGTATATTATTCCTTATTATTTATTAAATAAACTTTCATTTGGGAGAGTGGATCAACTGTCCCTCCACTGTACAGAATTTCCATGTCTGTGGACAAGTGTCATTTGCATTGCTATCAATTATCTATAATTTACAGAGTTGTAGAATAACTCACAGATAAGGAAATGCCCAAAGTCCCCATAGACTAGATAATTCAGAGGATGTGTTAGATGACGCCTTGTTTTTCATTGAAGACGCCCAGTGATCTTTTGGTCCAATTTAAAGTCTTTCACAATTTTCCCCTGTACCTCAAACCAATATCTATGGGAAATGCAATGTATGAAACAAGTACAGTATGGCTGCTTTGATGGAAGCAGTGGAAGAGCAGAAAGGTCCTGTCAATTTGCCTCAATCACCCACCAAAAATTCCAAAACTTTCCCCTACACCTGCCCTTGAGGCAGCTTCTAGCGCTGTGATGGCTGTATGATATCTCCTTGCTTTCACAGTTAACATTTTGTAATTTCCTGATTCTTCCCTTTGGAGGCAAAAGGCTGAGTTGTCAGAGATGAATGCATTTTGCTAGCATTTCACAGGGGTGGTTCATTAGGTCCCCATGAAACCAGGAGCATCCTTCTGGGTCAGGAGCCTAGGATCCCTTCTTTTTTTTTTTTTTTTTTTAATTTTTATTGGAGTATAGTTGAGTTACAATGTTGTGTTAGTTTCAGGTGTACAGCCAAGTGAATCAGTTATACACATACATATAACCACTCGTTTTTAGATTCTTTTCCCATATAGGTCATTACAGAGTACCGAGTAGTGTTCCCTGTGCTATACAGTACTTATTAGTATCTATTTTATATATAGTAGTGTGTATATGTCAATCTCAGTCTCCCAATGTATCCCTTCCCCTCCCTTATTCCCTGGTAACACTAAGTTTGTTTTCCACATCTGTAACTCTATTTCTGTTTCGTAGATAAGTTCATTTGTACGCTTTTTTTAGATTCCACATATAAGCAATATCATATGATATTTGTCTTTCTCTGTCTGACTTACTTCACTCAGTATGACAATCTCTAGGTCCATCCATGTTGCTGCAAATGGCATTGTTTTGTCTTTTTTATGGCTGAGTAATATTCCATTGTATGTACGTACCATGTCTTCTTTATCCATTCCTCTGTTGATGGACATTTAGGTTGCTTCCATATCCTGGCTATTGTAAATAGTGCTGCAATGAACATTGGGGTGCATGTATCTTTTCGAATTATGGTTTCCTCTGGATATATGCCCAGGAGTGGGATTGCTGGATCATATGGTAGCTCTATTTTTAGTTTTTTAAGGAACCGCCATACTGTTCTCCATAGCTCCTCTACCAATTTACATTCCTACCAACGGTGTAGGAGGGTTCCCTTTTCTTTGCACCTCTGGGATTCCTTCTGATGAATCCTCAGAGACACTCTTAGGCTTGTAAGATTGAAATATGCAGAAATTATTACACCTAGTACAAAGTCTTCTCTGAAAGCTGTGTCTGTTAAACCCCAGGATTATTTTTTCAATGAGAACATGGAAGATCTTCCTTCCACTCAAGGGGCCTTTGACCATAAGACATTCATAACATTATTAGATGATTTGTGGATATTCAATGCATAATTCATTAACAGAATTCCCAAGTATGGGCAAAGGAAGGGGCTGATTTGACAGGGTTTAATTAGACTGGAATAATCCATAGTGAGTTATCACTAATTTGTAGGTAACTCTGTGAGATCAAGACTAGGTTTAGTGTTGATATAAACTTAAATTGGCATATGCATTATTTTCTCTACGGTCATCATTATTGGGAATATTTTCTACTGAGAGGTGTATATAGATAAAGGTTACGAAATTAGTTGGTATTTTCTTTCACCATTTCAGCAGTACGTCAATGTTTTTTTAAATATCCCCAGGAAGAAACTTCCCTGTTGATTGATTTGGGGGTGTGGCAGGGGTTAAACAATTTATAGCCATGACAGGTCTCCTCCAAATTTCCTGCAGCTTGCAGCTCTCTTCAGACCACTTTTCTTTTTCATCAACCAAACCACCTTTCTTCTTTATTGATTTTACCTGTTTTATTACATACTTAAATTTCATGAAATGTTTATGGAGCAAGTAACCTAACAATAGTTGACATTTTTTATGAGAAAAGAAAAATCAACTGTGTCAATTCAACAACATATCACTTATTTCCTTCTTTTTTTTCTTATTCTTTTCCTTGTCAGTAAGCCCACCTATTTTGAAGATGCAATCATAGTGTAGATGTAACTCTGTTGTGATTTTTTTGTTATAAAATATCATAAACATTTTCCAGGTTGCTATGTAATATTTATCTTTGTTCTTATTTTTATTTACATGAATGATTTTTATTATAGCAGAAACATTGTAAACTTGAAAAAAAAAATCCAGCAAAGTACAAAGGAGGAATTAAAAATCATCTGAAATTCCACCAGCTAGAGATAATAATTACTACTTTGACAAAAATTCTTTCATTCATCTTTTTACACATACACACACACATATAATTTACATAAATGAATTCACATATACATGCAGCTATACAAACAACTCCTTATTCTCAATAATATGTTCTGGACCTTTTTTTCCCATGTAAATGAATGGAGATATGCATCATCATTTTAGGTGCCTAAAAAGTACTGCATTGTAGGTTTTTACCACCAACTTTTAACCATCCTTCTCTTGCTGTACAGATGGAATAGTTCCAGACTTCTGCCAGTCTAAATAAGGCTTCTGCACACTTCTGGGATTACCTCCTTGCCATAAATTTCAAGTACTATAATTATTACATCAAATGGAATGCTCTTTTAAACTTTAAAATGTATTTTAAAAACTGTTCTTTTCAAAGTTTTAACATCTTACACTCCTATCACCAGTGTGACTATCTTTTTCACTGCATCCTGCCCCCATCCTGAATTTTAGTGATTTGTTATTAAACAAATCACTGTGTTATGGGGGAAGCTGGGAATAGTATCTCAGCATTTTACAATTTGCATTTCCATGATTGCCTGGGAGTTTGAATATCTTTATATATATATATATATATATATATGTATATATATTTGTTTTCTTTTGTTAATCTTCTTTTATGACTTGGCTATTCATATCCTTTGTCCAAATCTACTGAAGCGAAAGTTTCCTTTTATCCTTTTTTCCTTTTATTTTTCTTACAAAATATGTAAACTTTCTCATATGTATCAAAAAGTTTCTTCATTTTTACTCATCATGATTTAATTTTTTTATACTAAAACATATTATGGTTTATGGAGGGGTCTTTTTGGGGGAGTTGTTATTTTTGCTGAAGTTCATGTATTTTAAATTTACACAAATTTATCAGTGTTTTTCTTTACTGTTTTTAGTGTTTGTGTCACAGGTAGAAAAACCTCCCACTAAATTATAAAAATATTATCTCATTCAGTCTTCTAATAACTCTGGTGTTTTTTATTTTTAATATTCAAACTGAGATATCTAGTACTTGTTTTGGTATACAGAAGAATGTGAAAATCCAAAAATTTTCATCCAAAGCCTAGCCATTTTTTCTACCTCCATAGAACACTGGAAAAATAAAGACAGGTGGACAGACAGGTATTATTTGGACTGAAAAATATAAATAAATTGTAGATGATGTCAGATTTGAATAGAATATGCCAGAGGAAATTGGGGACCAAAATCATTACTCAGATTGTGGGCATAATTTTACTTGGCAATGGGGACTCTATTAGTATATAATATTTATTTATTTATTTATTTTTATATAGCTTCCCTACCAATACATGTTAAGTACATGCTAAAGGAGAAGCTAGGCAGCAATTTAACAGGGTTATTTTCTAGAGGGTTAGTGCATCAAACAGAAGATTGGATTAGGTAACCACTAAGGTATTTTCCAACTCTAAACTTCTAGGATTCTAATTTTTTAACTGGACCAATTTACTTCATAAAGAAGTCAAAAAGATGTTCTGCTGTTTCTGTTGGCATAGAATTCAAGATTATCCAGAATAAAACTGTCTTTCTGCCAACTGTTTTTTTTTTACTTAAAAATTAACTGCTTTATTGAGGTTTAATTTGCATACACTAAATGCGCATATTTAAATGTAAAAGATCTATAAAAAATACAAACACATGGAGGCTAAACAATACACTACTTAATAATGAAGTGATCACTGAAGAAATCAAAGAGGAAATCAAAAAATACCTAGAAACAAATGACAATGGAGACACAACGACCCAAAACCTGTGGGATGCAGCAAAAGCAGTTCTAAGGGGGAAGTTTATAGCAATACAAGCCCACCTTAAGAAGCAGGAAACATCTCGAATAAACAACCTAACCTTGCACCTCAAGCAATTGGAGAAAGAAGAACAAAAAAAACCCCAAAGCTAGCAGAAGGAAAGAAATCATAAAAATCAGATCAGAAATAAATGAAAAAGAAATGAAGGAAACAATAGCAAAGATCAATAAAACTAAAAGCTGGTTCTTTGAGAAGATAAACAAAATAGATAAACCACTAGCCAGACTCATCAAGAAAAAAAGGGAGAAGACTCAAATCAATAGAATTAGAAATGAAAAAGGAGAGGTAACAACTGACACTGCAGAAATAAAAGAGATCATGAGAGATTGCTACAAGCAACTCTATGCCAATAAAATGGACAATCTGGAAGAAATGGACAAATTCTTAGAAAGGCACAACCTGCCAAGACTGAATCAGGAAGAAATAGAAAATATGAGCAGACCAATCACAAGCACTGAAATTGAAACTGTGATTAAAAATCTTCCAACAAAGAAAAGCCCAGGACCAGATGGCTTCACAGGCGAATTCTATCAAACATTTAGAGAAGAGCTAACACCTATCCTTCTGAAACTCTTCCAAAATATAGCAGAGGGAGGAAAACTCCCAAACTCCTTCTACGAGGCCACCATCACCTTGATACCAAAACCAGACAAGGATGTCACAAAGAAAGAAAACTACAGGCCAATATCACTGATGAACATAGATGCAAAAATCCTCAAGAAAATACTAGCAAACAGAATCCAACAGCACATTAAAAGGATCATACACCATGATCAAGTGGGGTTTATTCCAGGAATGCAAGGATTCTTCAATATACGCAAATCTATCAATGTGATAAACCATATTAACAAACTGAAGGAGAAAAACCATATGATCATCTCAATAGATGCAGAGAAAGCTTTTGACAAAATTCAACACCCATTTATGATAAAAACCCTGCAGAAAGTAGGCATAGAGGGAACTTTCCTCAACACAATAAAGGCCATATATGACAAGCCCACAGCAAACATCATCCTCAATGGTGAAAAACTGAAAGCATTTCCACTAAGATCAGGAACAAGACAAGGTTGCCCACTCTCACCACTCTTATTCAACATAGTTTTGGAAGTTTTAGCCACAGCAATCAGAAAAGAAAAGGAAATAAAAGGAATCCAAATCGGAAAAGAAGAAGTAAAGCTGTCACTGTTTGCAGATGACATGATCCTATACATAGAGAACCCTAAAGATGCTACCAGAAAACTACTAGAGCTAATCAATGAATTTGGTAAAGTGGCAGGATACAAAATTAATGCACAGAAATCTCTGGCATTCCTATATACTAATGATGAAAAATCTGAAAGTGAAATCAAGAAAACACTCCCATTTACCATTGCAACAAAAAGAATAAAATATCTAGGAATAAACCTACCTAAGGAGACAAAAGATCTGTATGCAGAAAATTATAAGACACTGATGAAAGAAATTAAAGATGATACAAATAGATGGAGAGATATACCATGTTCTTGGATTGGAAGAATCAACATTGTGAAAATGACTCTACTACCCATAGCAATCTATAGATTCAATGCAATCCCTATCAAACTACCACTGGCATTTTTCACAGAACTAGAACAAAAAATTTCACAATTTGTATGGAAACACAAAAGACCCCGAATAGCCAAAGCAATCTTGAGAACGAAAGAAGGAACTGGAGGAATCAGGCTCCCAGACTTCAGACTATACTACAAAGCTACAGTTATCAAGACGGTATGGTACTGGCACAAAAACAGAAAGATAGATCAATGGAACAGGATAGAAAGCCCAGAGATAAACCCACGCACATATGGTCACCTTATCTTTGACAAAGGAGGCAGAAATGTACAGTGGAGAAAGGACAGCCTATTCAATAAGTGGTGCTGGGAAAACTGGACAGGTACATGTAAAAGTATGAGATTAGATCACTCCCTAACACCATACACAAAAATAAGCTCAAAATGGATTAAAGACCTAAATGTAAGGCCAGAAACTATCAAACTCTTAGAGGAAAACATAGGCAGAACACTCTATGACATAAATCACAGCAAGGTCCTTTTTGACCCACCTCCTAGAGAAATGGAAATAAAAACAAAAGTAAACAAATGGGACCTAATGAAACTTAAAAGCTTTTGCGCAGCAAAGGAAACCATAAAGAAGACCAAAAGACAACCCTCAGAATGGGAGAAAATATTTGCAAATGAAGCAACGGACAAAGGATTAATCTCCAAAATTTATAAGCAGCTCATGCAGCTTAATAACAAAAAAACAAACAACCCAATGCAAAAATGGGCAGAAGACCTAAATAGACATTTCTCCAAAGAAGATATACAGAGTGCCAACAAACACATGAAAGAATGCTCAACATCACTAATCATTAGAGAAATGCAAATCAAAACTACAATGAGATATCATCTCACACCAGTCAGAATGGCCATCATCAAAAAATCTAGAAACAATAAATGCTGGAGAGGGTGTGGAGAAAAGGGAACCCTCTTACACTGTTGGTGGGAATGTAAATTGATACAGCCACTGTGGAGAACAGTATGGAGGTTCCTTAAAAAGCTACAAATAGAACTACCATATGACCCAGCAATCCCACTACTGGGCATATACCCTGAGAAAACCATAATTCAAAAAGAGTCATGTACCAAAATGTTCATTGCAGCTCTATTTACAATAGCCCAGAGATGGAAACAACCTAAGTGTCCGTCATCGGATGAATGGATAAAGAAGATGTGGCACATATATACAATGGAATATTATTCAGCCATAAAAAGAGATGAAATGGAGCTATTTGTAATGAGGTGGATAGACCTAGAGTCTGTCATACAGAGTGAAGTAAGTCAGAAAGAGAGAGACAAATACCGTATGCTAACACATATATATGGAATTAAAAAAAAAAAAATGTCATGAAAAACCTAGGGGTGAAACAGGAATAAAGACACAGACTTACTAGAGAATGGACTTGAGGCTATGGGGAGGGGGAAGGGTAAACGGTGACAAAGCGATAAAGAGGCATGGACATATATACACTACCAAAAGTAAGGTAGTTAGCTAGTGGGAAGCAGCCGCATAGCACAGGGAGATCAGCTCGGTGCTTTGTGACCGCCTGGAGGGGTGGGATAGGGAGGGTGGGAGGGAGGGAGACGCAAGCGGGAAGAGATATGGGAATATATGTATATATATAACTGATTCATTTTGTTGTGAAGCTGAAACTAACATACCATTGTAAAGCAATTATACTCCAATAAAGATGTTTAAAAAAAAAAAAATTAACTGCTTTATTGAGGTTTAATTTGCATACAGTAAATGCGCATATTTAAATGTACAATTTTTGTTTGCCGTATGTATACACCTGTGAAACTGTAACCACAGTGAAGATGGTAAACCTCAACAGTGTCCTCATGCCCCTTTGTAATCCCCACCCCTGTCCTACCTTCTCCACTCCCCAGGTAGTCTGTTTCTGGCTCTACAGATTATTTGTATTTTCTAGAGTTTTATGTAAGTGGAATCATAGAGTACATACTCTTTTCTTCTATTTTGCTATGGCTTTTTCCCTCCAGATTCACCCATATTGCAATATACAACAATAGTTCTTTTTATTGATGAGGCATGTTCGGTTGTATGACTACACCACAATTTGAACATACATTTACCCCTTGATGGACACTTGGGTTGTTCGAGATTTTGGGCGATTACAAATAAGACTGCTGTGAACATTCATATACAAGTCTTTGTATGGACAAAGGCTTTCATTTTTCTTGGGTCCATATTTACAAGTGGAATTGCAATGCTGTATGGCAGATGTATGTTGAACTCTTTAAGAAACTTCCAGATTATATGAGAATTCCAGTTGTTCCACGTCTTCAGTACCTGGTTTGATCAGGGCTTTTGATATTAGCCACTGTAGTGGTATGTAATGGTGCCTCCTTATGGTTGTAATTTTCATTTCCCTAATGACTAATGATACTGAGCATCTTTTCAGGTGTTTATTTGCCAACCTATATCTATAGCTTCCTTAGGGGGGGAAGCTGAAATCATTGATTTGAGAACTTTATTTTCTTTACTGCTTTAAACTTCCTTTAAGTGATTTAATGGCATCTTCCAAATTTCGATATGCTGTATTTTCATTGTTATTCAGTTCAAAATTATTTATTATTATATTAGGTGTGTATGCTTATGAGTAAAGGAATGGTTCAAGAGATCAAATTTAGAAATCATAAAATGTTAATGAAATTAATGAAATATAGAGCATGTTTTCTATGGAATACGACTACTTCTGCAATATAGAGAAGTAAGCAACCACAGACAGAAGGATTCGGATTTAAGTGGGTAAAATATAAGTTTATAAGTTTCATAGAGGATTGTGCTAAGTGAAGCATGAATTCCATCTTCATTCAAAATATATGAACTGTGAGGCTGATAAGAAAGGATTGGCCTTGTGGGTAGGACTCTAAGGAATTGGAAATGTTAACAGACAATAAGTTAGTAGAATGCCTAGGGCAATTACAATTAACTAGAAAACAGGGCATAGATAGACTTCATTGAGGATGGGACCAAGGGATTATAAAATCATAAAGGCACACTGTGTTAGTGGACCCAGCTGCTAGATGGCTCTATCAGGGGCAAGTCTTCTGAGAAAAATAGAGAAGGTGCCGCCATCTCAGAGTCGAAGACTCTGGTTAGCACTGCAGGGAGACAGGAGTGAACACAGGTAATTAGAAATGAGACCTTTGGTTCACACTAAATTTTCATTTATTCTCACATCCATTCTCTTTCATTGGTCTGTCTGCCTATTCCTGCACTCTCTCAATTGTTGTAACTTGTATATTTTAATATCTATCATATCAGAAGTTTGCTCTTTATCTCTTTTTCAGAATGTTCCTAATTATTATATCTGCATTTTTGAATCAGTTTATCAAGTATTCCATCCTCTTAAAAAAATCTGTTACTACCATTTGCCAACCTAAGTTTTAGTCATAAATGGGTAGATTAAACTATGGTCGCAAACCACCTCCAAAGCTCAGCGGGTTAACACAACAAAAGTTTACCTCTTACTCAGAGTGTATATACCACATGAGTTAGTGTGAGTGGGGCAGGGCAAGGGATTTGCTCTGCAGAGTTTCTCAGGCACTCAGGCCAACAGAAGGGCCAACGATTTATAGCTACACTTTATAGCTATAGAACACGTGGTTTCCTCAGCTCTGCAGTCACCAGCGCAGGGGGAAAGCAGCTGGAGAATTGTGCATGGGTTAAAGAGGTACATGTTTCCTCCTCTCACAACTCATCGTCTATAGAACTTTCCACTGTAATGGAAATGTTCTATAATCTGCACTGTCCAATATAGTAGCCATTTGCCATTTGCAGCTAATGAAATGTGAGCACTTGAAATGTGGCTAATATGACTGAGGAATTAAATTTTAAGTTTTGGGAAAATGATTAACTTAATTTTCAGTTAAGCCACATGTGGCTAGTAGCTATGATATGGGGTAGCACAGGTCTAAATGAGTCACCTAGTCCTGCCTAAATGCAGGGGAACTGGGTGTCTGAGGGAGTAAATAAAATATTCTGTGCACACAACTGTCTCTGACTTCTTTCCCCAAACAACCCCCGCCCCCGCAACACACATACACTCCCATTGGGAATTTCATTGTGCTTGCAGCAAAATCATATTTTAATCCTTTCAATATAGAATATTTCTTTTCAAGAGCAAGGTAAAACTTTCCATTTATTCTGGCATTCTTTTATTTCTAAGCCATGTTTCTTTCTCTTTTTTTTTTTTTTGCTAATTTTTATTTGTTTATTTATTACATTCTTTTTTTTTTTTTTTTTTTTTTTTTGCGATGCACGGGCCTCTCACTGCTGTGGCCTCTCCCGTTGCGGAGCACAGGCTCCGGACGTGCAGACTCAGAGGCCATGGCTCTTGGGCCCAGCCGCTCCACGGCATGTGGGATCTTCCCGGACTGGGGCACGAACCCGTGTCCCCTGCATTGGCAGGCGGACTCTCAACCACTACGCCACCAGGGAAGCCCACATTCTTTTTTATATTCTCTTCCATTATGGCATATCACAGGATATTGAGTATAGTTTCTTGTGCTCTACAGTAGGACCTTGTTGTTTATCCATTCTATATACACTAGTTTGCATCTGCTAACCCAACTTCCACTCCACCCATCCCCCATCCCCCCTTGGCAACCACAAGTCTGTTCTCTATGTCTGTGAGTCTGTTTCTGTTTGGTAGATAAGTTCATTGGTGTCATATTTTAGATTGCATATGTAAGTGATATCATATGTTATTTGTCTTTCTCTGTCTGACTTACTTCATTTAGTATGATAATCTCTAGGTCCACCCATGTTGCTGCAAATGGCATTATTTCATTCTTTTTTATGGCTGAGTAATATTCCATTATATATATATGTACCACATCTTCTTTATCCACTCATCTATCAATGCATGTTTGTTTCCTTGTCTTTCTAAGCCATGTTTCTTGATTTTTCTTCATATAAATCCTATATATTTCTTTAAGAGCTGAATTTTGAGCTAGATAGACCAGTGTTGGAATTTTAGCTCTGCGACTCATCTTAAACTAATGTAATCTCTACTTACCTTATAATAGTTATGTACATTTTTCAAGTATCAGTTCAAGTATCAGTTATCACTATCATTATCATCATCAGTTGTGGTTGCCATCTTAATATCTCTTTCACCCTACCCCAATGAGAATGAGCAGGTTTGGTTGGGATTGCTCCCACCTCCAACTCCAAAGGTGGATAATTCCACCCCATTGCTATAATGACAGGTTCAGGATGGCCACATAATCCAGCCCAAAGCCAATTAATACATGGAATGCCCTTAGTCATAATGACTTGTTGATAGGTTTATGACCTAAGGTGAGCGAATTAAAAAGAAGCCCAGGACTTTTGTTTAGTGGTTGGAGGAAAGATGATCTTTCCTATAGGACATAAAAGAAAACAGAAGACAAGCAGATAGAAACAAGATATTTGTTAACACTGTGTCACAATATTGAACATCCTCTGAAGCCTGCTTTACCTCTGGACATTTTGGATAAATGAGTCAACAAATTCATTTTATTGTTTAAAGTTTTTTTTTTCTTTCACCTACTATTAAATAAATTCTGATTGAAATAATGATCATTCCTCTCATAATTCCTTAAATATACTAACTGGGTATTCAATACATTGGGAAGTTATATATAATGATTCTATAATCTCTTTGTAATTGGTCATCTTATTAAATTCTTACTTCTTGTATTACTTTTTTGGATGCTTCTTTTGGGGTTTTCTAGGCATACAGTAATGTAATTGGAAAATAACACAATACTTGTGTTCTCGTTTCCAAAATTAAATATTTTCTTTTTCTTAACTAATTGCATTGGCTAGCAGTTCCAGAAAAATGTGAAATAACAAATGGTAGTAAACATTATTGCCTTATTTTTGCTTTCATTTAGCTTTTTTTGAGGTGCATCAGCTTAAATATTCTTATCTTCCTATTTTGTTAGAATTTATAACAGCAAGGCCAGCAAAAATATAATTTCTTCAAAGATGGCTAATCAGAAGATAATAACAAAGAAACAAAACTTCCTACAGCTGAAAGACAGCAGAGTGAGATATAAAGAGAACTGAAAAGAGGGGAAGAAATAGAGAAAATAGTTGCATTGCAAAACTTCTTAAAAATGAATTAGAAGCAATAAAGGATTATTAAAAGATAATCTGAGACATACTGAAAATTTTACGAGTTCATCTGAGCATTTATCAATGTGAATGGGGCAGTGCTAAACTGGAAATGGTTAGGAGCACTCTACTGACAGGAGATCCAGGAGAAACTTTCATAGAGAAAAGGCAGAAGCAAAGCAAAGAAATTATTGATTAGCCATTGTTTAAAGCCTGTTTGTGATTAGTTGTCCTTAGGTTTCAATTTTGTAACTTTGAGGCCTTTACAAACTTAGATTTTGGTTTGCTTGTGTAGGCTGCCACGGCATTAAAGCCATCTCCATCTAATGACCTCCTTATTTTAAATTAAATTAAAATTAACAGGATCTACATGGCAGAAATGTAAATCAGCAAAGTGGGAACATGCTTAAGAAAATCTGAAAGAAAAGCAGGAAGAAGACAAAGAAATGTAAGAAATTTCAGAGGAAATTATAGATTATAACAAACAAAATGCAGAAATCTAACATATGTATATTTGATATGTCTGAAAAACAAAATAAGGACCAATTATGGACCAAAAATAATCTTAAAAGTATAAGGGAAAAAGTGTTGCTTTTGTGATGCGAGAATGACTCTTCAGATAAAAATGCTTACAAGACATAAGAAATAAGGATAATCTAATTATGCAAAAAAATAAAACCTGTGGAATGGGATGTTGAAGTTTTATTGAAAAGAAAAAATATTCTGTCATTCTGATTGGCTTTTTTCCACTGCTCCTGAATTGGTTGGCAATTTTGGTAAAATTTGAGTTAAAATGAAGCCCCAAAGCTTTTGAGCTTTTCATTTTGTCCTTGAGCTTTTCAGTCACCTCTGTTATGCAGCTGCAAATTACATTCTTTTCCAGACTCTGCCCTTCAGCTAAAAACTCGATTGTGAGGAATAAAACAGGGCACAGGGTGTCTGCTGTGGGTTTTTTCTCCTTCCCTGTCTTAACTGCCAGTTGAGACAGGGGCTGGTGAAAACTCCAAGTTGGTTTTTCTCCATGTGTTATGCAGCCTCTATGCAGCAATAGGTTCTGCCCCCATCCCACTCCCAACTGAATCTCTGCCCTGGGGTTTGAAGGCAAGCAGGTAAATGTGAAACACATAAAGGACTTCCTTCCTCAATTTGTGCCGCGCTCCACTGCACTGTGTAATGAAGCGAGAAAGGTCTGTGATGGTTCTGGAGTTCCTTCACCATTTGGTCCAATTTGTATTGTAATAAGTCAGTATTCTCTAAAGCTGTGCAGGAGGATGGGGTCATTATGAGTTTCTGCATGAGTAAAGTTTTTTCTGCCTTTTCTCTCTGTCCCATTCTCTTGTTGTCCTATAGGACATGAGAAGATATTTTATAAATATGTATTTGTATTTATAAACATTCTCCTTTTGTCTTACTCCTTAATCCTATCATAAATCACATCTTTTTATCTTTTTCCCCTTGGTCTAGTAATTAATCAGGACCCTCTACAGAATCCTCAGTGTGCTTTTCCCTCTGATATACCTCTTGCTGTGTTTCTATAGGCTTATAAGTATGTTCTATATAGTGAATGGTGAATATTGTAATGCTCTGTGTTCCCATTTGATTTGGAGATGATATATAACATTTCAAAACATACTTGAACAGCTCTAGCACAGTGCATCAGTCAGGGTCATGGCATGAAAGTAGAGTCTATACCAGGTAATTTATTAGATGGACTTTAATACGGGGAACTTGTAACAAGAGTCTTAGAATTGATGACAGAGCCAACAGGATGGGTTAGCAACTGCAGGGAATTGCTCTCACTGCTAGAGATGGGAAGACAAAGATGGAGGCAGAGGTGTTATTAGAATCCGGGAGCCTGGAAAAGCTTACCTATGGAGAGCTGGAAACACAATGATCACAGCTCAGGAGAAGCAGGGAGCATGGAAGAGACACAGTCACCACTGGATACATTGTCCAAAGCAGAGAGAAAAAGAGAGAGAGAAATACCCTGGCATTTTCTTCTCCTGCCATTGCCTCCCATTGGCTGGACCCAACTGAAAATGTGGTTTTGAGGTATCAGCCCCCTAAAGTTCAGACCAGAGCAGGGAAAGGCAGAGAATGGATCTGAGGACAAAGAGGCAAATGTGACACATATAAAGGACTTTGTGCAAACACAAAAGGTTCACCAAAAATTTGAGGAAAGTTAAAAATGAAAGAGCCAGTCTTGCTTGGATCAAGGGACTTGAGTGCTGTGCCACGGTGGCTATAGGGAAATCGAAGAAGATGCTTCTTTCATGAAGCAACTCCACCTTCTCTTTGAAACTTGAAATCTCTTTCACAGGAAATGAAACTTAAATTCCTCAGATACCAAGCAAAGTATCACATACTCCTGGAGAGAGAACTCCTCTATCTTTTCCATTCTTTCTGTTTTTTCTCCCTAGAAAAATTGGTGCCTATTATTCAATGAACACTGTTCTAGGCTCCAGAGATAGAAACTTGAATTAGGCAAAATTACCACCCACAGGTAACACACAGCTTAACAGTACCTCTATGTCAATAGTCACTCTTATATATTTTTTCTGCTAAAATATACTTCTGTGAACAATGTGGTGTGAGACCAAAGAGGAAGGGATAACGGATGCAGGGGCATTTTCGTTGAGTCTTAAAGAGCAAATAGGAGTTAATCAGTTAAAGAAGGGAAGAGAAGAGGACATATATAGACTGAGGTATCATCAGAGAATGGTGAGGAATTCGGGAGCCTAACACGTATAAAGGAGAGAACAAAATCTAAACCTCATTAATGCTGCAGTGGCCCTTCCGTGACCTATTCCACACAGCCACACACACACACACACACACACACATCCTCATGGTAGGCATTACATTTCAGTTCCAGTACATTTGCCAAATGAACCTACACACACCTCAGAATCCTTCTCGACACGGGGCCGCTGACATCTGTTTCTAACCGACCAGTCAATGTGCTATGAAATAAATCCCTCTGCTCTCCTTACACCAGTTTGTCATTGATGGGCAGCATGTTTCATGTGGTAGAGGATAGGAAGGGAGATTGTAAAGCAGGGAAAGGGACACAGGACAGGAAACCTGACAGCACTGATACCTCACAATTCAATGTGGTGACCTTAGAACAACCCTGTGATCAAAAAAAGATGACGTGTTCCTTGCAGTGGCTGCAACTAATAAACTTCCACTTGGCAGTACACCTTCTTTGATGACCCTTTCAGAGTCCTGTCTGAATCTGTGTGGGCTGGCCTAGGGGAGAGTGTCTTCCTGCCAAGATGGTATGATATTCTGGACCGTTCCATACTGGGGAATATAACTGGGTCGGCATATCTGTAGCAAAGCAGGGTGAATAAAAAATTCTGGGTTTTCTCCAACCGCCTCTTCTCTGGCCCCATTGTTGTCCCATTTTCTTCTAGACCTCCTAAATGTGGATATATGCCAATAAAGCAAATCAGGGTAGCACTTTTGCACAGTGAAGAGAACAGGCTGACTTTTAAGGTAAATTTTCTTAATTCTAAGCAGGCTTTACCCTGGGATATTAGGGTATAGAAACTTTAGGCTGTGGCATAGCTTGAAGTTTATAAGACTTTTGTTCTTATGTATAGTCCCGCATCAAGAAATGAGCATCTTGGCACTGATAATAATAAACAGATATAATGAATGGAGCACCTTAAGGTACACTTTTAGTACCATTTATCGGAAGTTTTCATGCATTATATTTTTTATAGTAACTGAAAATCAGCGGAAAAATTCTTGTACATATTATAAGAAAAATGATTTATTGACACTCTATGCATTTCCCGCTGATTTCCAATGGCCTCTAATGTTGAACAAAGATGCCTAAAGAGCATTAATGAGAGAACGAAAATTCCAAATGTACATTCATAACCATTTCACGAATGAACCATTTCTTCCTATCGTGTTAGCACGTATTTCCCCAGGTGTCCTAGAGGTTGACATTTGTGTGAACTGTTTTTTTCCCACATGAGGGCATCAGAGCTCTAAGCAGCTTTAGAATTCACCCTCTCCTAAGTTTGACTTTGAGAGCTCTATTTTGAGAAAATGAAAACACTTTAGAGCCTCATACATCTTTGGCTATATAAAATTAACGTTTGGTTTATCTTCCTGGAAAAGTCATTCATTCTTTTCTTTGATTCATTTAGCAGTGTAATTGTACCTTCTCACATGGGGGGAGAAAAGATGACACACCTGTGACATGGCCACTCCCCGTGCCAATTTATACCTTCACAGTTAACCAGGGTCCATTAGTTTCTGTTATATTAAAATGACTTGTAGAATTTAGGTGAGCAGTAACATTATAACACATGTTCATTTGCAATGAAAATTAATCCATTTAAAAACCCTATGTGTATGTGTGTTCATATTCCACAGATTTATTTTCACAGCCTAGGATACTGCCATCACACATAACCCTTGGTTAATTCTAAATTTCACACTTTTAGCTGAGAGTAGGTCCAGGTAATAATATAGATAAAACTAATATAGATAGGTCCCAGGAATATTACTCTCAGTCTAGTTTTTGGCATAAGGACTAAGAGTTTGTCAGTGAGAACTTTCAGTGGCTTGACTTTTCCTTATCAATTAAGAATAAATTAATCACCTCCACACTGATATCCTCCACAATAAGCCCTGACCTGCTTTCCTAGCCTTTTCTCTGCCGACTCCATTCTCAGATGGCGAATGAGTTCCAGTGGAGCTGATAATTCACACACCACAGGGCAAAAGGATCCTTAGCTTTATTGCCTTTTCTCATTCTGTCTATTCTGCCTAAAATAGCATCCTTAACCCCCATCTGAATCTTTAGAATCCTAGCTCCCTTTGGTCTGTAACGCATCCCAGATCCTCTGTTCTCATTCGGACTTCACCTTAACCATCGCCCAGGGTGTGATCTCTCTCTAACCAGGGGCATGTAGTGGCACATCGTCCTTGATTCATTGCCACTAACTGGCCCCCATTTTATTATTCAAGAATGTACCTGATGTCTCCCTAACATCTTATTGCAGAAATGATACTGGACCCATCTTTTTGTTCCTTTAAAGCAGAAGCACTTTGCTTTTCACTCAAAAGTTTGGAATAAGGAGCTCCCTTCTGGTTTTTTCTTTTTTTTTTTTTTTTTTGTGGTACGCGGGCCTCTCACTGTTGTGGCCTCTCCCGTTGCGGAGCACAGGCTCCGGACGCGCAGGCTCAGTGACCATGGCTCATGGGCCCAGCTGCTCCGCAGCATGTGGGATCTTCCCGGACCGGGGCACGAACCCACGTCCCCTGCATCGGCAGGCGGACTCTCAACCACTGTGCCACCAGGGAAGCCCCACCTTCTTTCTTTGGCCTGTTCCATGAGTTTGCCCCCCTGCCCCACTCTGCCCAATATTTTATGTGTGGTGTGGCTCTGCAACTTTTTTTGTGGCTTAAACAACAGAAACTTGTTTTCTCACAGTTCTGGAAGCTGAAGTCCAAGATCAAGGTGTCAGCAAGGTTGGTTTCTTCTGAGGACTCTCTCCTTGGTTTGCAGATGTCCATCTTTTTGCTGTGTTCTCAAATGGTCACCTCTTGGTCTATGTATGCACATGAATGTGTCCAAATTTCCTCTTCTTATAAAGACAATAGTTATAGTGGATTAGCACCCCCCCCAATACATATGACCACATTTAACTTAATTACCTCTCTAAAGACCCTATTTCCAGATGCAGTCACAGTCTGAGGTACTAGGTGTTAGAGCTTCGACATGTGGATTTTGAGAGGGGCATAATTCAGCTCATAAAACCATGTCACTCAAGTTTGTTTCCTTTTGTATGTCTGAATACCTCTTTTATGGAAGTTTTTCTCAAACTGAAATCCTACTATATTAACCCATATCTCTCATGCTACCAGTTCCCAGAGGGCTTCAGGGAGAATTGAAATGGTTTGCAAACAAAAATGAATAGAACACTATTCATTTAAAATGCTGTGCCTCTTCCCTCCAAGCTGCTCATTGGTGCCATCAGTGAGCATGGGCTTGAGAGGAAAGACACTAGGTGAGAGACCATAGCCTGCGCAGCCTGTGGAGAGGGGGCATGAAGTGTGAACTGGAGCAGTATGTGGGGGGTAGGAAGGAGCAATGTTACAGAGGCACGCTCGAGTTGGAATCTAGGCACCTTGGTGAACAATGGGGAAGAAAGGGAGGAGTTCCATTGTGACCCAGTGTGTCACACTATTCAGCCGATTTGTAATTAAAGATCTCAGAGAAAAATTATGCAGTATGTTCCCCATTCACCCCGCTGCTTCAGGAAATACGCATTCTCCATGCCCCCGGGAACTTGTCAAAAATACATCTTACAACTTTTATGAAACGCTAAAGTCAGCAGAAGCCTCAGCTCTGACAAATAAACATGTATCAATCTGTAACACTGTCTCATTGTCCTCTAGTGATCCTCATGGAACATCTTTCTTGAAGAGATAGTAATGGGCAGATTTGCCACAGAGCTCTGTATAGTTATCATTCTGGTGCTTTTCATTTTGTTGTGTAGATCCAGGTCTCCATCCAATATAATTATCCTTCTACCCAAAGGACTTCCTTTAACATTTCTTGTAGTGCAGGTTTGCTGGTGATGAATTTGTTTATACCCCTGAGATAGTATTGAAGGGTCCAACCAGCTTTTAACTGTTGCCTTTGTGAATTCCTCTATGGGGATAAATTTGTTCAATTTTTGTACATCTGCAAAAATCTTTGTTTCATGTTCACTTTTTGAAATATATTTTATGGGTATAAGACATTAGAGTCAATGATTTTTCCAGTACATTAAAAATTTTGCTTCACTAACTTCTAATTTCTATTGTTTCCAAAAAGGGCTCTGTACCCTTTAACATCCTATCTAAGAGTCAAAACTGACAGATTTTGCTTGGAGTGAAATGGTGTAGACTCAGCCTGCTCAGTTCCTAAGCTCCGTTCCCTCCAATTCCTTCTCTGACATTTCTATCATGTGGCCGGGGTGAAGGTGAGGGGGAGTCACCAATTTTACTTCACAGATGAGAAGTGAAGTTCAGGGAAGTTACATAACTAGTCTAGTGCCAACAGGAAGCAGAGGAGGAATGTAACAAAGAATATAGTTTCAGGCATCAGAAATCGTACCTCTGGACTTTATTGCTAGGAGAGCGTTTTAAACCTATTATTTTTCTCTCCTCTTGGCTGGTGTAGCGTTTTTCCTTTTTAATCTAGAAACTACGACAATTGATTTTTTACCTGAAGATAATAAAAATAGCAAACAAGGGCTTCTGGTGTCACTGAAGTCCTTCACTACATACAGAACTTAAAACTATAATAATGAACTTTATAGTTCAGTTATTCAGTCAACAAATGATTATTG